>NW_013528137.1:577794-619705 GCF_000836215.1 Papilio polytes | reverse complement strand
TAGCCTATGTGTTCTTCCAGACTATCCTCTGCATCTACACCAAATTTCATCGTAATCTGTTCAGCCGTTTATACTACAAACTCTAACAAACATCCATCCATCCATCTAAAATTTCGCATTTTAGATTGATGGTATCCATTTTTAAATACCGCATTTATTGAGGTTGCAAATTTTTATTACAATAAATAATTCTATCCCTAAATAGATATGAATATAGTAAATAAAACTCGTAATAAACAAAAGAATTCACTATGTTACTCGTATAAATGCACGTGGTAGGGGAGTCGTTTTGTACCAAAATAAAACAGGATGTTGCGAGACAAGGAGAAATTATCTAATTTATCAGTTCATTGCAATGAGACAGTCGCGTCTACCAATTAGATGGAAGTGTAATATATCACATTTGTAGTAGCACTTATAAAAAACACATCACAGAAGTTCCACTAATTGCTTACGATTATCTATATCAATATTATAAAGAGGAAAGATTTGTATTTTTGTCAGTATTGAAATAACTTAAAAACTACTGGTACGATTTTAAAAATTCTTGCACCATTAAAAGCTATTATAATTGAGTAACGTAGTATATATACTATTTTTTAATTTCACGCGGACGAAGTCACGAGCCACAGCTAGTATGCTAATTATACTTAGAGGCAATATTTGTATTTTTGTATGGGACAAATTAATTATTTTCATTGATGTGATTTATCGGTCTTCATTTATTTTTTCTTTGTATTGAAGTAGGAACTCATAATATCGTCAAATTCTGATTTATGCAACAGGACGATATTCTTTTATCTTTGGCATGTATTAGGTAAATAATTTATATAACAGCTTAGATACCCTTAAAATTCAACGTATTTATAACGATGGGATGTTATTAAAATATAGAACAAATTGACTAAAAAATCAATAATGAAGTAGCGGATGTTAACAAAGATATAATGGTAAACCTCATCTGTCTGTCATTTCTTGTATCGTTCCGAGTGAAGAGTTCTCCGCACGACAAAGTCTAATGAAGTAATTATATCAATTGTCGACCACATCAAATTTAATGACGCGTCCGTAGACAGGACGTTGTTGAAATTTCAGATGCGACATTTTTTTATCTGTCCTGTCTGTAAAGAAATACGTTTTATGATGTTCAACTAGTCTGTATGTGCAAAAAGTGACAATTGACTTGTTTAATGCGATGGTTTGTTCAAGATCTAGAAAATGAAATATATATAGTAAATACAGTACAAAACTGTCGCAATTGTCATAGAATTCTAATTCAAAAAGTAAATTATTTCTTTCTTGTGCTTTTGCACCATTTTCTAATGAAATAATAACTAAAGCACAATTCTTGGATAATTGGGTAAAGTTAGAAATAAACTCGACATTTCCACTGTGACCAAAGATAATATTTTACTTAAAATAACTATAGTGCAATCAAAATATTCCTTGCACTTCAATTGGCTTCATACATAATGTATTCAGCAATATGGTGGTAATTTTTGACCGACTTCCCAAAAGAAGGAGGTATGCAATTCGTCGATATGTTTCTTTTTTTTTATATTATATTTTTGGTCAACTATAAACTTTAGAATTGAAAACAAAAGACTGTCACTCCTATCAATTATCCAAGCTGTCATATAGATAAGTGCAACATAATAAAATGGTAGAATCAGTCTGTGCAATTACTTCGCTAATAACTCGCCGGCATGAAAGTCCTTACGTGCGAATTCCTTCGCCTACGTAGGTAGGAATTATCAAACAATTACGCGCTCTTTACTTTTATTACGACTTACGTGATACTCGTTACATGTAATAACAAAATTAAACGTAATCGAGAGTTTCAACGAATGTATACTTTGTTGGAACATTATAAATAAAGTTGTAAAAAAGGAAATACAGACCGAAGTAACAGTTGCCCCTACAATCAAAGATTTGTTACACCGCACATTACAGGAGACGGCACTCGGAGAAATAAATCACGACTTCATTCGGTGTCGACGTTTCGATTTCCGAAGTTCATGGCCCCAACCGCCCCCACCCACCGGTTCTCGATCCCGACTCGTTCGAATCGCTCTCCCGTGACCCTACGACGCTCGATGAAGTCATAAATTATTTAATGCATTGGAAATTGTTTCTCGCAGTAGATAGGTAACTGGGCGCACCTACTAATCGGTTACGGCGCGCCCGGAGCGTCGGCAAAAAAGATTTATGATTTCCAGATCTCGTTCCCGACGAGAGTATAACAGAGTAAGCGTTGGGCGCTTGTTTGCGAAATGCGCGGTATTCGAGACGGCAGCGAATACGGGGAATGGGTGCCGCATTTTAATTTCAATGACCATAAATTTACTTGCAGTGTAAAGTATGTAAAATGCACTGACCAAGTTATTTTTTAAATTGTAGAACCATTCAGTCTAAATTAAATTAAGGTTACCATGCATTTTGCAACACGATAGAATTCGTACAAAACATAATACATTAATTTTAATTAATTTATTAAAAGGCTGTTTTATGACATTGTATTTAAAAAACAGATTTATCACCAGCTTTACTATACGTCCCCACTGAGGGGCTCGCAACAAATCCGAAGTTAGAATGGCTAGGCCATACTCAACCACGCTGGCCCAGTGCAGGTTGGTTGACTTCACACATATCTTTAAATTTTCTTCGTTGATTTGTTCAGGTTGCATCACTATGTATTCGATCACCTTAAGAATGTCGGGTAAATTATCATATTAAATTCAAAAAATCGCTAATCACATTGGTAAAAGGCGGGATTCGAACCCAGGACTTGTATTACAAGTCAAGTGCTTAAACTCCTGAGCCACCGACGTCCTTTTTCTTTAATAGTTATAATTCTAACAGTAAATTAAATTGTCGCTATGTTCGTTAACATCTCTGAGTAAGTGTAAAAACAGTTTGCAATCATAAAATATCTGGCATTTAACACTGAGGTCATATTATCTGAGGTCAATTTAACGATAGTAAGGTATTATAAATTAGAAAGTAACGTATTTCAAGTCCGGTCGGTGCATTAGCCATCCAACGCCGTATCTGAAATTACCCGACCCATTTAAAGGCGATTAGCAGAACGGGCCTAGTACCGATTTCCGTGTTACCAGCTTTAAATATAAGATATATACATTTTAATGATAAAACATTATTTTGTTGCTCCGTTAATCGGAAACCATTAATGCAAAGCAAACGCTATCATCATTTAAACTAATAAATAGTTAAAGCGAAATCAATAAATACAATGTTGTACAGTATTTATTACTAATGATAAAACCATGGTTTAGCTATTAAGTTTTACGATTCTGACGTATTTGCAATACTTCAAGTTAGAGTTTGTACACATATTTAATAAGTAATTGCGTGACCCTTAGGGTTAATCCCATACACGAATATCTTAGAAATATTTTTTTTTCCACACCGAATAAAATCGGCTTTTTTATCTCAAATGAACTCGTCATATGATAAGGTGTCGAAACTTGGTACACGCTAAATAAAGCTTAAAAAATATCAATATATATTATCTATACAAATATAATAAAGCGTAAACACACAACTTCGTGGCGTAGGATATTTATCAACAGCACATTTTTGAATAATTTACTTACTTTAATAAAAAGCCCTACACACGCTTTAGGCTATATATTTTCACGCTATTAAGCTAAGGGGGTAATAAATTTAAAAAACCTTCATGTTGAAAAGGGACTATAAACTACAAGCTGCCAACATTAAGGAAGCAAGGTTATTATGGTAACGGTAATTTTGACGTTTGCAAATGAGAATTTGACATACATATAAACAATAAAATAATTATAACTTCATGCGGATGAAGTCGCATGGGAACAGCTAGTTTGGGCAGAAAATTGACGCTAACTTGTTCCAGCTCTTTGCAGTTGTAAGGAACGATTATTCGCTGAGTTAAATTACATTTTTTAGGTTACATGCATCTGAATATGCTTTTTTGAATGACGTACTAGCTTTCGCCCGCGACTACGTCCGCGTTTATTAAAAAAAACAAAAGTGAGTAGCCTATGTGTTCTTCCAGACTATCCTTTAAATGTATACCAAATTTCATCGAAATCCGTTTAGCCGTTTAGGCTACAAACTCTAATACTCGTAAACATCCATCCATCTACACTTTCGCATTTATAATATTAGTCTGATAACCATTTCTTATAAACCGAAGTGTATACTTATACGAAATACGCAAGAACATGGTATTTAGCTAAATGAGGTATTCAAGTTTATGAATTATGTAAATATAGTCATTTTTAAATTATAAAGTACTGTATGGAAAATAATAAGTTTACTAGAATTAACATACTTGATATACTCTTAAATCATCCGAAGGTTTATACTCTAAGGTTTTATGTGTGGAATAAAAAAACAAGAGCATTCTCGAGCGCAAGTGATCGATCCCAATGAAGCCATAAATTATTATAATGCCTTCGCAAATTATTTTACCGAGCCTGTTTTTGATTTTTGCTGCCAAGATAAGCATCAAACAGGGCCGGTCGCGCTCCTCAATAATTCAAAAGAAATGCAATAAATTATCCGCTATCATATCGTTTTGCTTTTATTTGTAATAATTAATTAATGAAAGAATTATATAAAAAAAAATGACGACATACTCCGAGATACTCTGACGTGCGTTTATCGGAATTGATGCGACAGGTTTTGACGTATGGTTTTTCTTGTTGCGTTATCGATTTAATTGATTTCCTAGTATCTTACTAGTACCCTAAAGAACTATATAAGTTCTAGTGAAAAAAAAAATTAGAAATAAACTCACCTAATACAATGGATGCAATTTATTCCCTTACAGTGACATTGTATCGATTTTTTGTGTCAAAAAGCGTCGTTTAAAACTAAAATGCGTAAATATTTTTTATTACAGAGTACGTCCCTGTTATCTGTCAGCGACTTCGGGGAGGTCCACAGGTCTTACCACGTTCTTACCTCTCTACCATTGTTAATACGCGCCTTCGTAATAAATTGATGCATTGTTATGCTTTTTATAAAGCGCCCTCTATCGAGTCATATCTTGATGTGCCCTTTACCATGTTTTGTTTTAACTCCGTTGCAGTACTGATGCTATTTTGTTTCATAAAGGCTAATGGCTTGATTACTATCTGGTCTAATCTAGGTAATAAAAGTGCTAGCTTTATAAGTAATGATTAAGACATTTGTGGATAAATGTTATGGAGAGTTGGCATAAAGGTTTTTCTTTCAAATCTATCATCTATTTTTAACTTTATACGTATAGTTTTTTCTATTATTATTTATTTCTGAAATATCTGTATAAAAATATTATCTTTTTTATTATAAAGAAAGGCAAAACCTGTAACTTCATTTATTTTTTCGTTCATCAAATCACTAGCTTTCATCGTCTTCAGTCCGCCTGGAATAAAAAAAAAATAAGTAGCCTATGTGTTCTTCCAGACTGTACTCTACATCTATTCCAAATTTTATCGAGATCCGTTCAGCCGTTTAGGTTACAAACTCTAACAAACATCCATCCATCTAATCTTTCGCATTTATAACTAGTAAGAAGTAAGATTTGATATAACATTAGTGTAAATAAATAAAGTTTATGTGTGTCTTCACGATTGTGTAATTAGTTACTCTGTGTGCTGTTAATTGTACAATTTACAACGGCTGTATTAATTTGCAAAGCGTCGGTTCTCATGGGTGTGTCGGGTTCATATCGTAGTTCACGAGGCGTAGCCAATAGACGTATAAACCACCTTTATGTCGTCATTAAGTAGTTTTCATTTCAATGAATATTCAAGTTATTAAATTATGCAGTATGAATTCATTGTTAACGCATGTCCTTAGAGTGGAGTTAGCTTATCCTAAATTAGTATTGATTAGAGCCTGGTAAATGACTATTACAGATTGATTGAAATATTTGAATTTCATCATAGATATACGTAGGTTAGCTGCGGTATTTTGCTTTGCTCTAGGAACATTTTTTATCTTGTAAGGTGGCAAACGAACAAGTGGCCAACCAAAACCACCGAAATGGCGAAGCTTAGACTGAGACATATCTGTGTTTGCAGATGCGATTTCTACCCTTAATCGACGGAGGAAGAGACACACATACAGAGGATATTTCCCCATCCTATGTGTCTCCTACACCGTCAAATCCACTTTTCATTCCCATCGCTTCCTCTTAAGAAATGGGTAGAAATAAAAGGGGACTAAAATTAGGCCTCCAGCGCCACACTCAGGTACGTGGTATTGCTTCCACTTCACGCTTGTCTTTTGTGTGGTCGTGGTATTGCACCAGGTAAGCTGGCCCAGAAGTTGTGCGAAGATGTTAAAGGGGGCTCTACCATTGTCACATTGTACAGAGGAGTGGCGGCGGCTGGTGAATTAAGACGTGATAACCAAAACGTATCCTTAAAGATTCAAGCAACGAAAAAGAAGAACATTGTATGTAAAAGAAAATGTACTAACACTGCGGATATCGAACCCAATGTCTGTAAAATGAAACTCCGGTACTTATCTCATATTGCGTATTACTCGTATTTAATTCAATATGAATTAATTGCTTGCATATTTCCGTGCATCTGTTTATAATATTAATTGAAAACCTTTGACACTGTTGGCGTAATAATAGAAATTCATGTACGTAAGACGCGCCCATACTTTTAACAGGTAGCGTTTGCTAATAAATAGATACTTATCAGAATGTTTATTCACTATACGCTTACGTTAATGTTGCTAATTTAATTATGTGCAAAATTTTCCATACGAAGTGTGCGTTTGTACAATTCGCAAATGATTTATACGTGCTCGTTATCTTCCATACAATCTTATATTATTATTGAATTTAAGTTGTCTTTTCATCTCATATGTACTGGCTTTCTGAAGTTTTCATTTATTTTATCACTAGCTTTTGCTCGCGACTCCGTCCGTGTGGAATTACGATTAAGTAGCCTGTGTTCTTTCAGACTATGCTTTACATCTAAGCCAAATTTCATCGAGAACCGTTCAGCAGTTCAGGCTACAAACAAAGAAATTCCATTTTTTCATTCATTATAAATCTATACTATTATAATAAAGCGTAAACACACACTTCTTTGTTGCCTAAGATGTCAGCAATTACAGCATATTTTTGAGTGATTATTTTTTTTAATAAAAAGCCTTACACTTACGTCACGCTTTAGGCTATATATTTTCTCGCCATTAAACCTAGGGGATAAATATTTTGCATAAAAATCCTAATGTGGGAAAGAGACCATAAGTTGCTGCCAACATCATGGAAGCAAAATTGCCATACTTTGTCATCATGTCATGTCATTTTGACATTTGCAATTGAATTTGACGAAATTTATCAATGAAACAATTAACATAATTTCATGCGAATAAAGTCGCACGGGAACAACTAGTTATGAATAAATACAAAGTCTAATATTCTGATGTTTTAAAGGGCAAATACCTTTACTTAAATGTTTATAACTTGTGAGGTACCTTTTACTTTATTAGTCTTGAACATTAGAGTATTCATGTAATTTAAAGAATTCCAAAACTCAAATAATACTTTCCTTAGTAATGATCCCTAGATTTAATTGGTCAGGACAGTTTAAAATATGTAATTATTTAAGTAGTTCTAACTTCAATATTCCATCAACTAAGTTTAGTGCAAATATTGGGTATTAGTAGCCATTACGGCATACCCACAAGCGCATTTGATAATGACCCGGGCTCTAATCGCTGGTGTCGCCGCTCCCCATCTCGCCAACTGTCCAATAAATTGTCCAGTATCACTACTTTCACAATTTCATTGCCTATTCATTATAAAGTTCCGTCTTTATTACCTTTTATTAGCACACTGATGTTACCTTCATTAGGGACCTTACACACTATGTAACATGAAGTAGCTACATCAGTAATTTTGATAATGTACCGATGCAATGTAACCTCAACATTGTTCAATGAATACATCTAAATTATAAAGAGGAAAGATTTGTATTTTTGTATGTATTGAAATAACTTAAAAACTACTGATCCGATTTCAAAAATTCTTTTACCATTAAAAAGCTAATTTATCAGTGAGTAACAAAGGCTATATTTTTCAATTATTTATTACTAGATTACGTCCGGGACTCCGTCCGCGTGGAATTAAAAAAATAAAAGTGAGTAGATTATGTGTTTTTCCAGACTGGCCTCTACACTTATAGCAAATTTCACCGAAATCTGTTCAGCCGTTTAGGCTACAAACTCTAACAAACATCCATCCATCTAAACTTTTGCATTTACAACATTAGTATGATTTCACACGGCCGAAGTCGTGAGCAACACTCCTGTCGATTAAAGGCAGGCAACATCTGCTCAAGACGTCTATGGGCATCACTTCGCTGTTTTAGCGAATATTGATATGCTTTTAAATTTCTTCTTTTACTGTTGGATTAGTTGATTGATATTTTTCAATGATAATTTTTTTTTATATCGTGTCATTTTTCTATACCATTGTGAACGGGCCCTTATAGACGACCAGATATGTTCTCCTATATGTTATCTGTTTACAGTTATATCTTATATATTTTGTATAATCTTCATCTTGATAGTCCAATTAGTTTTACGGGAGATAACCTGTGATATTAATGATATTACAACATTAAAATTTACTTATGTTTTACGATATCCAATATCTAGAAATGTACACAAATTGTGAAGTATATTTAGCTATTAAATATAGCTTTTCTTCATGAATACGCACACGCCGAGTCTTACTAATAATTATAAATGCGAAAATTCAGATGGATAGTTTGTTAGAGTTTGTAGTTTAAAACTTCGAACAGATCTCGATTAAACTTGGCATGGATTTAGAAGGATAGTCTGGAAGAACACATACGTTACTTACTTATTTTAATTCCAAGACGGAGACGCTGGTGAGGGCTAGTTAAAAAAAGAAGAAACAAATTCCAAGATGTGTGTAAAGTCAACCAACCCGCAGTGGACCAACGTGGTGGACTGTGTCCTAGTAACCCATAACTTTTTTTTTTTCCGAAGGGGAATGCCTTACGCATACTCCATGGCTCTGGGCAGACACGTGAGTTATGTGGGACTTTCCCCCCATAGTAGGGGGCATACCTCACTAAACGCCACGGGATCGCTTTCGCTTGCCATCGCGACGCCAAGTAACCCATAACTTAGGGTAAGTTCCAAGCCCCACATTCTGGACGTATAGTTAGTTGTTGATGATAATGAAATTGGTTTCATACTGTTTTATAAAAGACTAGCTGTTCCCGTGCGGCTTCATCCGCATGTTATTATGAAAATTTTATTTTATTGTTTACCTACATTTATCAAATTATCAATACCAAATGTCAAAATGACATGACATTACAAACCTTGGCAATCTTGCTTCCTTGATGTTGGTAGCAACTTATGGTCTCTTTCCCACATTAAGGTTTTTATCCAAAATATTTACCCCCTAAGTTTAATGGCGTGAAAATATATAGCCTAAAGCGTGACGTAAGTGTAGGGCTTTTCATGAAAGAAAGTATTATTCAAAAAAATGCTGTAATTGCTGACATCTTAGGCAACAATGAAGTGTGTGTTTACGCTTTATTATAATAGTATAGATTGAAAGAGATAGATTGCTAGTGTACTTTTGGTAGTAGAACTCAACTGCAATTAAAATGTTTTTCCATACCTTACACGATGTACGTTCTTATGTACAGACAAATTAGAGCACGTCGCTTGTTAATTATTAAGTTCTACATCAAAACAACAATTAGTTGTTTAATTGTGTTACACATTTGTTACGCGCCAGTTAATTGTTTCATTAGATATTTCATGGAAGTAACGGTGTCGGTTAGAAGTTATTACGTTTTTCCATTATTTTTACGTTGAGTAAATTAATAAACGGTGGCCTTTAGGTATTTAACACTAGAGAAACTGCAATGTTGGCTTTAACACAACTTGCGACTAAATCTAGACTTAGAAACAAATACTAAAACTACTAGAAGTAAATATGATGGCTAGGGTTCACACTGTTTAGTTCGAGCCTTAGTCTTCATCTTTGTCTGAAAAAGTAAAACAATTTTCTTTTGGCATTTGGATGTTTGTTTATGTAAATTAATGTATTATCGACCATGTATTCCTAATTCGTAAGAATCTTATAAGAATTGATTTTTAAAGCATTTAGTTGATTCATATTTTTTGGTAAAACTCTGAATATTGTGTTTCAGAATTAAAATGTGCACCGCAAACAATGTTAAGATTTTAAAGTGATATTTTTATCTTAGAGCAAGATCGACAACAATGCTTTTCTCGTGATTCTGGTAAGTGGGAAAAGGATGGCGACAGAGTGCAATGTTCATTAAAGAGGGTCAGCTAAGGAGGGGGTGTAATTTCCCCCCATCCCCGGGGCGATCCTGTGGTCCTCTTTTTAATTTGTTCTTGGTTTTCAGGGGTGAAATACAAGGAAAAATATTTCTCAATGATATTTTAAATAATTCAATAAAACATTTTTTTTAACGTTTGTTACGGGTAATCTACGTAACGGTGGAACCTATTTTGACTGGACTTTTACTTAAAGATAGCTTAGTTGTTCTGCAATAACTTAGGCTTTTGCGTTTAAGTAGTTGCGAGCGACATTTACTTATTAATAAATATCATAGATATCATCAATTAACTTAGATGTTATAGTTTACTAGGGGCCTGTCCCGCCAAATTGAAAATTGTCTGATAACATTCCGTAAAATATGTATCGAAATATCGGATTTTGTTACCTTACCGTGACGTCATTTGTAACAAATCTGACCCTCTATCAGCCAGTGGTAGGACAGGCCCTTAGTATTATAAAACTAGTTAATTTATATTTATAACAAAGATTATAATAAAACAGTAGTAAGATATCGGTATAAAATATCTTAATATCTCAATCATGGATATTAAATCGCCCACATCAGATTTCAAAGACTCTATTTGCTTTTGAAAGTTCCTAGACGTCTATCGAATCTTAATCACAGAAAATTATTAGTGCTTATACGCCCCTAGTACTATTGAGATAATCTGTACAGTCAAGGACGTTTATTTCCTACCCATACCAACGAAACAGCATTTAACAATCTCAAATTAGAATGAAAACTTACGCAATATACGTACGAGCTTAACTATAAGTCTTATGGGGACCGGCTTTCTAATAATGGGAAGCGAATTTCATTCTCGGTACACTGCAATATTATTGGACAATTTCTATGTGGGTACCAAATTTAATTCTTTAACTATATATGGAGAGGTTGGTAAAGGTCCAATGATAGTGATCATTGCATTAAATATTAAGAAGCATAATAATTGGCAGGGCTATCGAGACTTCTGCGCATTGATCACGGTATGATCCGTATACGGTAATGTCGATACAAGATTGCTATCACGGGCCTGAGCAAATATAGCGTGGGAGACAAATATTATCATTTATTTCTTAATAGTAAAATAATAAACATGTAATTTCTATATAACTATGAAGGATTGGAAAGTAAGACGATAGATGATGGTGTAAAACGGAACGGATGTGCGGGGAAGGATGTGAGAGGGGAGTTTGACAGATGACAGATGACAGATTGGCAAGTAAGAAGATTGGCGTATGCGCGAGACTAAGAAGTAAAGAGAGATTGTTAAATAGTGATGCAATTAAAGAAATACGGACAATCAGACTTTTATTCGAAGCCACACAGAAAGAATCCCACATATATCCATTACTAGCTGTTCCTCTGCGTCTTCAACCTCATGGAATTATAAAAACTTTGTTTTATTGTTCAAATTTGTCAAATTCTCAATTACAAATGGCAGAATAACCGTTACCCTAATCTTGTTTCCTTAATGTTGGTAGCGTGTAGTTTATGGTCCCTTTCCCACTTGAAGGTTTTTTTTCAATTTATTTACTCCTAAGCTTAATGGCGTGAAAATGTTATAGCCTAAAGCGTGTCGTAAGTGTAGAGTTTTTTACTAAAGAAAGAATTATTAAAAACTATGATGTGATTTCTGACATCCTACGCCACGAAGTAGTGCATGTTAACTTTATTATATTAGTATAGATACTATGTTTTGTATCAGGAATTCATAATAGTTAAGAATTATATGTACCAGGAGATTAGAAAATTTTCCGAGTTTTCCCGGTGATGACAACCCTACAAGTTGAGACAGCATCGCCGGGAGGCGCGGCGTCTTATCAACGAATTAATTCTAGACTAACGAAGACCGGGGGCCGCCCCGCGATTAACACAACCTCCCCTATAACGTAGAGATAAGAATACGATAGACAGTCCACTGTGATTTTAAAATCTGATGAAAGAACAACACAATCCACAATAATTGCAGAAAACGATAGAATAAAAACATAGAGATAAAAAGTGTAATTGTTAAATAATATATTTTATTTATCTTCGTTTAAATAAAACCTTTACGATAATAGAAATATGTATTTACGTTTCAAACATTCTTTTGGTATACATTTCTAGATAAGAAGCTGTTTCATTATTATCATATTTTATTTATAGGCAATAATGGAATTTAAACTTTACTAGATATTTGGTATAAGTATGATAATTCTTTATATGACAAGTAATGGAATATTCATTTATAAACCTTCGTCGTATCTATCCGTGTATAGCTCTGCGATCCAAGGTCCGAGCGGGTGGCATATTAAGACGAAGTTGGAAGTAAAAAAAGGCGAAAAAGAGTTTTATATTCTCTCTCGAATGGGAAGAAATAGGAGAAATCTTTCTCATTTAGCTCACCAGTGCTGACTGGGGTGCTGTGTGGAGCACACTGTTGTTCGCTTAAGCCTTGTTTTAATTACAATAACAAGTGTTTTGTGAGGAAAACAATTGAAAGTGCTGCGTTTGTGAAACGACTAAGGAGTTTGTTTATGTGATTTGTGTTTACTTGTAGGAGTTTTGTTGGCAGATGTCAAATGTGTTCATGGGTTGAGTGTGTTTGTGTAAACTGGTATCTGGATGAAGTAACACATTGTAGTGTTTCTCTGTTGCATGACGCAACAGTTGGATAGAAACTGTGACGTAAGTTTACTGAAGTTTAATTACATTTGATGTTTATTTTGGACATATTAATATCTATACGACTTTCTTGACAAGTTAAATAGACAGAAGATATCCTGAAATTATTTATGGATACGTTTTTGCATCTTACAAATAGTAGTCGAATGTTTCATTTTGTTTCTGCAACACGTAGATGTTGTGTTATCTATGTATTGTAGTAATTACATTCTGTTTATTTAAGATATAACATTATAGTATTCAGAAAACATTTTAGGAACGGTTATAAAACTTTAAGATATTAACTTACTAGCTGTTCGCGTGCGGCTTCATCCGCATGAAATTATAAATTTATTGTTTACATTTGTCAAATTCTCAATTGCAAATGTCAAAATACCAAATTACCTTACTATGGCAATCTTGTTTCCTTGATGTTGGCAGCAACTAATGTCTGTTTCCCACATTAGGATTTTTTATCCAAAATATTTACCCTCTAAGTTTAATGTCGTGAAAATATATAGCCTAAAGCGTGACGTAAGTGTAGGGCTTTTTATTAAAAAAAGAATTATTCAAAAATATGTTGTATTTGCTGACATCCTAGGCAACAAAGAAGTGTGTGTTTACGCTTTATTATAATAGTATAGATTTAGATTGTGCTCTTTTCTACAATTAAAGGATCAATACCAAGACATCTGGACTCTTAAAAACCGGGTCATTATTAATAAAAGTACTTGAAACAATAATCCGGCCTAACAAAGTTTGGGAAGGGTCAGAGTTGCCTACGAGTGTACGAAACCTTCATTATCCCTAAAGTCCACAGGAGTTCAATTCAATACCGCTACCTCACTGCAAATAGCTGTAGACCCGGCTTAATATGCATTAAGGATATTCCCGAATTTTCTCCAGTAAAAATGTATGAGAACAACCCAACCGTGACGTATAAGTGGATTATGGTTTCCCTTCCCTTTCGCACTCGTAACTCTATCCCTTTTTTGCAAACTGTTAGGATCGTTAAGTATGGAAATTATATTTTGTTTTTATGATGGAAATTTTTAGAATCTTTGTTTATATTAATTTTTACACATTATATTTAAAAAAGATTGGTGAAAAAAGGACAATGAAAAAAATTAATAAATAAATAGCTGATGTGAATAAATTCTTTTTGGTTACATTAAATCGTACTTCATACATAAAGTTTATGGATGTTTGTAGCCTAAACGGCTAAACGGATCTCGATGTAATTTGGTACAGACGTAGAGTATAGTCTGAATACATAGGCACTCTTGTATTTGTTAATTCCACGCGGAAGGAGACGCGGGCGAAAGCTAGTTAATGAAGAACTGTTGATAAAACAGTCACAACAATTATTCTAATTTCTTTGTAACATTACAACATCAAATCGATGTTTATACACTTTTTAAATGGCAAGAAAGAACATTTCTATAGAAGATAGAATAAATCTTGTCCATAGACCGGTCACGAAACTATCATCTTTTTCAAATATTTCCATGAAACATTTATCTATTAATTAACGTCGTATATTTGAAGAAGATTATGATACCAATTAGAATGTTGTAACTGCAAACTGCGAATAATAAAATATCAATAGGCGATCATAAACTGCGAGGCCTTTCAATATAAATTCTCTACAACTTATGATGCGTCAATAAATTTAACAATTCCACGTTAAGTTCGTTAGTCCGAATTGTGTTTTATGATTTATCATATAATAGGATAATTCAATAATAAAATAACGTCAGATATATACAAGTGGATGTCAAGTTTGAGTATATTTTTACAATGTTGTTTTTGTTCTTATTTTTTTTTATATTTCATTTATGAATAAAATATCATATTATTGTACTTTTTCTGTTTTTTTGTTGGTTTTAATATTTTGCAAATTATAAAAATAGTAACATTATGGAAGCCGTTTCCATACTTTACTATCGCCTTATTCCCGATCGACGGAGACAAAGACTATGTGATGTAAGCATATTTTTCGCTGGAAAAGTTCTTTCAGAAATCAATACTTTCCGTACTTTGAGTTTACATTTTGTGAAAAATACGATTTTTATGAGATCAGTTTTAAATTTAGAATGTTCTGGTAGGATACTTTGAAAATAAAAACTTTTTTTTTTACAAATACAAAACATACACATTTTAGAGATATAAGACCTGTTCCACTATTGGAAGATAGAGGCTCTGATAGCTTAAAAGTGACGCCACTGTCAGATAGAGTACCAAAATCCGATACACATTATTTTAAATATTGTTGTTTTCTGATTGTTATCTGACAATTTCCAAGAATTGTGGGACAGATCCTTTTTCTTTTTAAACAATTTTTATGAATTACGTGTGGCCAGTATCAGCTATGATGTTACTGGCCACACGTAATTCCATATACGTAAATATGATTTTAGTGATTTTAAACGATTTATTTCCTGGCGTTTTAAATAAGGTTACAATGTTTAAAACAGAAAGAAAAAACCAACCGACAGTAGTACAGCCCCAAGGCGGGTAAATGGAATTTAAATGTGATAAGCAAGAAAAAGTGAAAAGACCAATTTGTATAGTAGATCGAATCGCTAGAAATAGTTGACTTTTATAGATTAAATCTTATAAACATTATAAATGCGAAAGTTTAGATGGATGGATGTTAGAGTTTGTAGCCTAAACGGCTTAACAAATTTTGATGGAATTAGGTGTGTAGAGGATAGTCTGAAAGAACATATAAGCTACCCTTTTTGTATTTTTTTTTATTCCACGCGGAAGTAGTCGCGACTGAAAGCTAGTGTTTATATAAATCATCTATGAATATTTCAATTTCTTAATACCTTTTTGAACAAAATTTAGATGTAAAAAATATTTCCAACCTTTTCACCTTTATGACATATAAATATTTATTTGGGATATTCATGGAACGGTTAAGTAAGTGTACCAGTAATTGATATTTTAGTTTTTTATATTTACTTACTAAAAGAAACTACCCTTATTGTCGGAACATCAATTCACTGATCCATAAAAAATCCCATTTGTAGTTTAATTTATTATTAAATTATGAATCTTTACAAATTTTCCAACTATAACATGCAGTTTCGTGAAATTGTGGCAGTATGCTTTACAATTCGGGAATATTACAAACGTACCGCATTTGCGATCTATCGGTGACATGTTCATTGTTCTTCATCCTTTTATTATTTAGTAGCCTTCGCCCGCGACACTATCCGCGTATAATTAAAAAATAAAAGTGAATAGTCTATGTGTTGTAAACTGTCCGCTTTATCTATGCCAAATTTCGTAGAGATTCAGCCGTTTAGGCTACAAACTCTAACAAATATTCATCCAAATTTATCCATTTATAATATCATTTCTGATATAATTAAAGAATTAATTTAGAATAATAGAATTTAATTCTGGAATCTATTTTATGATAATAAGAATGGTTAAAAATAACCTCAAATTGTTTTTATTTAGTTGCTACGCGGATAAAGTGGTGAATGATTTGCAGTTTTTTTTGCAAATCTTCAGTTTAACATGTGTTGGGAGTTACCGGTTCTAAATAATTTTTGTTTTATTCATATAAAGCCATTAAGCGATTACCATAACAATGGAATCACGTCCAAATTTCCATATTAGGTAGGCGGAGTTTTAGCTCTGTCTGTTTTACAGGCAATCTTGTTTAAGTTTTTTTTTAAGTATATGACAATGTAGTTATTGGAAAATTATATGTTTAAGCTCGCTACATACACATTTATTTTACTTCTTACTAATGTTATAAATGCGAAAGTTAGGATGGATGTTTATTAGAGTTTGCAGCCTAAACAACTGAACTATTCTTGAGGAAATTTTGCATAGATGTAGAGCATAGTCTGGAAGAACACATAGGATATTTAGTCATGTTTTTTTAGTTCCACGAAGACAGAGTCGCGGGCGAAAGCTTAATTGATATTTTAACACATACAAACAAATTTGTGAGCGTGTAGGCAATTCGATAATGTAAAAAAGGCTTTATTTAAAATTAATTCGTTGCATTTTATAATTAAATTTTCCACCAATTAATCTATCATATGAAATATAGTAAAGGTAACTATACAAGAATAGCCGTAAGGTTTTAATGTTGACTGTTGTGAGTAGAAACAGCACCGCTAACGAAGCTAGCGGTAATCTCCAGTAATTGTTTAAGCAACGGTACAATTCCTAAAAGCTATTCCGTTAATTGACTCTAAAGTTTGACCTTCCCGATCCCGCCGGCGACCTCTGCTGGTAACTGTTTACAACTAAACTATAATTGAAAATAATTAAAACATTTCTCAAGTTACAAAAACGAAAGTTAAGTACAAAGATTTAATAAAACTAATCAGAATCTGCTATTTTAACTATTTTGTCTGGTTATGTGTAGATGTTTGTAAAGTCAAGCAATTTACATCCATTTTTGACACCAAAATAACACAATTTGAAAAAATTAGTCAAACTTTTTTGAACTCTAACAGCATGAAAATAAGTACCAAATTAGCGTGAACATGTCACAGGATTCGGTGATCTGTATTGTGGTTTCCACCTATCAGTAGCACTCGGATGGCGATTTTAGTGTATAAAACTGTGCTTAACATAACTATGTAAATTCTATAGGACTTACTACATTCCTATTGAGCATTTTGTATGTCTATGCGCTTGCATGCGCCACATTCATCACTTTACATTTAAGTGTCCGCAATACTCTGTGTCGCAAAATATTTGTGTCAATCAGCCAATGAGGTGTTAGGCATAGAACGTAATCGTTGATTCAAATACCGAGAATTAATCGCTTAACTTTGTAGCGTAAAGTTGCTTTTTTAAATGGCAACATTATAGAAATTCTTTCAATTAAATGTCATAGAATTATGCTATAAAGTATGAAAAATCATAATAAAAGCTCTATTATTGAAAGGTTTTTATAATATAGTTATTATCAGATTTTAATTTAATTTTATAACAATAAGAAGTGTTTAAAACTTTTTTATTAAACCGTAAAAAAATATAAATAAGAAAATTTTATTACGCAATGACAAGATGATGATTTTCATTGAGTTGTCGAGTAACGCCGTGGTATTGAAGTTAGCTAGCGAATTCGAAATCACCAGCAATCGTATATTTCCCCAGAGTGGCCATGTCCCGGAATATAAAGAAATATCTCGCCGACTACGTTCTGAGGCGTTTCCACTCTTTTATATACTAACTAAACAATCTTGATACTCTTAAACCGTATTCAGGATTTTACTAAAAAATTACATTTTATTAAAATTGGTTAAGTTGAATCTAACTATAATTAAATGGGACAGATACATTTCTGTCACTACATATTTATGTATATTGAAAGTGTCTTAGAAAGAGCATAAAAACGTTTTGTAAGAGATTCTTGTTTTTATACTATGCACTTCCTATTCATCCTTCATCAGTTTCTTCCTAGAAGTTTATCTTTAGTCTTCAATATTTATTGCAGTACATAAATAAAGTGTTAATTGATGTCTAATGGTTATTACGACTGTTGTGTGAGATTGAAGAGCGTTATAATAGCGTGTGTTTGGCGGCGCTGGGTAAACATCACCCTGGTGCGTTGCCAAATGCACGTGCAGTTTTTGGACTCATGTTTCAAAACACGACCACTATTATGAAGGCGAGTGTACTCGGAACCGCTACAATGTATTTAATGTGCTTTGCTTTGATTAATTGTTGTTTAATTGCGATCTAATTCGACACGTGTTTGGTTCGTTTTGTTTTGAGGTCGTTGACCTTATCGTATGCTCGTACTATTTTTAAATAGTGTTTGGTATTAGAATCTAATTGGTTTAAACATTGAATAGTTTTAAGCTTGATTCCAAAAAAACATTTAGGATTAATTTATCGAAAAAAAAAAATATCATAATTGTATCAAGATGTGTCGAGTAACTTTCATTAGAAAAAATCCATTTCAGCTCAGCGGAGACGTTATAAGTAGGATTTGGCGCTTGAAAATCTAAAGAAAGAGAGGATAGACGCGACAAAAAGAGACGAACTGTTTCTAAACGAAAACATAAGTATACTTGTATATTTATTGAACATTGAATAAAAGTAGTCTATTGGTAAATGTTCGAGAGAGAAAGATAACGCGGAGCAGAAAAAGTGGAGGAAATTTTTCTATTGCGGACACAAATGGGTTTTCTCGTCGACATTGGATTTACCTTGTTTATGTTTATTTAGATCGGTCTAAGTGGATTGGACAAGTCGGCTGCAGCTTTGAACATCGTAGATGGTTAACTCCGCTCCTAGATGTACATCCATCGACTTCGTAATGTTTGTTATTTATCGTTATTAAACGAGACTTTCAATTCACATAATGTAGTCACACACGTTAGGTTTTGTACGACCAGAAACGACATGCATAACCATGTTTAATATCACACGGAAGCTTATTTAGGCACTTTCGATAAGCGATATTGCTAGTAAATTCTTCAAAAAACGACAATTTACATTGCAATATTTAACAAACTATATGGCGCATCGATATTGTCACTTTGTTTTTTGTATTGTCAAATACGTCATGTAAAACTAACGTGTGTGGCCTGCATTAGATAAAATTGCGTTTCGCATCTCACCTCCTTGGTAATTATCCATTAGTTCTGTTTGACGTTTCCTGTGTTGGCGTGCGTTTGCGGCATTACTTTACTATGATGAATTTATCACAGTTTTGTTGCTTGAATATTGATTATGTTGGTAACTCTGTTGCTTACGACGGCAATCTTAGAAGATATTATCTTAAAACAAGTATATGTCTACCTTTAAATTACCAACGAAAGTTAGTACATATTATAAAATCTATTTCATAATTTTAAAGCTATCTGGTGCAATTTTCTTTAATAATTAATTTACATTTTTAATTGTCTATTGATATATTAATAAGAATAGTAATGAGTAGGGTTGCCAACGTTCAAGAACATCGGTGGAAATAAAGAAACGACGACGACGACGAATTTTATAATAATAATCATTAAATTTTAGTAAACCGAGTGTACAGTTAAACAAGGATATATGGCCCGGTGACAGAGGCGCTGCTATCGGTTACTTCTTTAAGAAAACATTTCAAACCTACATGAGGTAAAGAAAATGTCGCATAATAAAATTGTGAAATTACCTGTAGTACGAGAATTTTGTGATCTTGTTATAGGAGGGCGCTAGTGAGCTGTTATAGTTTAAATTGTCTTATGCAAGGTCAAATTAATTTCAGTGTCTATTACTACTGTTTATAAAAAAGCTTGTATCATACTTTGTACAGGTAAACATACCTAAGTCACCCCAACTATGAGGGTTCAAGAAGCTATTGCGATATTACAAAAGTTTTCAGCGCTAGGAACTTTTTATTAATGGCGGCGAAGTCAAAAGTCTTTTGTTCTTCGCTGGTACTCCTTTTAAATGCTTATTTACATGAAGGCTGTAAATTCTACGCTGTAAGGTAAATAGTACTTGTGTTCAAGTCGGTGCTAGATTGGATTCAAGTATCTATTTTAATGAGTTTGTTTTAATAATAATTTTAACGCAATTTTAATTAATATCACAATTCCTTATTTTTTATAGTGAAAAGCCGAATCATCGCTGTCTTGTATAAGCGTTTGTTTACAATTTAAAGCATGTTCTCGAAAACTATAGATTCTGCAATGTTTTAAAAAGCCCCAAATACGATTCCCATGTTAATTAACATGATTAAAAATCGAAATTCACAGAGTTCTGCTAAGCGAACCATTTAACGAAATCTAATTAAAACTACAATGTTTATTTACAGAGTTCACTTTGATTTCAAATACGTCTTTACAATTTTTTTTAATTTTTTTATACGAGTATTTTATTATTATTAAATATAGCATTTATTATTAAATATAGGATTTATTGTAACATATTTTATACTAGCAATGACCGCGACTATGTCCGTGTGGAATTAAGAAGAAAACAATTTGTATTCTTCCATTTCATCAATATTCTTTTAACAGTTTAGGCTACAAACTCTAACAAATATTAATCCATCTATGTATACTTTCGCATTTATAACATTAGTAAGATTCTAAACGTTTTGCGTTCCACTATTTCAAACGTCATATAATATCTGACAAAACATGCATGTTAAACTACGATTTTGAACGGCCATCTTTCGTTTGGTTGGACCTTTAACCGCATCACAGTCAAGACACGGTGCGTCTGAGTTGTGAGGTCAGCTGGCACAATAGAGGTGGCAGTGGAATAGACGTAAAATCGATTACGTGCCAGCGTAGCGGCGAGCGCGCTTCGTGTATACCGGATTATCCCGGATTATGTAGACCATGCTCAACTTTAAGATGCAACATTACCAAAAAATATTTTTTTTATTATCCAAATCAGAAGAAATCCAAAAGGATGTATTTAGAAATTTGCATTGCAACATACAAATGAAAATTGCATACAAACAAGGAGGAATAAGTAGAGATCGGTGAACGAGCATCGAGAATATAATACAAGAATAAAAGAAACTTTTTTCTCCGTATTCCATTTCTTACTCTTGCTTACTTCTTTTTTTAATTTGTATGGAGTATATTTTATCTTAAGTCTGCCTGTATGTGTCAATAACGCAGTGAGCGTAATGTGTATTTTTGTGTTGTACTGTGGTGCGTAATCCAATCCTTCAGTGCGGAGCGTCTCACCTTACGGTTTTCAATCAGAGCCTCTGCGGTAATTCGGCTCTGCTCCGGGCGTATCCTTGTAGTTTTACCTACTAGATTTCGTGCAAAGGAAGTTTATAAATTTCCTATATATGTGTGTGTCTAGGACCCTAATGAGTCTGTGAAGAGTCGGAGTCCAAATGTTCGTATGTTTTTGAATTCCGAAGTAAATGATCGTCGCTAATTGGTCGGGTTATCCAGTAAGGTACAATTACTACAGTCAATCTACACTAAGGGGCCTTAGTGACCTTGAGTGCGACAGTAACCCTTTTTATATTATCATGTCATCTTTTTCTTATTACAATAGGAATCATTTCATACTTACTAACGTTGTACTACGAAATCATATTTTTAAAACTGATTAAACGAATTAAAAATAAAGCAAGACGTCACACGACAAGGAACATTATACGTTCACTCTCGATGCAAATTTTAACGCCCATTAACAGAAGGATGTGGGCTGAGACAAGACAAAAGCCAACTGCGTTAAGATTATGCAGTAAAAAATCTGCAAAAAACTTTTTTCTCCAAAAAAAATTAAAAAATCCGTCGGTAGATGGCGACATTGTAACATAATAAAATGTATGGAGTTAACCCTCAAGCTGCGGTCCCTACAAGTAACAAGAGATGTATAGTGTTGGATTTCACTATTATTCGTCGGTAAGTTATTTTTTATTTGTTTTACTTTACAATGTTGCTTTCTATGCGGGCTTCTTATCGATATATATTTTAATACTAGTTTTCACCCGCGACTCCGACCGCGTGGAATTAAAAAAGTATGTAGCCTGCGTTCTTGCAGATTGTCCTCTATATCTATGCCAAATATCACCGAGATCTGTTCAGCAGTGTTACACTCTAACAAACATCGTTCCATCCATCCAAACTTTCGCATTTGTAATAGCTAAGGATTATTTTCAACTAGCTGTTGCTCGCGACTACGTCCATGTGAAATTAAAAAAACACAAAATATGTAGCCTATGTTTCTCACATATAAATTACCTTTCTTACTGTGAGAGATTTTTTAAGATCGGTCAATAGTTTTTGAGTTATTTCAATACATACAAAAATACAAATCTTCTCTTTCCATAATATTAGTATAGATTGTTTACAATGAAAAATGGAAGAGTATATCTATGTATAAGTTTAGCCCACACGCAGACATTATCTATATTAAAAGTCTTAAATAAAACAGTAACGCATTTTGATAATGTTACTACTGAAGCTATAGGTGTAATTAAAAGAAACTCGTGTTTTTGTCCGAAAATAACGCCAACAAGTGGTGAGCTCATTACAATGACTACACAGAAATAATTAGATTTCTTTCTCTAATCTCGGCAAATCTATTCCGTCGTAAAAACTGTTGTTCGCCAGTATTGTTCCCACAACTTCTTACAAATGGGTTATCGTGAGCGTTCATGTTAAATGGATGAATATTAATGTATCGTGTATGAATTTAAATGAAGAGAGCATGAGGCTCTCAGCGGCTACCGTCGTAAAATATTACGTACAAATTGAATGGCATCGTTTAAAATATGCGCACTCGGTTTGCCAGCGTTTGACTAACGACATCCGGCGGTAATTAAACCTGCCCACCCCCCATGTGGCGCGCCGTGAAGATGCGGCCGTAGATTTGCGGCCACTATCATTTGTCAAACTCCGGCTACCGTTCGAGATAACGATATCAGATCGTTAATGTGAATGCGTTTTGAATTGCATTCATTTTGCACGGCCGGGGTGTGGCGCTATTGGCAGCGGGGAGCGATTTTTAAATCACTAGTGTAGTTACGCCCGACCCTAGCCAGACAAAAACATTGAGTAGTAAAATCTATAATAAATGCGAAAGTTTACATGGATTGATAGATCTTTGTTAAAGTTTATAGCCTAAATGGCTGAACGGATCTGCACGAAGTTTGGCGTAGTTTGGAAGAACATATAGGCTGCTTTAATTTCACGCAGACGGTGTCGCAGGCAAAAGCTTATTAGAAATAAACATTAACTAAAGAAAACTGCACGTTCATTTGTTTCGAAGAAAATAAATAATTAGCTGACGTCAGAAACTCCGTCCGTGTAGAATTTAATAAAAATGTAGAAACCAATGTTATCCTACAGATTATGTTTCACAGCTGTACCAACCAAGTTTCAACCAGATCCTTGGCACTCTAAAGGGACGTGGTAACATTTATCCAAATTATCACATTGATAATAGTAGGTTTAGCATAATTGCTTGACTTGACTAGTTTGCTTTCACAATTGTTTGTCATCTGCAGAAAAAAAGTCACACATGATTTCCAATCCAGTCAGATTTTTAACATTACATAACTGAGTGTTTAAAATTCGTTGAATATTCCTCTAAATACGCACACAAACATTGTTCTCATAAAAAATGTTCGTTTAAGCCTAAGCGGACATTGAAATCAAATTAGATTTACAACTCTCTGAGAGCG
Organism: Papilio polytes; assembly: GCF_000836215.1. Taxonomy (NCBI): domain Eukaryota; kingdom Metazoa; phylum Arthropoda; class Insecta; order Lepidoptera; family Papilionidae; genus Papilio; species Papilio polytes. The sequence goes on along the minus strand of NW_013528137.1, from coordinate 595,540 downwards.
GGGCAATAAAGTTTAATTGTTATTGTGCTGTAAAATATAAATTGGTCCTCGAGCTGTTTATGGCCGGGGTCGAACCGCGACACTTGACTTTGGAGAGTCCGCCACTGTAACAATGTCGCATTACAATTAATAAACCATTATGCATCACGAAAATAATTAAAGCCTCATTAACATACAAAGACGTATGTGAGTCATTAAGACATTTTTAAATATCTTAAAAGCAAATTCGATAAAAATTGTGTAACGCCTTTGAGCAATTCTGGTGACTTGTTCGGAACCTAGACAGCAAATATTACAGACTGTCCGTGCGAAATTAGTATTAGGTAAGAATTTTAGCACTTTTAAGTTTGGTCACCTTTGACATCAGTAGATCTATGTTTATTATTATTTTACATCATAAGGTGCAAACGAGCAAGCGACCGCTGTCCATAGACGTTCGCAATATCGAACGCGTTGCCTACCCTTAAGCGACGAAGGAGGAGACGCACTGAAGATTGTTCCCCTTCACTACGCATCTCCTCCATCGTCATATCCACCTTTCCTTTCTAATATTTTCTTATAAGAAAAAGGGAGGACAAGTCAGTTAATATCTCATCTATCTATTGATACCTTTTTCTTAAGTGTTTTCCTAGTGATGTCATTAAAAGTATCTTATATAGTTACCGTATCGCTATCCGCTACCACGCTGTCCCCAACCTCATCAGTTCAAACACGCGCCGTAAGGTCGTTCATCATTATTAAAACGGACAACTTCGTACGATGACCTGGTTTTTTAATCGAACGATGCACACGAAATCTTTTAGTGCATTACAATGAAATACTTAAAAATGAATCCAGAAAGGTTAGCGTGGTATGGATTGTTTGCGACCAGACGAAGGGGACATAAACCAGAAAGTGTTAAGATTGAACGTGAGTAGCTACAAAGGAAGAGGAAGACCGAAGAAAGTATAGATGGATTGTGTGAAAGAGGATGTGCTTAAGAAAGGAGTGGATTCAGATTTGGCTGATAGAGATGTATGGAAGAGCAGCACATACTGTGCCGACCCTCCGTAAGGGATAAGGGCAAGTGGATGATGATATCCCAAGTTAGACTTTTTGCAATTAAGTTTTAATCTAGATCAGTTAGTGATGTATCTTAAATCTACACTTTAAAACTTACTTAGTGACTATTTCTCAATTGCAACAAGCGTTTGAAAACTATTTTTTCTATAGTTTATCACATCGTAATCTATTCAATTATTCTTAACAAAGAGTACTGTACAAAGACGCAAATAGAATAACATTAAATGTATGTAACTAATATAAACAGATGTGACAACTTTGTGATCGGGTGTACCAGTATTAGAAGCCGATTTATACTTGATCAATCACTTGGTATCGACGGGGTGCGCTCAATAACCACGGATTAGCTTGTCAATGGCGCACTAACGTGTAGCCCTTAAGTGCCCTTTAATATCACTTATTGCTTACAAACTGTTCTTAATGGATTACGTATTAAGTTTGTGAGAGCCACCCTCTTTCTTTTGGTTCTTGTAAATACGCGGATTTGTCAATTAAAAAAAATTAAAAACAAATATCTACAAATAAAGATATTGATAAGTTGCAGTTAAAATATGTAGGTACATTGTTAAAGAAGTACAAATCTTAACCTAATATTATAAATGCGTATGTTTAGATGTATGGATGGATGTTTTTTAAAGTATGTAGTCTAAACGATTAAGAGGAGGTCGATCAAATTTGTCATAGATGTAGAGGATAGCCCGGAAGAACACATACGTTACTCACTTTTGTTTTTTTTTAATTTCATACGAACGGAGTCAGGGGCGTAAGCTAGTATTCTACATACACCAAAAAAAAGAATTAAATTAATTTTAGCAGTACGGAGTCATGGTTTTTCTTTCACTAGGAAGAACTCTTGTTAATAAAACTACAAGATACAAGTTCAATTAAAAGATTACAAATAACACAGTCGGTATCTTCAAGTATTAATTCCAGGATATGAACAAGTGTAACATTAACAAAGAGCTTGACAACTTTTTCCTCTTGCAAAGTGACAGTTTCCATAGAAGAATTCCCATCAAACCAAGCATGAAATGCCAGCGCAGAACACTGCAAACCATTAATTACTTACGCCCATACAAGGCCCCTAGAGCTTTCCTACCGACTTCGAGAAATGACCAGAGTGAAAACAATAAGCCTATTCCAATACAACAATCAATTTTCAATTCTATCAAACAGTGTTTAGGCTTAAAATGTAATATCATTACATTCAAAGCAAGATCTACACATGGATGACCGCCGTGGGAAATGTTTGTTGTGACATGCTGACGATGTTCTAATGTACATACAAATGATTTTCAACTCTAAATCAATGAGAATAAAGTTCTTTTTTTATTGATGGTATTGTGTACCTTCCTACGATTAATTCGAAAGTTATGTTTACAAACATAACATGCAATTTAGCGTCGGCCGTGAGCCGCGCCCCGAAATTCTTTTGGCGTTATTTGATAAACAAAACGCTAATTTTGAAAGTTGGTGTTCGCTATTAAAAAACGAAAGTCAACTTTTTAATTTAAATTTCGAATATGTGAAGATATGTCTTTAGGTGTTTAGAGTCAAACGTCCGTGGGTGTAAAGTATGCTTGGTTCAATTTTTACTCTGTTAAAACACTCAAAAATTATATTGCATCTCGAAAATCTCAGCAGTAAGCAGACACCACAATCTTTTGCCACTAGAAATCCTAGCATCGATATAAGTACCAAGAATTTTGGTCACGACGTAATTATTTTAAAATCCATTCATTCGTTTCTCAAAAGTTCAACATGTCAACACCTAAGTTAAGTTTAAGTGATAATAATTAACTAACCCCCTTAACTGAATATGCCTTAATTACACGATTTGTAAATAATAAAACACTAATAGAATATGGAGAAACATTTAGTTAAGAACCTTAGAACATTTAAGCAGACCATTAACCATTGACCCAAAAGAGCTAGACCTTTTTTCCACTAACATGACTCGCGTCACTGCTGTTGGACAACGCACTATACCACGTTGAACTATACAAGTTTCGGACATTCACGCGGCTATTTCCTCAGTGGAAATAAGGTCTAAACAGATCATTAGTTAAAACAGCTAGAGCTGATTAAAGCGCTCATATAAGGAAACTGTAGCTAACAGCGGCTTCGCGGAAACGGTTTTACTTACAGTTAACTCATATTAGTTACAATTACGTGAAACCCTTTACGCCTTACGCAAATCTACGGCCAGTAGGAAACGTTTTGCTGTAATACTAGTGTTTAAGGGAATAGGGGGAAGTTGTTAGGCTGTTTTTATAAGAAACTAGGTGTTGCTCGCATCTTTGACCGCGAGAAATTAAAAAATAATAAAAAACATAGCCTATGTTACTGATAACGTAGCTTGTTAATGTAGTAAGATTTTTTGAAATCGGCCTGGTAGTTTTTGAGTTAATTCAATACGTAAAAAAATACAATCTTCCCTCTTTATATAAGTATAGATGAGTAAACATACAGTATATAATAAGCTAAAAGTTAAAGTTTCTAATACACATAATTTGGTCCTATTCTTTTGTTTGAAAGTTTTTGAAAAATACCACCAAGTATTTGCTCACTCTATGTTTTAATTTTTACAACACTGGGATTTCACGATAAAATCATGCATTTCAAATGCCTTTAAAACAACCTTGAACCTCCAAATTGTGTAATTCAATTATTGATACATGAAAATCGACCATGCATAGAAAAGTCCTGTCTATGCATGGTCGATCAAAAGATTAATTGCTGTATCGATTCGCTGCGCCTGCGCCCGGCGCCTAGCTCCGACCACCGATCACCGCTCTCCGATACATTTCTACGCTTAGTTTTTATATAAAAGATTTGAACTATTAAGGTTTTTTTCGTTGATCAGTTCCACACAAATTGAATTAAAGCCGTTTTTTATCTGTTATGGGTAAAAAGTCTAATTTCATTGGAGGATTTGGATTTCGTGTTCACGAGTTGCAAATCAAATAAGTTAATATCAAGAATCTAAATTTGATTATTTTAGTATCGTATTTTATGAATTCTCTACTAATAAGAAAGTAATATTTTCACTTTGTAATATCTAACATTGGTAGAAGCCGCTTTAAAATCTTCGTACGAAATGGTTCGGCTCATGCAATACCACAACACGGAAGACAGGCGTTTACATGCTAACTTGTGTGTGCCCGAGGCCTAATTTCCTATAAGAAAAACTAGGAAAGATAAGTGGGTTTATGTGTGATGGCACACAAAGGTAGGGGAAATCCTCTTTCTGTGCGTCCCTTCCTCTGTTAATTAAAGCTAGTCTCTAGGCTCGTTAGGCAAAATCCTTTGGTAGTTTGACTGTCATTCAATGCTATAAAAACGTGTCTATTTTTATAAATGTCCTTACATTGATTGCGAAATACCCACCAGAAGCAATAGAGTTGTTAGACGCCTACATTTCTTGTGTCACAAATTGGATATGCAAAATATACTTAAGACGTTGCATTACCGTGTTTGTACATTAAGCTATGGACCCACAATACTCAGTTCTGTCACAATGGGTAGCCCGCGGCGATCCATTGTACCCATTCTCATTCGACCCATTTTAACGAACGCCATTGTCATTTATCCATTATAAATGGATTTATTATTACGCTTGATTGTGTTTCGCGTTTTGATATCAAATCCACAAAGGTTTGTTTATGATTTTGTTAACAATTGTTTAGCTAATAATTAAGTTGTTTAAATTTAAATTTTGTTATTTTATCAGTAAATATTAAAATTTAGGTGCTACGAAAATGTTTGAAGTTTTCGTAAGTTTCGTTTGTCGTATGTCCAAAACATATGACGTTTCATATAAAAGCACTGGCTGGAAATCCTCAAAAAGTTTCCATATAAATGCAAACGCGACAAGAGGTATAAAAAACAAGTTGCATGCTAGTTTCACACTAGGGTAGAACAGTGAAGCAGAGCAATAGATAGTGCAGTACTGCTATTGATTGCACATTTACTGTCAAAAGTGAACAGTGTCCAGAAAAACTAAAGTACAAAATTGTTAACTGTAAACTTAAAAGTGTATTTCATGTTTTTTGACAGTTTTACTAGCGATATCAGTGATCTAAATACATTCATTCAAATAATTGCAGAACTGTCCTGACTGTGCTACCCTAGTATGAAATACACGCGGCGTCTGGAAGCTGAAAGGAGTTTTGTGATATCATGTCGCCTTCCCTCTGAGCTTTTATTACTCCCTTCACAAGGAGAACGTCTGAAGTTTTTGCTTACGAATGCCCGTATATTTGTTGTTATGTGCCGCTTTTGAATTAATATTTTCGTATTTACGTGAAATGTGAAAATGTTTCTGAATTTTACCAATAAAAGCACACACAAAGCATACACAAACTTATTGAGAATGAGAACAGAATAAATGTAGCGAATGTTTAGAGTTTGTAGCCTAAACTGCTGTACGGATCTTGATAAAATTTGGCATAAATGTAAAGTATAGTCTGGATGAACACATACGCAACTTACTTTTGTTTTTTTTTTAAGTCCACGCGGCTAAAAGTAAATACTAAACAAAGTTTTTACAATATGATATGGACATCATATTTTTAATAATATAAATGAAATAAAAGGAATTATTGTTTTTCATTGTAACCTATGTATCAAAAATGTTAAGTCTTAAATAAGATTTACACAATGGAGACTGCTTTTCGACTGTACCTAACTTAATAGGTTAAAAGCTGTACATGTTTACGTTGTGTAAGCTAATGGCTTGTTCATTTGCAAACTTCTTCCGTAAGCGAACTGTTCATCTGTAAGCATTATTTGCTTTTACTGTTAGCGCTCGTGTAGACCACGCATAATATCCCTAGAAACAAATATAGATACACTAGCTGTCGCCCATGAATCTGTTTAAGGAATTAAAAAAAAACTTTACTAGTATCTTATGTGTTATGCGACGAGACGATGGGGACATAAACCAGAAAGTGTTAAGAATGAATTTGGATGGCTACAAAGGAAGACCGAAGAAAGTATGTATGGATTGTGTGAAAGAGGATATGCTTAAGAAAGGAGTGGATTCAGATATGACGGTTGATAGAGATGTATGAAAGAGCAGCACATACTGTGCCAACCCTCCATAAGGGATAAGGGCAAGTTGATGAAGATGAGTATCTTATGTGTTCTTCTAGACGAAAATCGAAAATTAGTAAAAACGTAGAGCAAACTCTACGTTTTTACTAATTTTCGATATAGGTCTAGTTTATGAGATACCTTTACAGCCAAGAGTACTTTTACTTAACTAAACTTTCTAAGAACTTTTTAAGTGTGAACAATGCTTTACAATGTAGACTTTATACGGCGACAGAGTGTCCGTATATCCGTCTGTCTTCACTCGACACGTCTGTTAGAATTTGAATAATTACACAAGAGTTCACTTACAAACTTACACCATTTCCACTTCAAATGTGAGCTCTTTAAAAACAGAATGTTGAATTGTTGAACATAGAGTGTTACTATGTTACTTAAGTGGCCGGTAAACGATGACATTTTTGTTCAATTTTGTTTGATCAATAGCCACTGACCTGTATAAATGGACAGGTTATAAACTGTGGTATTTTATGCCTTGGATTTTCGCTTTTTTGGTGCTGTTTGTTGCGATTCGTGAAGAGTTTTCAAAGTAATAATTAAACTTATCTGTCATTAACTTCGAAAGGCGCGTTGAAGTTAGAACGAAACCAAAGCTATCGCTTACAAACAATCGCCTATCTATCTATTATATTTATGTGAACAGATAAACCCATTGCACTAACCCCTAAGGGGTTACTTAAGTGACTATTCTATCTCTTAGTGCAACGGTATTACTCACAGTCATATGTATGATAAATTATTTACATCTTTCTTACTTAAAGATTTACACATAAATCTTTTTTACTGTAAAAATTCCTTTAAGATGAAATACGTTAAAGAACGAAGGCGTCGAATCGTTGCACTCACAATTTCAAGGGCGCTGCACTCAAGCTCACAATAAAAAGATAAGAGCTACCCTCAACCCTCCCTTGGTCGTCGGCGTCGCTGACATACGGCACATATGGCGTTGTAACCACGGCTGTTAAATTTTCAACTTTATTCTATTCCAATAGAGTTCAATTTAGTATGATTTGTGAATTTATACGATTATAGATTATTGATTCAATTTGGAACTTTTATAAATGTATATTGAGATGAGGAAAAAACACGTGTAGGTTCTTAATATATGAAATTATATGTACTATTTTACGATAGAATACTCTAGAAACTTCTTGTAAATTTGAACAGTTTCTTTGTTTCTTTTTCATAGAATATGTTGCATTTATTAAATATCCATTTATACATAGTCTTATGTTCTATTTGACATTTTCTTTTCAGCGGAAATGCATAATGCAACGGCATTAATTTTTCCTTTTAAGTTATTTCACTGGTGGGCAGTGTGGCTAACGTACAAGGGCCTCTGAGATTATATTCAAGAGCTGCTTTTCGGTAAAGAGTGTTCGAATGGGCGGGCGGCAGGGAGGCTCAACAGAGACTTGTCAGTCAGTAAAAACAAAGGCGGTTGACGCGGGGCTTGCTTACTCGTCGGGCTTGTAACGGAGCCCTCTCATTTGCGCCTCTTTAAAAATGCAGCCTTTCCTAAAGACTGCGGAGCCCGCCATTTTGATGTTTACATTATGCTTTTGAATTTTGTAAGTAAATTACAAGTGTACTTTCTCCGTTCTTTTGTTTTCTACAATTGTAGTCGTGGATTAAAAAAGTTGATGCATGTGTAGGATTGCATGTACCATTTAAAAAACTAAAAAAAAGTAAGAAATGAATAAACAAAAGAAGCTAGTTCTTTTGTTTTTAACAACAGTTATTTCTTTACTCTAGTACTCTACAAAATTCCTACCTAGTATTCTATAAACCTACATAAAAAACGAAAGCGTAAGTTAATTAAAGTGTTCAATGTATTATCTAGATGGCGTTATTTTCAATTTTGAAAGAACATTATACTCTTATTATGATTTTAGACAGGACATTACATTGTCATATAAATGTTATTTGAAAGTTATGTAAAATGTGTTTTAATAATTAAATTAGTTTATGTAAAATATAGATAATTTAGCTTTTGGTTTGTAATTGTTGCTTGTTTGCTTTAATAATTAAATTTTGTTGAAGATCAAGTTATAAATAAGTTAAAATTTACTTAGACTGAAAGTTTTACAGTTGATATTCAATGTTATTAAAATGATATAAAAACCTGTCTACAATTAAATGACAGTAATTCTATGAGACCTGGTCAAGAAAGGCAAAAAGAAGGGAGAATGGAAGAATTTGGAAGAGGCCTTTGTCCAACTTGGACACACAGATAATAAATATTATAGCAAATCAAATAAAACGAAAAAACAAAGAATAATAATATTAATTAATAAGTATAATGTATCAATATTCAATTCAATTTATGTAATTTGACAGTAATTTAATTATCTGAATATTATTATTAATTACTTTCTAAATACGTGAATAAATTAAAAATCTGTGTCGCCTCTATAAAGTGGAATCTTCCATGAATACATGCTGAGAAGAAAATTGTATAATGGCTGCGTATATTACAAAAGATTTAGGGGTGGGTGTACCCCTTGCCGGGCACCCCCAACCCCCGCCCGACGGGGTGCTGAGGTATATTCTAAAGAGGGCGCGATATTGCACCGACGAAAGGTGATGCTGAACTACGATTCTAAATTAAATAATCCTTTACCGAAGTATTAATATAAATTAGAAAATTTACAAAGGAGGAGGTTTTAATCGTCCGCGTGAATTGACAACCTCCTCCTTTTTATAGTCGGTTAACTAAACTTGTAGTGATATTTTCCTGTTTAGACCGACACTTTTGTTATTTCTGTTACCGTAACATTATGAACACTGTCTGTTTCTAATCTAACTAGAAGACAATTTGTGAACTAAACTAACCGTTGTCCAATACTTATCTAATGTTTATTAAAACCAATATGTTTAAAGCTTGACGTTTCCGGCGATAATCTCTGAAATAACAACCCGTACAATTTAAAGAGGCGAAGGGGAACCGTTGAACATTTCCATAAACAGTCCAGCTTGTCAATTACCAGTTCCTATTACAAGTGAGTTGAAATAATTTAGGAATTATACAAGTGCACGTAAATTTATTATACACGTTGTTCCGCCATTATAATTTCAAGTGGATGTAGGCGCGGGGCGTGAGGAATGGCGGGAAAAAGAACCGGCTGCAGGTAAATTTGATTTGTTCCACTTGTAACTTTCAATAAAAAAGAGACATATTCCCTTAAACTTTGTTCTATTATAATAAAGAGACATTGTTTTTAATTATTTTACGTATTATTGAAACAATAAAATGTCGAAGAAAGAATTTAATTACTTTCTTTTTGTGTGATATGCTAAAGAAGAAAGTAAATTCAGATATGAGAAAACTTTAAGGAAAAGGGAAGAAAGATGTACTGTCTAAAATTACTTGCAAAAGCTGTAACTAAATTTGGCATATGTAATAGATTTATGGTAAAAAAAGGGTCAATGTAAAAGACAAGTGTGGAATAAAGAAGATTTTTCGCAATGAGTGCGCGGGCAGGCGCGCGCGTGTTCCCGCATCGGGAAATGACCAATCTAGGGCTGTGCACGGAAAACATCTCGTCTTATTTTTAAGTTTTCACTTTGCCCAATTTAGGTACAGGGTGGTAAGGTTTACATGTAGCCATTTTCAGCATTGTTACAAATGAAAATGTAATGTTAGACATGTTTTATTCGTGTTACATTTCAAGATAGGTACGATGTTCACTTGTTATGAAGGAAATAAAAACATTGTCTTTGATAATCTGCTTTGTTACCTCGCGACTAAAATTTTACGGGTTCATCCAATTTAAAAAAAAAAAAACATAATCCTCGTCGCCAATATGGGTGTGAATGAAACGGCGGTTGGTACTGGACAAATTTATTATTCGTAAGGACGGTATAATATAGGAATACGCCCATACCATATACACCAAAGTTACCAACTATGTATATCTAGATAATGTACCAGAAGTCGTAAAAGCTTAAAAGTCATTTTTTTTTCTAAAATTTAATCAATTTTAACATAAATTAATAGCGTAAATTTAGTTGATTACAAAACTTGGTTGTAAAAATTGCTTAACTACAAATTGATATCCAAAAACTTGCAGCCATGGTTGAGAGGCACTAGAGGGCCGTGCTCCCGACACTTGCCTCCCCTCCCCCTGCTCTCCCCCGCGGCACAGGCACTCGAGGCGACAGCCTGCCACTCCGCCATCCGATCCCGAGATAGTGCATGTCCCTAATTTCCAAGGCCCACTTCAACGCCGTCGCAAGGCTTATTTTGAAACGAATAGCTTTGCCAACTCTTTAAGAGAGAAATATGGCAAGGACCTTCACGCTTCCAGTTATGTCTGAAGATATGAAATGTAATTTTATTTTGACGTCTTTGTTTTTACGATGTACGTAGTTGTGCGTTTTCTGAGAAATAAAAAGTCACATTGTTAAAACATATTTACAATGTATAACGGCATAACAGATCGTTGAAATTGGGCACAGATGTAGACCACAATCTGTAAAAACTCATGGGTTAATACTAAGTTTTTTTTTCATAAATCTAAATTCCGCACGGACAATTTCGCAGCAAGGACTAGTAGTTCCGATATTTTCAATCAAATATTATGTATCTTTAGATACTTATACTCAAATCCCACAAACAAACCGTCACATTAAGCATTCAGAATTATATGCAAACGTCTAATTAGTGACTCCAATGTTACCTACCTTGCCAATTACACCACCAAACTCGGATTCAAACGATTTATACGTAAACGATTTCCAAATTTACGCATAATTTATTACGAAACAGTTATCGAATTTGCATGATTTTATTCATTATTTACATTGTGAAATAAACATTAAGTTTATAACCATAAGGTTTAATTCACTATATTGCTTTTAACTAAAACTATAATGTACTTAGTGTTCTCATATGATTCTCACGCTGCGTGTGATTTATCGAACAGTGCTGTACCACGTGGGCGTCTAGTCGATATCTCGTTACAACAATCGGAATGTCGATAATTCGTAATTGTAATCGAGTTCCCCGTTTGTTTTAGATTTATTACAGTGCTGTTTGTCAATCTGTGGCATTTATGCGGTGATCGCTGTTTAATTATACGTCTTCCTTCGTAGCTTACTGTTGACTTTCAATTAACTTAACAATAGATAACTAATTGAACCTTACAGCTTGGAATTAAGGTCTTTAATGCATTGTTATGTGTAACAATGTATAGGTGTTTACGGCAGTGTTTAAATGCGATTACAAGGTGCGTTATTAACAGGGATTAATTGCAACAGAACTGTTTATCAGGATAGAGCTAATACTGCAAATTACATTTGCATAATATCGGTGAGAAAATAGAATGTTGTTGGTTTGTTAGTTGATGTTAACATTAAAGCGGTTCCACGTTGGTTCATGTAATTAATATATTTGTTGATAGTTTTAATTTATTTGCTGTATTTGATTCAATAAATATAGTCTTTGTATGTAGTAGTATACAAGATTTGAAATGACAATTAAATTAAGCTTTTAAACAAGAAAGGGTTTTTTTTAAGACGTCCAATTTTACGTCGGCAAATAGATTTTCAAATGTGAATGCAAATGACTTCGCCCGTGTTAAATTGGAAAATAAAAAAAAATGTAGTGTATTTTACTCAGTGATAACGTAACTTTTTAATGGTGAAAGTATTTTAGAAATCGTCTAAGTAGTTTTTGAGTAATTTCAATCCATGAAAAAGAAAAAATAAAACAATTAATTCCTCTTTATAATATTAGTAGAGGTTATAAACGATATGTGTATTGTGATGTAGCAGTAATCGACCTATCCTATATGCGTACACATTGGTGGAAATTTACTCCTATAAGAAAAAAATCTTGGGGAAACGTAAGAAATCCGCGAATAGGGTAACGGGTGGCGACTCATATGTCACAGGGATGTAGGCGGAGCGGAGGTATGGGGTAGCATTATTATTACATATGAGTATGTAATGTAACTATATGAAAATAAGCAAATTTCTCTTAAAGTAATGTCTCACGATAGTTTAAACAATTTTATATGAAAATATGGTTATTTCTCAATTCAGTATTTGGGATGACATTTTCAAAGATAGCGCAGAAAAATAAAATAAAAACCTCAGTTAAATTGTTTGTCCCAATTTTTTTTAACTACTAAGATAATCTTTTTGAAATAAGCAAGAAAATATTATTGTCTATTTAGTCTATTCTTTCGTGCTTTGTTTTTGTTTGTCTTAAATATGTCGTAACACATAAAAACACCGTTTGTTTTTAACTAATTTTCGCGCGCGACTTCGTCCGCGTGGAACCAAAAGAAAACATAAGTGACTAGCCTATGTGTTCTTCCAGAGTATCTTTTACGTCTATGCCAAATGTCACCGAGATCCGTTCAGTCGTTAAGGCTACAAACTCTAACAAACATCCATCCATCTAAACTTTCGCATTTATAATATTAGTAAGATTAGTAAGATTGTTAATAATTTTGTATCTTGTTTCTTAAATACTGCTCACCTCTTTACAACCGACTTATTATCAATTAGTTCCGCATGATTACATAAATCTAACGCGATTATATCACTTGCGTGTAACAACAGTATAAGTTTTTACTTAAGACGGATGCTTACGAACACGCCTCTCATTAACACGCTACTTCCATTAAAACAATGGTTTCAGCAATAAATTAGCGTGTAAATTGTTATTATTTAACTTACAGGGGTGGTCAACTAGTGGACGTAATAGACATTTTAAATGTGCAAAGAAATGATTACTCTGTAAGTGAAACACAGCGTATTCGTGGCTGTACACACGTAATGGAAGCCCACGTTTAGATATATCTTGTTCATGTTTTATACAACATTAATAGCTCTGAATCGGTATTATAAAAAAAACAGAGTGGTTATTTTAAATGTTGTTAAAGAAATTCGTTAACAATTTCATCTTTTGATAAGTTCACACGAAAACTCCTTTAGCAAGCAACGGTAGATTTATTGAAATATTTCGTGTCGACATTTGAACGGCAACAAAGGTTCGAGTTCCGGCGATAACGGGGCGGCTGGGGTCGCGGGTTCAAGTTCATTTGGGGCCTTCATTAGTGAAATCGATGATTACAAAGAGTTACGAAGCAGAATGAAAACAAAGCTTGTAATTTTTTAGGTTAGCTGTTCAGAAATTATTTGTTTTAAATTTGATCTAAAACTTTCCCATTATTAATACTTACTAAAGATAGTTCTCTAAACAAGAGTTGACTACAATAGTATTTCCCTTTTATCGTTATCGCATAACTGTTTAGTCGAGCTTTGATTCTTATGAGCTATAGCGCACATTACTCAATTATTAGACGTGCAACTAAACAGTGGAATTAGCTGCGAAACAATCGACAATCGCACAACAGTTGTGCGATAGTTTAGTCGAAGTTGCGCGCGCTCTTCAACTGATTTTAATCTGACATTAAACAACTTGTATTGCCGTTTAAGGGATTTATCAATACAAACTCAAATAGCATCAATAAACGAACTAATAAATGTAACTGTTCATTGTTTTGTAGAAAGCATGTATTCACGACATCGCGACAATAGCGGAGATCAGAGCCGCGACATCCGATGACCTTAGGTTTCCCGAGCGCGACGCCATTTTGTTAATCTGTGCATCTCCGAATGGTAATGGCTAAGGGTGCGACCGCATATAGCGAATATGCTGTGAATTCGGTTCGCGACCCATTCATAAGTTGCTTGCGAACTGCAGATGTATGTGTTTACCCGACTAACAAGGTAACTATATCTCGTTATCTTATTTTCTTAATAGCTAGTTTTATGTAGTCAAGTCTGTAACCACATATAGCTTAAACGACTGATCCAATTTGAACTATTAAGGTGGCATTCTAGTAACATTAATCTCTGGAGTGTCATAGGACACATTGAATCATATTTTTTGTTTGCTTTTGAATAATAGATCGGTTTATTTGTAAGTCATGACAATTTTTCTGAGCATTTCTGACTCGCCTGTAGATTGCTTGTGTGGAGGCACCTTTACATAGCTTACATTAGTAACAAGATAAGTCCAGGGTGAGCTGAGGCCAATGATTGTGGGAGATTGTCTTGCTTATACCATTCTCACCACCCCGAGACTATACTCTACAAATCTATCGGATATATGCAAATACAACTATAATTGCCTTTAAGTATTACCTTATTTTCTTTCCATATATCTTTATTTCTTATTCTTTTTATAATACATTTTACAAGAATATAAAAATAAAATAAAATAAATTATATAAAAAATAGAGCACCACCGGCTGCGGAATCCGATGACTCAAGCAACCGGTGGTCAGAGACAGGAACCTCCTCACTATTCGTGCGGTCTCTAAAATAACCGCCCTTTGGATCGGGCCCTTAATCCAACTGTCTAGTGAGAGCTTCTTCAGGTTTTGGTCAAAGCTCTTCGCTATTAGCCCGTGTACCGAAACGACTATCGGAATAGTATTACCTTTATTGTTAGTTTAATTGATTAGCGTAGAATATATATGTAAATATGGCTTCATCACCAGCTCACTATACGTCCCCACCGAGGGGCTCGGAGCCTACCCTAATACGAGGTGACTAGGCCATAGTCAACCACGCTGACCAAGTGCGGGTTGGTTGACTTCACACATATCTTTGAATTTCTTCGTCGATATGTGCAGGTTGCATCACTTATATGGCTTAGTCGTCACTAATTTAAGGTATGCTCTGAGTTCTTCGGTGGGAAGCATAGTGAGCTAATAATAATTACAATGTGTGAAGGTTTTAAAAACCAATATGATATGGGGTTTAAGGGAGTATTTAGTGTTTTGTTTTTGCTTCGTGATGTCTACTTGATAAAGTAAACTGTAGTTGGATAAGAACAGGTGATCTATTTGTTGGTTTGTCAATTTTTTGATATAAAATAAACCAGAAACTGGAAAATAATGAAAACTACCACCTTTATATTATTTTCTTACAGTACAAGGTCAAGCTTATCGTCTATTAAAATGTTTGCTTAGTGCCAAGCTGATGAAATGTCCACTTAGCATGCTTAACTACAAGTGCTTTAAGGTTACCGCCTTCTAAATTACGAATTAATTGTGCTATTAACTTAACTCTTTGTCCCATATTTAGACTTATAAAGTGGCTAAGGGAGACCTGAGTGAATTTGAATTAAGAAATCTGGACTTAGCGACTGTTTAAGTGACCATTAAACGAGTCTTATTGTAACAGTGTCTTATTGTAAAGTTTGTTTCTTTATAAATAGAAAAAATAAAGTTTGAAACAAATCTTCTTCTGGATTAAAGAAGTGTCTATAAAAAACAAAAAAAAAACAAACAACTATTTCCTTAGACCATATATAAAGTGCGTGCATTTACATGCCTTATTTCATATTGTAACTATTTTTTCATCTCTGATTTTCTACAACCATATTTTCTTCGCAATAAGATCGAGATTGGCTAAAATCTAGTAGTTGCCAGTAATGCTCACATATGATAAAGGGAGCATATATGAGTATGGGGTAGGGCGATATGTAGGCGGGTGAAATGAAGGAAAAATTGACAATTTCTTTCGAACTCGGCTACTATTGGTGAAGGAGTCCCTACGTATGTGGAGGTATTTTATGTTTTTGTCGTAATTTCCATAACAAATGGTTTTAGGTCATGTTATATTTTGAATTAATTTTTAAAACATATATTTGAAACATGCTTATTATAAGAAGGGAATAAAGTTTTTAGTAATGATTTTTAAAATTGAAAATTGATGGCTACAAAAGTAGAGAGGAACGAAGAAAGTGTTGATACAAAGAGGATGTGGTTAAGGAGGTGAATTCAAATATGACAGCTGATGTATCGGGAAGGAGCACAGACTTTGCCGACTCTACTTAGGGACAATCGCAGGTTTACGAGAATATTTTTTTACCAGTATATTATATACTCAAGATGCATTAAAAATGAAAAATTTACCACGTCACAGTACACAAAAAAATGAATCCATCAGTGATTTCATTTTCTCGATGTTCGCATATTTTTCATACGGCCGCCGATTGACAACGTTTAATCATAATCTGTTATCAGCCACACCAAAATGAACCTTACACAATAAGCACAAGTTGTATATTTGAATTTTTTTAATAGTCCCTCTTTTCCGATTCCATACGATTTCACCGAGTAATGATTTGCCTTGTAATGAGGGAGACGCGTAATAATATTCCTGGAGGAAATCCACGGATTTATAAACGTTTGTATTGGATCCAAACTTTTTACAAAGATGTAAATGATAATTATGCAAATCTCTACTAATATTATAAAGATTAAATATTTTTTGGATTTTTGTATGTATTGTAATAACTCAAAAACTACTGCACTAATTTTAAATTCTTGTACCATTAAAAAGCTATAACTAACATAGGACATATTTTTACTATTTTTTTTAATTTCACGAGGACGAAGTTGCCAGCAACAGCTAGTCTTAAATATCCTGTACTGTACAATTTTCGATTTAAATAATATCGTTTGCAGTTATGTTTTTGATAGCAAGACGTCGCTAGCTGAAGATCTAGGGTACAGGTATTAAGACAGCTACCAGTAATATTGACTTATCCGCAGCTTTTAAATCTATTTTACATTTTTGGATAACCTAAGAGCGGGAGGCTTTCCTCTGTCCTTCTTAGTGCCCAATGTTTGATAACTATTGCCTAGTTTAAGGTTATATTTTCGTCTACCTAACAGTCTTTTTCCGCGACTATTTCTATGAGGGCCAACTCACTAGTTTTTTAACCGAGTTTTAAATACAGATTGGCAAAAACTTTATTTACGATAGTGTACTACTTTTGCAATACACTTCTTCAATTTGGTGTACTGTTATATCTTTTGTTTTGAGATATTATTGTACCAATATTAATGCTTTGTGTCGTGATATCAAAAGTATTGGTATTTCTTTAAGGAAATTATGCATCCTTCCTGCGTTTATTATTGTTGTAACGTCACGCGAACCGGTTTTTGCATGACCGTTTATAGCACAGATGTGTGTAGAATGGATTACTGCTAATTCAAAACAATTTCTATTCCAATTAATTGAATAATTTAATTGAGGAAAAAGTGTTTTGTTTTATTGATTGCATGAATATTCATTGTATGACTATCGTTTTGGATGAACGATCATAACACATACTAAAGAGAAATAACAGTGTAATAACAGAAATACAGACGTTTATTTACCTTCACTTGATGTTTATTTGTTTTTCGTGCAGTCTATAGTCATTTAGAAAAGATAAAAACTCCATAGGAATTTGCAGGTCTTGGACGAGTACTCTTACGTCATATTTAGAAGTATCTGTTGCTCGCGACTTTGTCCGCGTAAATTTAAAAAAATAATAAAAAACGCCTTTGTTACTCACTGATAACGTATTTAACGGTGAAAGATTTTTTTTTAAATCGGCCTAGTTGTAGATCACTAAACAGCAACAGAGTTGGCACTTATGAGATCTAATAAATCTTATAGTCCTTTTAAGGTAATAAGGGACAGAATTGTTTGTAAAGCAAATGAATAATCTAGTCGACTTACGAGCACTTCGGACCTACACGAGGCT
>NW_013528137.1:576312-577471 GCF_000836215.1 Papilio polytes | reverse complement strand
CAAAGGGCGTCCAACTTTCGCTATTTCGTGCTTTGATTCTCGACGCCAAAGAATTTCTTCGAAACCACAAAGGAAATTTCCTTTTGCTATATTAAGCAAGGATTTAATTTTCGATTTTAATGTGTTTACCTGCTTCAATAACTGCCGACGTTTGCAATACTCAAAAGGCTCAATTGTGATAATTTATAGTAAAATTCAAAGAATAAAAGAAAAGCAAAATACTATCTATAATTAGTTAATTTATTTTATTGAAACTTTATTTAATATAAAGGTTATATCAAGTTATAACGTGGGTGCCTTCAAGAGCAGGGTGAATCGATACTTACTAAACTAGCGTGTACCATCCTTCGACCACATCTTCACCTTGTTGTAGTTAGGATAGTGGTCAAGCGCTGGTTTTGCAATTTAAAAAAAAAATAGTTAAGCTTATATTTTACTATTCTACTAGACTATTCATAACTTTTAAACTTACCAATATTATAAATGCGAAAGTTTAACGGATGTGTTGAGTTGTTGCCTAAACGGACCTTAACGAATTTTGACATAGACATAGAGGATAGTCTGGAAGAACACATATGTTACTTATTTATGTTTTTTTTAAATTCCACGCAGACGGAGTCAAGGGCGGATCCAGCATTGGCGCCTGTGGGTCATAGTCATGGTCAAGTCAAGAGCTTGACAAAATATGTAAATATATTTTGTCAAGCTCTTGACCGACAAAATCAGGGGGGACCATGACCCCCATGACCTCCCTCCCTGGATCCGCCGTTGGACGGAGTCGCGGGCGTAATTAAGTCCTATTTTAGATGTTACAATTTAGCATTGCAATTTGTGGTAACTTAAATGAGGGCTATTGTTTTGATTTTCAATTCTTTATGCCAATGATTGACTCATTTTGAGTTCCACAAACACATGTAACCATGTTAAGGCAAAATGTAACTTCAACTTCGTATTAAGTAATTAAACACATTCGTTCATACGCATCATTTCGCCACAATGCCGACACGACGCAATAAACGAAAGCATTTCGTCCCAAGTTCCTTCAGACGGCAGATTTTATGACGACAAATGATAAAAATACTCAACGTTTCATTGTGAAACTTGTGCCGCTGTTGGCATTTTTGTGCGCCCTCCATATACGTGTGTACAGAAGGGCGAA
>NW_013528137.1:548465-576206 GCF_000836215.1 Papilio polytes | reverse complement strand
GCTATTTTTCTTTAGCTCTTGAAATTGATGTTACCATGTACCCGTCTACAAGAAATTGAGCTTAAATACTCGAGTGTTATGTTTCATTTTACTATTTAATTTTAAGTCGCTTAAGTCGTTTCGATACTGTAGTGCCGAGTTCGTACACCCCGCAGAGAGTATGGACTGTACGAAAAACATATTTTTCAGATAACGACAATGAGAAAGGAAAATATTCAGATGGAAATTCTTCGATAGGGCGCGCCGGGTGCGCCAGCGTGGAAGATATTAAGGGGCGTGCGCTACTTAGCGATATTTTTCGACATGCTTTACTTTTATTGCGGAATGCTACATCGGATACCCGTTTGTCGTATATCATAAAGAGGCTATTAAGATGTAAGCATTAAAATTGTATTACGAATTTGCCAGAGAATGTAACTGCTGGATATATCCCAGATATTGTCGCAATATGCAATTTAATGGATGTTTTGTTTTTTTTTTTAAATAAGAGAATAGAGCAAAGGCACATCGGGAATACCGAGGTGTTAGCGATGCCCATAGACAAACCAAGAAGGACTACAGTTGCCAGTCTTTGAGAAATATAATAAGATCATTTGTTTTAGTTATTTTGTAGAACCCTACGTATTTTTTATTTTAATGTTTTAATCAATTGTTATTGATAATATATTAGCACTCAAAGTCTTATTATTTTTTATTGTTACCCTTCCGTATTTGTACTGATAGAAGAGCGTACTAAATTTTAGTACAACAAAGATGCTTCCAAGTTTTATATAAACGTTGGTATTATGAATACTCGGAATAATTCTAAGACTTCATTTTTATTATGACAAAGCAAAAAGTTTGACAAATTACTAAAGAACATCGTATTTCAAAAATTATTGTACGAACATCCCGGCGGGATATTAAGTAACACGATATTAGCATCCCTCAAATAGAGAGGGACGGAGATATAGATTAAATGCTTAATTAGAGAGGGACAGAAGAACAGAGGGGACGATCTTGTCTAAAGGACATTGGCCTCTAGGGCACGCGACTGTTGATTCGAACTCCTTTTTAATTCCTTTTTTATTAATTATTACATGACTAAGTCATCTTGATAATGCATCTTCTGTATCCTTAGTTTTTTATGCGCAACTAGCTCAAGTTTTACATTTAAGGTTTTATTCTATTTATTTAAGGAGGAAATTTTTTGATGGATTAACTAAGGTAAATTACGTAACAAACTCTTTACTAAGACCAATAGTCAAGACATGCTATATGCTAAAATCAAACTTTTAATAATTATTAAAAAATATTTTTATCAAAAACAGCAGTATATTCAATATGCTAGTTTCTCTTCATTTTATTGCTAAGTCGGTCAGATGAGAAAAAAATAATAAACGAGGAGTCAATGTATCAAAACTTGTAAATCGCGCTACATTTCTTAAACGCTCCAGACTCCTTCGTCTCATTAAGGGGCTTTTTCTCAACAACGCAACGCCGGTTTTATTGTCGGCTTAAAGGGCAGAGCGGTCGCTGCCTTTAATGTAAACTTGGCAATGAACGGCGTGCTAACTGGGGGAGGTTCGGGGAAATTGGGTCGGTCTTTGACTTAATTTTTTTCATCAAGGTCGCTTATAATCAATACGAGGGTGCTCTAAATTTACGCCTGCGAGTAATTAGATATTTGGGGTATCGATTTTAAGGTAGGTCGGGGAGAATCGATTGCGAAAAATCGATTCTTGCTTTATTATCTTGCTGAAGATGTGGATTGATTTTATCTTTGTTAAATTTTTACTATCAGATACTTAAAACCTTACTTATTTTTATCGGGAACTTAAAATTACCTTTTAGATACAAAATCTACATGTAACTATATCGGTAAATGTCTGTATTCATACTAACATTTGATGGAAGGATGTTTTTTAGAGGTTGTAGCCTAAACTGCAGTACGGATCTAGATGAATTGGAATACATGTAATGGATAGTCTGGAAGAACACAGAGGTTACTTGGTTTTGTTTTTTTTTTCGACACGGAAAGCTAGTAAAAAATTAATAAAGTCATAAATAACAAACGGATGTTTAGTACGAAATTGAATAGAAAATTGTCAATTAAGAATAATTTGAAGGTGTGAAACTAGTTAACGATGTCCTCGATCGACTTATGTATCTATAAAATGAGATACAATCAGACAACGATATCTGGCATGGTAATGTCACCATGCCAGGCGTTATAAAAGAACCTATGTAGGTGCTTTTATAAAAATACTAGCTCTCGTCCGCAGGAAATTAAAAAACAAAAGAAAGTTGCCTACATTTTCTTCCTGACAGTCCTCTAAGAGTATTCAAATTTCGTTGAGATCCGTTTAACAGTTTAAGCTACAGACTCCAACAAACATCCATCCATCTAAACTTTCGCATTTATAATATCTTAACAAAAATAACTACAAGGATAGTATGATACATTAAAAGGGGGGCATAAATTAGGTATTATTAGTGCTGCTTACGTCTACAAGATCAGATACGTATATCGGTTTATATACACATAGATATCGTAGTATCTGAAAGGATTAGGTTTCACTATATCCGTTAATTAGCGACTGCGTCGGTATCCTTTAATTAGTGGTATAACTTTGAAGCACCGATTTCCGGTGACAACGTTTGCGGTCAAAAACATTTGTTAAATAATGGCGGATTAGGGATGTGCAATCAATCGATAAATACCAACATAAGTGTTATGTAGTAACATACTACATCTTTGTCCGCCTTCCCAAAAGAAGGTGCTCAATTAGTTTTATTTTTAATGTGTACGCTATACCTTCGGCATTAGTGGACCGATTTTGAAAATTCCTTTTTAATAACTCTAAACTATTTAAAGTTGCAATTTAGTTAATTTAAGTAATACCAGCTGTTGCTCGCGACTTCTTCCGCGTGAAATTAAAAAAAATATTATAATAAAATATAGTTATGTTACTTACTGATAATGTAGCTTTTTAATGGCGATAGAATTTTTGAAATCGACCTCGTAGTTTTTGAGTTATTTTAATACATACCAAAATACAAGACTACAAATCCTTTCTCTTTATAATATCATTGTAGATATTCGACTACTTTTTGAGCATGTGTTAACAGGCGACCATCAAAGAACAGTAAGAGCCCTCTTTATGTTCATTTTCGGTTAGTTTTCGGTTTATCCACTCGTCTCTGATGCGTGTAGGGACAGCAAAACCGGGTGTGCAATGAAAAGCACAAAGCTTCTTACAATATTTGTTCGGAAGGCGGAATGCGGTAGCTGAGCAGTGCGCAAATATGAGTATTGTAGGAACGGTCAACATACTCACGGGGGAAGTGCCTCGATTGATGGGTACGGTTGGCAAAACATGAAATAAAAGGCACATATTATCAATTTACTTATTGTATTATTAACTGGTTAGAACAAATTTCGGGTAATTTGAGATAATATTAGACTCTAAGCTATACATGAATAGTTTTTGAATTAATAATAGTTTTACAGTTTATTATGCTAACGGTAC
Source organism: Papilio polytes (assembly GCF_000836215.1). Taxonomy (NCBI): domain Eukaryota; kingdom Metazoa; phylum Arthropoda; class Insecta; order Lepidoptera; family Papilionidae; genus Papilio; species Papilio polytes. Next base: position 572,694 of record NW_013528137.1, on the reverse strand, counting down.
ATATTACGTTAATTTCTTTCTCATCTTTAAGCAAACAGACAGTCAAATTATTAATATATTACGTGACTGAATGTCTGTATGTCTCGACTTCGTATGTGATCAATAGAATAATGAGATCTTACGAACCCGACTCTTTTGTTATAAATCTCTTCATATGAAGAACAAATCGCTTTACAATTATTTAAATAACGGTGTAATACATTCTAGAAATAAAACAAAAGAATAGTAAGATTGTTTATTTTGTATCTTAGATTAGAAAGATTTGTACTTAATACTGAGGAAGAAATAAACAATAATCAATCATATATCACAGGAGACTAAGAACAAGACAAAGCTAATTACATTGAATACTAGTTGTTGTTCGCGACTTCGTCCATGTGGAATTTCAAAATGTAGTCTTTACTCAACGATAACGTGGCTTTCTAATAGTATAAGATTTTTTGAAATCGACGCAGAAATTTTTCAATTATGCTAATACATACAAAAATACAAATCTTTCCTCTTTAAAATATTAGTATAGGTTGGTTAAACATCGTTCGTACCGATGTGAATTGAATCATCAATAACATAACAGTCACTCGACATTGTCAAATAAAGGTATATATTGATTCAATATTGACCGTGTAACTGCAGAGCACAAGCGGAGCCGCGGGGCAAACCGCTACTGTGCAAACATTGTATTCACACGAGGGTAGAACCACTAGCTTCCAGTAGGACAGTGCTATTATGAAGTACCTATAGCCTAATGATTAATACAGAAATACGATGAAATGTCATGGTTTCGTTTATATGAAATGGTTGAAAAATTATTTTAATAGCTAACACCCTATTCCTGCCGCCGAGTTTACGCCAGCAACCATCCTCACCATGTTGATGGCTGGAATTCCACAACCGTGCGGTTTATGCGGAACTTTCTGCCCTGCACAGCCGCGTTGTGGAACGGTCTGTCCTCGGCAGTATTTTCAAAATACGACTTAGTGCCCTAAAAAGCGAGCCTACAATTTCCTCAAAGGCCGGTAACGCATCTGTAGTTCCTCTGGTGTTGCGGATGTCCATGGCCGTCGTTGACCACCTCTGTGTTCCCGCCGCTCGTTTGACCCCTTTTCATTATAAAAAAGATAGAAGAGTACCACTTTGACTGTAAGTGTGTTAAACTGTTAGTACTGAACTGTCCTACTGTTTTGGCTCACTGTTTTACCCTAGTGTGAAATTACCACCAGTAAATCTCACTAGCATGAGTGAATCAGAATAAATTATAATAAATTAACATGTTATAATAATAAATAAGGTAATATTTAAGTATTACAAATATAATTGGCATAATAATTCCTTCAACTTATGCACGTGAAAAGATTATTCCAAACTCGTAACTTTGTAATACGTTTTGAAGTTTCTTAATATTATAAAGCAACGTAATTTGAGCGGCAAACATTTTTCCCTTATCGTGTGTTAAGTTCAGGCAATATCGGAATAAGTTTGTACCGAATTAATTTACGCTCGCGACGGCCCACGTCAAAGAAAGAATTTCTCATCAAGTTTGAAAGTGGAATATGCGGCTGAACATGTGTTCCAAATTCAGCTTATAAAGCGAACTCACGGACAGATGTGTTGGTCGATTACGAATTATCAAATACTAGCTGTTCCCGTGCGGCTTCATCCGCATGAAATTATGAAAATTTTATTTTATTATTTACATTTGTCAAATTATCAATAGCAAATGTCAAAAAGACATGACATGACAAACCTTAGCAATTTTGGTTTCTTTATGTTGGCAGCAACTTATGGTATCTTTCCCACTTTAGGGTTTTTAACCAAATATTTACTCCCCCAAGTTTAATATCGTGAAAATATATAGCCTAAAGCATGACGTAAGTATAGGGCTATTTAATAAAAAAAGTATTATAAAAAAAATATGCTGTAATTGCTGACATCTTAGGCAACAAAGAAGTGTGTGTTTACGGTTTATTAAAATAAGTATACATTTTTTGTCTATAAGAGCACGTTCACCCTTGGCTACAATATAGCACAACTTTTTAATCGCATATGATTTCTATAAGCTTACAGTGCACACTACTTGGTTTTTAGTTGTGCAACTAAACAGTTTATTGGGATGCGAAACAATCGCCAATCGCATTACAGTTACGCTATAGTTTAGTTAAAGGTGTGCGTCCGCTCTAAAAAGAATACATACATAGAGGTTGTTTTCTTTGCCAAAAAATATACAACTACAAACAATTCAATGAAATTTACAAAATCAAATAAACTGTTGTAAAGGATATTAACTATTCAAAGAAGAGCAATTTAGGATTATCGAGTAACAATAGATTCTTGGAATATATCGACACAAAACGTCAAAGTAGAACGAAGCCTCACAAAGAAAGAATTTGCAATAAAATTGAAGAGGCCACGCCTTCCTCACATACGAACGGCACTATTGGCGAATGGCGGATTGGAAAAATGTGGAAACGAGGGAAAAATCGGCCAAAAGAGTTGGGGAGGAGTTAAGACGTGTGTGGATAAGATATGTGGAGAATCAGGGATGTGATGCGCTTGTGGGATGCGCACTAAAGTTACTTTATTTCAACACTAGCTTTCATCCGTGACTCCGTACGCGCGGAAATAAAAAAATGAGTAGATTGTGTTCTTATAGACTATGTTCTACATCTTTTCAAATTAGATCGAGATCCATTCAGTTTAATATGAACATTTCAACTATGGATGTTATTACACTTAAAACCATCTTGTAAGATAAATTATCTTAAATATCAATTCTCGAATAAGAAAAAAACTTATTAGAATTAAGTATAACGTTCTGTACATCATGTGTGACGTAAATGTCAAGGTAATAATGTTAACTACGAGGTCCCTAATGAAGCGATATGACTGCCCTTTAGCACGCCTCACTAAATTCAAGATGGCCGCGCGTGACGTCACTAGATATGATCCGATCTTTGTACTATAATTATTTCAAATTGATCTTAGAAACTATTACACTTAACACATTAAATGTCAAGGAATTTATTTAAAATAGTAGTGTATAAAAAGTGTTAATCTTAGTATTGAAGTAGAAGAATTCCGAGATTTATATTATAAGCTTTGGTGCATCTTTTATTTTAAATCTATGGGGATACGTTTTTAGCATCATAAGAACTTAGTAATGTCCAAATATATCTAGATATAACAAAATGAATAATTTTCTGTTGCCATACGTAATACACGAGTGCTCGAATTTATCAAATTAAGTCGTCCAAGTGTTCCCGTTTTGTTTGCAAAAAACGACCTTTCACCAAATTATACTATGTTAATTATGTCCGTATAGAAGTCAAGTTTCAGGATATACTGGTTTTTTGGTATGTTGCAATACCCCTGATTTAAATGCAAGGCCATTAACAGTATGTCGTCAACGTAATTTCACTGTGGTTTTATTTGGTTTGAACTTAAATTCGAATGAACAAAAAAAATCAGTTAATTATTATTATATAAAACTGAATAAATAATAACATTTATTTCAATGATTTTTATCACAAAATATATTTCATTGTACTTATTTTTTGACTTAAAAAAGTAAGTACTAATGTTTTTATGATATCAACACTGAAAAAATCGATTTTTTTAATCGCTTATACGATAACAAAATTTATTAACCTTTCCATGAGATAACGGAATAAAAATATTGCCTCTTTAAAAGAAATTAAATGTCCAATTTAAGTTACACGATAATAAAACGACACTTTGCTTATCTGTGTTAAAACAATCTGTTTCATGCAATGCAATTTATTTTTAACCAAACTTTAACATGCGAATAAAATTTCAATAATTATGACCTATTCTAACCTTTGCTTTCTATTTCTATAGACTATTCTTAATAGTGTAGTTAGTTTTAATAGTCCGAAATTCAACTAAAAAATGCATAAATTATACAACACTGGCTGTTGCTCGCAACTTCGCCCACATAAAATTAAAAAACAATAAAAATATAGCCTATGTTACTCACTGCTAATGTAGCTTTTTAATGATGTAAGAATTTTTGAAATCGGCTCAGTAGTATTTGAGTTATTTCAATTCATACAAAAACATAAATCTTTCCTATGTTACTGCTAACGTAGCTTTTTAATGGTGTAAGAATTTTCGAAATCGGATCGGTAGTTTTTGAGTTATTTTATTACGTACAAAATCTTTCTTCTTTATGTTAGTACGAGCTTTCGCCCGCGACTCCGTCCGCGTGGAATTAAAAAAAAACAAAAGTGAGTAGTCTATGTGTTCTTCCAGACTATCCTCTACATCTATGCCAAATTTCATCGAGATCCGTTCAACCGTTTGGGCTGCAAACTCTAACAAACATCCATCCATCCATCCAAACTTTCGCATTTATAATATTAGTAAGATAGTAAGATAGATATCTATAACAAGTGCACTTAATATCGTTTTAAAACATTTGTAAATAACGAAGTCAAAAATTACACCGACATTCGATTTACTAAGAAACAATCAATATTACTTTAAATGTTAATATAAAAAGTAAGTCGACCAATTTACGAAGGCACGAAGGAGCGATGGGATTCATCAAAAATCGATTACTTCAGCAAATTGCGCTTTAACAACAGGTTGCGGCCGCTTTGCACTCGAATGCGCGATATGACTTAACTAGCGATTGTAATATAGACAGACTAATTTGTCTGACCCGGTGGCTAACTAAATTATAATATCTACAAACTAGATGTATCGTCACCGCGTTCCTCATTTTATTATCCCAACCGACCTTCTTCGAACCTTTGTCACAATCCATCCTCCTTCGCTCTTTCTTCGTCTTTTGGAACGCTTTGGTTCGGAATTAGAACTTTGAGTGGAGCGTTGACACATACGCATGCGGGGCTGATTGAGAAGGAAGGGTGAGATAGTAGTGAACGAACTAACAGTGCAGCAAGACCATCTAATACGCGCAGCGCAGAACAATCAGGTAAGCCCCGCAAGTATCCGCTTCGGGGAACTTTTCCGAACCTTACCGTTCTTTAGACCCGTACTCGTTATCCGACCTAAATTCGATACTATCCAAAGACGTGGCGACCCTCCAACACCGTTACCCTACACTAGACTTTCAATATCCAAAAATGTCGATAAGATTTTATGTCTCAATTGAAATGTAGAGTTTGCCTAAGGATTACGTTCTACTTATTTTGACAGAATAACTACAATATTAGTGCAATTCACGGGCCAGATGAGTTTGTATGACTAACTAGCGATTGTCTGTAATAAGTGTAAATAACACCTCAGCGTCTTCTGATATATTGTGATATCTTAGAAAAGTTGTTTCAATCTGACATTTTAATTTGGTTTCATTTTAAACAAATTAAGGATACAAGTTGGATTGGAAAGAACAATTCCATAAATTCTTTTGGAATAACTTTACCCACTAAAACAGTGTATTATGCACCAAACAGATAAAATAACATCAAAAATATTAAATAGTACCAGCGTTAGTAGAGGGAAATTGGACCTAGGGCGACCGCCCAGGGCTTATAGCAGAAAGGGGCGTTAGCTTAGTTACTTACAAATACCATCCTCTTCTTGGTTAAGCGGGCGTCGTAGTAATCTTGACGCGGGCGCTAGTACTGTTTAAAAAAAACATACAGACGAATTGAGTACCTCCTTTTGGGAAGTCGGTCAACAAATATTAGTGTCAAAAATGTTAACTTCAACATAAAGATTCGGTCATTTTTGACCGACTTCCCAGAAGAGGGAGATACTCCATTCGTCTGTATGTTTTTTTTTTGTTATAATAACTAAGATATTAAAAGATGTTTCGTTTAAGATTTGTGATAGTGTCAGATAACTTCCCTTGTGTTAACTTCTAGCTGCAATAAAACGATATACTTTTGTTCCCATTAGAAAAACACACATGGTGCACATATGAATCTTACAAAACATGCTCCAATTACACGCATTTCGAAATGTCTTTTATATTTGTTTTTTGTATTGAAGTAACAATTGTTAGATACATTATGCAATATATAAATATTATTAAAGCAACCAGAAACATACTTTATACTTCTAACTTATATAATAAATGCAAAAGTTTAGATGGATGGATGTTTGTTAGAGTTTGTAGCGTAAACGGCTGAACAGATTTCGATGAAATTTGGTACAGATGTAGAGGATAGCCTGGAATAACACATACGCTACTCACTTTTGTTGTTTTTTTAAACCATGCAGACGGAGTCACGGGCGGAAGTCAGTTTAATATAAATGTGATAGTTTGGATGGATGGATGGACAGATGAATAGAAGTTTTTACTATATATAAGATGGCTTAGATGTTGATGAAATTTGTCACGGATGTAGAACATAGTTAGGAAGAAAATACTTTTACCAAAGAAGTTTTTTTTTAATCTTTGTGGACGGACACGCGAAAGCTATACTATAGACTTTTATAAAGTAACTATTTAGTATTATATTTTTTATTAAATATGTCAACATACATTTAGATTCGATTTGAATTTGTCTAACTAAAATTATGCACAAATATTAAAGAAATCAAAGCACGTTATCCAGTGTACAGAAAAACCATCATTACGATCATGGGAAGGTATTAGCAATTAAACAGATAAAAAGGTTGAGAACGTCCGCCAATCTGTCTACAAGCGAGGTTCAATAAAAACAGGATAATTCGTCTAATAGCCCGCAGCCACAAGCGTCACAATGGACTCGAAGTTGACACACTATCGATACATTACTTTGTAGTTTGACAGCTAAATTATAGGCAACGTACAGTCAGCACGCGCGACCAGTTACCGTGAAAGGCATTCCTTCCTATAGCATTACCATTTCCCTAAAACGTCCAACTACCATCTTTGATAGACCTTTCGACGAATTTATTCAGTTTCTTTAGTTAGATAGGATTATTTTTGGAATACCGACTTGCATCTGCCTTCTACAAGTGGACGGATTTTTAATGTCCAGATCGGTGAGATTTTTATAGTCTTAGTTGAAAAAAGTTGTAGAAACTTTTATCATCCATACAGAGCTTTGCTAACGTAACCCGTTTTGTAAAAAATACATCAAGAAACTCTTCAGTTTGTAGTAAAAACAAACATATTTTATATTGAAATTCATAGTTTTTAAATTGCTTTACAATAAGCATCTTTAAATAGAAAAGAAAACAATTTTAATCTTTAACATATTTCTTTACAATTCCAAAGTATCAAGATCACGTAAAATTTGACATATTTCGAAAACGGCTTACAATAAGTACTCAAATTTGGTGACTGAAGGAAATAGACGAAAAGCCAAATAAGCAGATTTATTCTGCTGACTGTACCATAAATGCGACAAGATTTATAGAGATCGTTCGTATGATAGCGTTCGCTTAAATTCCCTTACAGAATACAAAAAAAATCGATTACACCATTTAATCAATATTTATTGAGCAATGCGTTCGTCGATCGCATTTGATATTGAAGTAATTCGCGTTTCACATTTATTGAGATTTAATATAGGTAAGATACATTTGATATGAAACACCGGAAAACTAAAAACCTCGTCATTTCATAATTTTACTAGATAAGCTATATTATTAAGTCACGTGAAAAATAGTAAAAAGGTATAAATTATTTGGTTAATCTATACTTCTATATCTAAGTTATTATAATAAAGCGTAAACACACACTACTTTGTTGCCTAAGATGTCAGCAATTACAGCATATTTTTGAATAATTCTTTTTTTTAAAAAAGACCTACACTTACGTCACGCTTTAGGCTACATATTTTCACGCCATTAAACTTTGGGGTAAATATTTTGGATAAAAACCCTAATGTGGGAAAGAGACCATAAGTTGCTGCCAACATCAAAGAAGCAAGATTGCCCTTCTTTGTTTGACATTTGCAATTGATAATTTGACAAATGTAAATAATAAAATAATTTTCATAATTTCATGAGAATTAAGTCGTACAGCTAGTTCATATTATAAATGCAAATGTTTGGAAGGATGAATAGATTGTAAAAGGTATCTCGAAAACGGATGGATCAGAATGAAATTCGGTACAGATTTAGAACACTGTCTGGTAGGACACGTGGGCTAACAATAAAGTTTTTGTTTGAGTTTCTTTGCAGAATGTCTAGTATGAAAAAAATCACAAATACTTTTCCAAGAGAAGAGTTTTACATTCATACGTCGCATTATAAAAGGTGAACAATTAAATTACTTTTATTGTTGCTAGTAAGATTACAAATTAACTATGTTTAGTATTTTACGGTGACATATCTATAATACAGGAATTTGTCTCAACGGCGTTATATTTCATACAATATTTATGTTTTCCTCTTTAATAAATCTTATCCCAGCGATTGAAGGCCCGTTGATTATTTATTATTGCCTGTTTCAATAGATTATAAGAATTGTACATTATATTTCTTTAGTGTCAATAATATTTTAAAAAAGTTAAAAATGTACACTTCATTCTCGAAGGTTAAAAGTCTTTTAAAATTTAATATTTCGAAATTCAAACACGAATTCAAATAATAGTTTTAATTAATTAATATTTTTAAATTATACATTTTTTATCTTTATTTTAAATCTATTTCATTTAAGTTTTCAACAATTTTGTATACATTTATAAATTTAATTAGTAACAAATTTATCTAATTAAAGTGAATAATAATGCATACTACAAAAAAAAAACATTTACTTCGATAAGAATATAATTTGCGGTAAACACGTTGGCTACGTGCAAAGTGATTTAAAATTATTTTTTTTTCTTCGCTGGCTTATTTACTTGAGTCATTTCAATAAACGCAGATTAAAAATATTAAACTTCGAGAAATATCAGCTTTACAAAATTGTTTCTTAACATTTAGAAAATTGGGTTCTTAATTGAATGTGTAAATTATAGATGTACAATTAATTGTTCTTTCCAAATTGAACTTTATGCCGATAGTTATATAGTTGTAAATAAAAAATAACGTATTCTTAGAGTTGCAAGATTGTAGCTAATAGCACCATGAAGAGTTGTTAACCGTATAATCATAACAAAGTATCCTATCGATTATAATTTAACCGACGTTATTTTTGAATTTAGATATTTATTTTATTTCAAACCAACTGTTGCTCGCGACTTCGTTCCCGTGAAATTAAAGAAATAATAAAAAAATAGTAACTCACAAGTTACTCACAGATAGATTAGCTTTTTAACGGTGAAGGAATTTTTGAAATAGGCCCAGTATTTTTTTCGTGAATTTTTATTCCCTCCAAAGATGTACTATAACTGAGACTGTGTAAAATAACTAAATGACAATTAATGCTGTGTTGCTGAAGTTTCCATTTGTTTTATAATTACCTAGTAATTCATAAGTGTAAAGTTGATCTAAGTTTCAACTGAGTAAAACTAGTTACGTAGTTCAGAAAATTGTAACTAGGAAACCGGCCATAAGTAAACAGAACGCAATTACGTGTGACATTTCAAACCGAGAAAATAGAACATAACAGAATCAGTGTGACTTCAGACAGATCAAGATAATATGTAACAAAATCAGAGTAAGAAACCAAAAGTATGACAGTTCTAACGGAGATAGCAGAATGTAACATGACAACGTGACAGTGAAGACCGAGGAAAAGTCTAAAACTCTTGCCTTTAATCTTAACAGTACGTGTATGGCTCAATACAAAGCCGAACTGTAATCTTCAGATATGTATATCTAACGCGAGAAGTGTTGTTACTGTTCCTAGGCCAAAGTAATGCATTTACGCTTGAAGTCGAAAGCTTTAGAATGCGTCATGTCGGTTTGTTTGTAAGACATGACGAATGTGCATACGCCTTACTGCAAAGCAAATTTAATCACTACTTTGTAAGGCGTCTTGCAAAGTTACAAATTCATCTCTACAGCAATTAATTCAATGGAAAATAAGCTTTATACTTTTAGGAATAAGATAGTGAAGGTTCTTGAGAATGTTACAATAAAACGATTTATGTATTGTGATGGTTATTCTCCATGCATCTGGAGAATGCTTACGACAGAGGTTTTTAGATAGACGGTGTTTATATTGCCTCGTTGTTGGGTGGTCCAGTTCCGCATCTGAAGTCCTTTGGTCTATCCTTGAAGGTGCCATTGACGTCCTAACGGTTTTACAAAATCCAACTAGATTGAGACACATAATACAACTGCAGGGCCGGTACGCCCGGTGTAATACCACGACCACACAGAAGACAGGCGTGAAATGGAAGCAATTTCGTGTTTCGTCTGATGAGTGTGGTGCCGGAGGCCTAATTTAAGTCCCTTTCTCTTTATCATCCTTTACTCATAAGGAGTGGATGGGAAGGGGAAGTGGATTTGACGGTGGAGGAGAAGCATAGGAAGGGGAAATATCCTCTTTATGTGCGTCTCCTCATCTGTCGGATACGGGTAGGCAACGCATCTGTAAATGCGGATGTCTATGGGCAGCGATCGCTTCGCCATTTTGACATTCAGGTGGCCGCTTGCTCGTTTGCCACCTTATGTTATAAAAAAGAACATAAGTGCACTTTTACTAAAATCTGAAATAATCTTTGCCACAATGTAAATTGTTACCTTTTTCATTTATAGAAATAATAATCAACTTGTATTCTGTAATATTATCTGTATTTACCGTCTTCGAGAGATTATTTCGTTGATTACAATAACGAGCAGCGATTATTTTGCAACGACTGGACTATTTGTTTCTGTACGTAGCGCGGTATTACCCGACATATTTCATCGGTAGCGATGACATTATAAAAATGTATAGTAATTACGAACATTAATACTCGGACGGATTATCTGTTGACAGCATTTCTAACGGTCTTTATTGTAACTTTTTACAGTTTTTGCTAACATCGTTATAATATTTGCAACTAGCTCTACCTTTGGTAATGGCTACACACGTTAGGTTTTACTGTTTTGATCTTACATACATACATTTACATTGTATGTTGTATGAAACCCTAACGTGTGTGGGCTACTTTAAAGATATTTGTTTTAGCTTAGAGTCATTGTCTTATCAAATTTATGTAACGTTTTATCACATTCTATCCGTAGAATTGAGTGTCGTACTCTCGTCCAATTGCCAACAACAAACTGTAGCTTAAAATAGAAAGATTAATTTGTTCGCATCAAAAATACTTGTTTTAATCAATCTCAATTGAGTGCCGGCCGCTTATCAACACCCGTGCACTTCCTGTAATTGTTCTAATCTATACATCAACAAAGAAACGTCGTCCCCAAATTACTATCATTATATTTTAAACTCTATTTGTAAAGCCATAAGATTCAAATTCGTAGTAAACGTAATATCTAAATACGTACATTCTTTATAAAGCTTTGTATAAATTAAATGTTCTCGACTGGTCACGCAATGGCTATGATATAATCTAAGTGATAAAAGATAAATCTAATTTAAATAACATATTTAAAGAATAATTTAATAGAATGGATTCACATTGTGATTACTTACTTTTTACCAAAAAATCATATTAAGATTTTAAGATACATGATTCGTGAAATGCGCTTTTCTTCCACTGTAATGTCAATTACTGGTGCATTTACCTTGTTTGAGGAATCAAGTAGAAAATGCGTGCAAACGAGATGGTGAAAGAGATGCACGGGGACACATTACTTACGTTGTAATAAAACTTGCGTTATTAAATATTTTGTTACGTTCCTAATAAATTGCATTATGAATAGTGCATTGAATTTGCTTATTGAAATTATTAAATAATATCCGTCTGTGAGAATGAATGCCGTAAAATCAACAAGAAATTTATAATGTTACTAAAGTGTTTGCTAACATCAAACGTTTTGTATATTGCAGTTTTATTACTGTAGATAGGATAAGCATTAATAAATTTACTTTTAGTAGATAGGTATTAGTGTTTATTGCATATTAGCTGTCGTCCACGAGTACGTCCGTCAGCTATTATAAAAGGAAATAGCTTTTGTGTTCTTCCTGATTTTGCTTTACATATATGCCAAATTTCATCGAGATTTGTTTAGCCGTTTAGATGGCTAACTCTAACACACTGTGCGGTTATGTTAGCGATAGACAATTATTTAGTTCTTGGGCTGCATCGTAAAGTTATTGACATGTCGTTTAAGTTTTCATTTCATGTCGACTTTTTTAGAATTCAATTGTTTATCGACTGACACTAAATTTCTTCTTTAAATAAATGTAACAGTCTTCAAATGAAGACCTCATCGTGTATTTTTGAATCATTTAATGATGGGGGCATTCTAAGGCACTGTTAAGTCAATTCCGGCCCCTATAATAAAGCGTGACCTGTCGCCGGTCTAATCAGACTAATGGTGTATCGCCACTTGACCCTGTTATACAGGGTGTTGCTACAATCTTTTAAACTTTCAAAAAAGGAAATTGATTATGCCAATCTTAATACTTGATGTGAACGATTCAATGGCCTTAGAAACAATATGCAATTGTGTAATATAATTGAAAATTGCTATTCATTCAGATTTAATTGTCATTTGTACATTTTCCTACAAAAGGTTGGCACTTCTTCCCTTCATCAGCTTCTCTTTTACTTTATCAGTTTGGCCTTGTTCTTTCTAGGGGTTGGTAAAGCATGTGCTGCTCTTTTATACATTTCTATCAGCATTCATTCATTCATTCATATCTGAATTTAGTCTCTTAACTATATCTTCTTTTACACAATCCATCAATACTTTCTTTGGTCTACCTCTACCTTTGTAGCCATTAACTACTACTTCTCTACGACTTCCTACCGTCTACTATAAGCTGTTGAATTACAAAATGATGTATCCAAGTTTATCTATACTTTTGTTATAAAGAGGAAATATTTGTACTTTTGGATACTTGTATGTATTGAAATGGTTCAAAAACTACTGAGCTGATTTCATATATTCTTTTACCGTTAAAAAGCTACGTTATCAGTGAGTGTCATATGTTTTTTCTATTTTTTTTATTTCACGGGTACTAAATCGCGAGCAACTAGTGTCCTATGAACTTAATATCAAGAAAGTATCTCAAATAGTCAATTACTCGAAATTAGATAGAAATTGTATAGTCGGGGTCAATGTTGATGATCCGATCGCCTGACCGCTCTAATGGACTGACTGTAAATCTAGAGTCGAACGAGAACGAGATGGGGATCATAGGTTAATGAACCGAAGAACTTAGATTTAATTAAATGATAGATATACCAATTGGGGTGATTATATCAATATTATGATGCCGTTAAAGGTTCATAAATTGAAACGTAAACATTGAGCCCACTGAATGTTAATTTACAGTATAATGTAGCATGTTGACATCTAGTTTTTGCTACTGACTCTGTCCAATTAAAAAATAATCTATTAACAGTAGCTTATGTTACTCAGTAATAATGTAGCTTTCATTCGACAAAAGATTTTTTTAAATCGGTCAAGTAGTTTTTGAGTTTATTAGTCACAAACAGAAATACAAATCTTTCCTGTTTATAATATTAACTAGCTGTTCCCGTGCGATGCGTGTGAAAAAAACTTTATTTTATTGTCTACATTTATCAAATTCTCAATTGCAAATGTTAAAATACCAATTATCTAACTGTGGCAATCTTGCTTTCTTGATGTTGGCAACAACTTATGATCTCTTTCCCACATTAGAGTTTTATCCAAAATATTTACCTTCTAAGTTTAATGGCGTGAAAATATATAGCCTAAAGCCTAAAGCGTGTAAGAGTAGGGCTTTTATTAAAAAAATAATTATTTAAAAATATGCTGTAATTGCTGACATCTTAGACAACAAAGAAGTGTGTGTTTATGCTTTATTATATTAGTATAGTATAAATACAGATTAAATGATTGATAACATGTGTTAAACTAATGAAATTATTTTAAAAGTATTGTTAAAAAGATGATACCTAAAATTGTTGTACAGTGTGACAAAAATGACCTTGTTAAGGAACGTTAATGAAGTATATCGCTTGTAAAAACTGGTAACTTTATCCTGTAATACCTAAAGGGTGTACAAACATCTACCGCCAAACTCAGTGACAATTTGAATTAGTCTTTAGTACTATAAAAATAAGGTGTATTTCTGTGTGTTACATTATAACAATGACAGTAATATAATATAGTGTCAGTAACAAGTCTCATTTGGTTGTGTGCAATTTGCGCGGGGTCGTCAACACAGTAATGGATTAGTTCAATTCACTGCGGAGATACTCCGGCGTGACGCACATTTGACGAAAACAACAAAAGTATAATTATGTAGGTATCTAGTATTGTACTTGGAATTATTAAATTAATACAAGTACATAGTATATATTTAATAATAAGGAAATTCCATAATTTTCGATATTTATGTGGTTGATTTTTTTTGTGATTGAATTTTCACTGTTTGCCTTGAACATTTACAGATTCACTGGGCTTGAGGAGGCCGAGCGCCGCTGCGCTTAGCCTAACCTTCGTTTATAGGTAACTAGGAACCCTCAGGAGCCTTAGCACAGACTATTACATTATTATTATAGACACTTGTATTATAGGAGTAAAAAGAATGTTAAAATTTCTACGGCTCTTAAGAAAACATAAGTAACTGCCAAAGGCAAACTTTACGTAAAAGCGTATTAAACATTTAAACATGTAGATTTAGTTAAAATTGTTACACAGTGACAACATTTGATAATTTCGATTTTTTTATTAATTACAACAAATTTTAATATGTACGGACGATACCAGTATAGTGTAGTTTGTGGCATCCCTAAATTGCCTAAAGAGTATTCTTTAAAAAAAAAATAGCTATCGATCTAATGCGGCAACCCTGGTACGTCACATATAGTATAAGGACAGGGAAATAAAATAAAATTAAAAATAAATTAGTTTAGTGTGCGTCGAGCTTAACAATTAATCCGGTTGGCCGGTGGCATAATTAACAATGAGCAATGGCATCAACCGCGCGGCGCCGGCGCAATTGCTGCGACCTTCCAACACTGACGACAAACACACGCTCGTACTCTCTTTGTGTTCATACTATTTTTACACGTGCAATGTAAGACGGAAGAACTGAAAATTCATAAATTGGGTTTAGAATATAGTGGAGTAGTTTATTGTGTTATCAAACTAACACTTTAGTCTCCTATCTTATTCTGGCGTTATAATTGAAAATGCGTAAGTTACTAAAGGTTATTGGTTATTTAAGTCAAGTTAAATGTATACAGCTTTTTCATTGGCCGAGAAGTTTATATTAAGGAAGGACGCCCAATTTTATTCCCTTTTTTCCACCCTTTTCTTAAGAGGAAAGAATGGGAAGGAAAAGTGGACTTGACAACGGTGACGCACAGGAAAGGAAAATGTCCTGTTTATGTGCGTCTCCTCTTCTGTCAACTTAGGATAAGCAACGGATTGGCAATTGGGGATGTCTATGGGCAGCGGCCGCTTGCTCTTTTGCCACCATATGTTATAAAAAAATATAAGCATTAGGTACTTATGTAACTAGGGAAAATAGTTACTTGAATGAGGTATAACAAAGTGTGCTTACTGTCATCTGAATTAATAATAGTCGAGTGCGAAACCGTGCCGAAAGATATCTTCGTAAAAATACAAATCGTCAAATCGCGTGACACAACTCAACCTCTACGCCCAGCCTCTGATTTGATATTCTACCGTGCATAGCTCACATTTGGGAAACTGTAGCCCTTATGTTCAACAAGAAATTTTAAGTAAAAATCAGTCACAGATTTATCACAATATTCGGGGAAAGATACAAGGGAAAAGAAGTCCAGAAAGGAGAAAATCTTGGTTTAAAATCTTCGCCAATGGTTCTAATTTCCAGCTGCTGTGACCAAAGTTCAAGTTGCTATAATGATTGCCAACTTTAGAAGGCACCGAAAGAAGATGAAAAATATTAAGGCAATAGCAACAGCATTTTCCAAGAAACCTTTGAACTTCTGACTTGTACTGGTCACCCTGTATACTCCAAGTATCTCTCATTCGGCTGTGGCATACAATTCATTTATGCAATCTTATCAAGATCATGGATCGTTAATCGCCGTGTCATCTCAGTGGAGCCCAACCTTTACGGAACATGGGAACAAATTAAACAACAGTTTAAAATTGCCCGTATCAAAGGATTTATTGGTATTGTTTTCTTACTTTAGTTAATATATTGTCTGTTTTATCTATCCAAAGATAAATGAAGGAAATTTATCCGATTAAAGACTTATTTATTGTTATTTTCACATGATTGTCAGATTCTCACATAAATTGTACACTTTGACATTTGAATTTTGCAATTAAGTGTACAATTAAAATGGTATTTTCTTTGTAAAAGAACAACACTAGTTGTTACCATCTGCCAGCTGCTAAAGTAATTATAATTTGTGGCGTTGTTTACATCTTTGTCGACTTAGATTCCATGTGGCCAAAACCGCAGCAGTAAAGATAATTACATAAACGCATACGTTTATGACGTATAAAGAACAATAACCTGTCGTATTTTGGTCAGACTTTTTTATTGTATTCTTTCGAGTTGAAGGTCTAAAATCAGCATATAAAGAGAGAGTTTACTTGGAATGGTTCAAGAAGATAATGGTAAATTACCAAAAAGCTACTGATATTTTGAAAAAAGCATTTGTATATATATATGACATCACTAGCTTTCGCCTGCGACTCCAGTTGCGTGGAATTGAAATAAAATAAAAGCATGTAGCCTATCTTTTCCTCCATACTGTACTTCTGCGACTTCAGTTTCATATTTCACCGTGATCCTTGACTCGTTTAGGCGGTAAACTCTAGCAAACATCCATCCAACTAGACTCTCTATTAATTGAGTTGAGAAGTTTTGCAATAGCACTTTGAATGTTACTAAATTATAAAACCACGCATGTGGTATAATAAGTGTTGTCCCGTAAATACAATTCGATGGCTACAATGGTTATAAAGCATTCGTTCTATTGGTTACAATATTATTGAGTCCGCCAATCGCTCTCTCGTCGTCTTTAACGTGTTATTGATTCCATATCGAATTGATACTTGATTTATGTCATAACACATGTACTGTCAGGGAATATGTCGGTGTAAGAAGGCTACAGTCAGTACGTTTTGTTCGCATTGAGACGTCACGGAACTTATAATTGTGTCTGTACAAAAATCAGTATACCGCTAATTGCTTTTTATTAGCCCGCCGATTGCTCAACTGACTACTACTTTGGTTATTTGAAAAAGATGCGTAGTTTGTCTCAGGTCAAGGAATAAGGTAATATTTCTGCAAGTGGAATACTGCGAAGGGCCTTGACTGTACATTTTTTTTCAAGAGTGAGAGAGAGATGCATATAGAGAATGAGACTGTCGCGTAGAGAATATGTTTTACGTTTGTTTAAGAGAGAAATGAAATAGTATTGGAGTTTAAATTTTTTTTTATAGAATATTATCTTTCATCAGAGGTCATCTACCCAATAAAAGTGGATAATTTGGATATCGTTAGAACTGATTTTATCATTAACTAAGTATGTAATTAAATTATTTTAAATTGTGAATTTATTTGGCGTTTAACGCGTTTAGTGTTGAAATCCACACTATAATGGTATTCATTGTTTTTTACTCAAATTTGTGAGTTAATCATCAATTACTATGCGTCCTTTTTTTCGTGTGCAACAAAAATGTATGAGGCCTTAAATTATACTTAGTTTTATTTTGATTATCTCTTTAATATGTTTGCGTGTAAAAAGTTAAAGTATAGCTATAAAATGGGATATAAAAATGTTTTTTTTTTCCACTTTAATAACGTATTTAATATGCATATTTAGTCATTTTATGTCCAACCTATTCTAAATTTAACTCTTAAAACATCGTCATTTCGTTATTCTTAATTAGAAATAGTCACAAAAAAGCAATAAAAACGTCACTAAATATTTAAAAGCTTATCGCAATAAAATTAACGTCATCAACACCTATCCAGAACTGTGTCAAAGTGTATTTATAACCCATCTTACCTAGCGTTTACATTATCGAATTACATGTATAACAACAACTAGTCGTCCTTTTCATACTCGTTGAAAAAATAAAGACAACACGTCGTTGTTTCGGTAGCATTTGTTTTCTAGAACTGAGAATGTAAGTAATGCTCATTACAATGCACTTTCGTAAGATTGAGATTAGATAGTGAAGGCGCGGCGTGGACCCATGCGTGCGCATTACTGCTACATTATCTCCCCTTCCATAGTTAACCAGCAATGTAATAACTTCCATTGTTTATTGACGTGAGATTATCATTAAAATACTATATGAAACTTGATTGTTTTACTTGAACATGTTGAAAGGTAATAAAATGTGTGATGTAGTAAATTTAAATAAATTATTACTATTTTAACTACTGTCAAATGCTTATCTGCTAACCCTGATATTGGTGGAGGTAATTAAATTATGTACTAAGCTCACAATCATACTGATATTATAAATGCGAAAGTTTAGATGGATTTTTATTAGAGTTTGTAGCCTGAACTGGTAAACGGATTTCGATGAAATTTGGCATAGATGCAGAGTATAGTCTGGAAGAACACATAGGCTACTTGCATTTGTTTTTTTAATTCCGCGCGAACAGACTCGTGGGCGACAGCTAGTATATAAGTATATCTAATTTGTAGTAGTATAATTTCAGAAATAAGCCCTTAAGTAACTTCTTAAACTATCACAATCAATTAACTAACAATTAGTCGCCATTTAACACTAATTAAAAAGTATTTAAAAATATATCGGCGATCCGTGCCTAATGTGCACCCTTAATGACGCTAGGGTATAGTGCCTTACAAGAAGCTCGGTCAACATTCCACCAGACTGACATAGACTAATCACTCTCGTCAAAGAATCGATTATAATCGTACTCAATCGATTATCATTCCCGACAAATATATCTGGTACAACCCATTGTAGTTGAAATCAAACCGTTTCATTTTACGGAGTATGTGGCGTTGTATTCGGCAGCCATAGTAACGCGTGACATGTACATTTAGACGTGTTCCGACGTGTGAAACATTGTACGACTTCCAGCAAAGTAATTGAGACCGCAAACACCTCCGTTCACTTCCTTGTGCATTTGTATGCTGCAACCTTTGACTATTAAATGACAGAACCTGTCAAGCAATTCCCTATTATCAAATAAAAATGAATAATTTCTATTCTTGCTTCCTTGAAAAGTCCATTTATGGACGTGTGTAAATTTTGATTTTAGTATCCCTCTAAGAAGACGATTTAAAGTTCATCGGCATGATATGCACACATAAATGTCAACTTTACCTCACTCCCTTGCGAAAACATTTGTTCAACGATGTCCCTTTGCTGAGTCCATTTCTCTATAATCAAAGGTTGCAACTAAGATTACACAATTGTAAAGAATTTCTTCTACAGTATTCGCAGCTTGAAGACTTAAAAGATCTGTAAGGGTAGGCCTAAGAGACGGATTGCAGGAAAAGTGACATTACGAAGAAGGGAGTGAATGAGATGACGATAGTCCTGGAAGAAAACCTGGAGCATCGACTCTACGCGAAGAAAAAGGATGACGACAAGTAAATCCTTCATCATGAGGTGAATGATGCTTTCTTAGTATAGTATTTTTATGGTTCATTTAAACATTTAAGAAAGTGGTTTTAATAGCGGAGGAGACGCATAGGAAGGCGAAATATCCTCTTTATGTGCATCTCTTCCTCCATTGATTTTGGGTAGGCAACGCATCTGCAATTGCGGATGTCTATGGGCAGCGTTCGCTTTGCCATATTGGCGGATTTAGGTGGCCGCTTGCTCGTTTGCCACCTTATAATATAAAAAAAACAATGGTTAAATGATTGATGAAATATAAAAAATGACTTCAACATAGACAAATACTCATTTTAAAATTTATTATAATAAAGCATGTGTTTGCTGGCGTCTTGTGTCATTTTTATAAACATGAACATTTCTCAAACGGGCCCCGTGACGTGTGTCGTTCGGTGGCTGACAGAGCGTCAGTTTTAATTAAAAAGCTAAGTTTCTGTTCATTAATCAAACTATAGTATATATTATTGCCTGTATAGAGTAGTTAAAGACCAGAGAAGACATTTGATTTATACTATTTTCAAACTATAAGTTATTTTGTGCATTGTAATCCGTTAAAATCGAGAAATTAATTGATCTACGTTTTGTAAAACTTTAATTTATTACCTATAACTACAAAAAAACCGAATATTTCTGTTAAAGTAACGTAACTTATTTAAATAAAAATTGAAAACTGAACTACAAGTTGAGCTGTCTTTCTCTTAAAAATAAGAAATGATCTGTCTGTTTGAAATATACTCTGTGTTTTTCTGTAACGCGAGAAAGCGCCGAAAATACTTCTGCCGTTCTCCGCGTTAACCTTTATTATGTAGTTTACATCTTTGATATGTCTATTTTAACTGTGCTCACGATAAAAAATATAAAGAGAAAAACATTATAAAAAATACAAACAAATGTTACTGTAGGTAGGCACACTTTAGAGCGTTACTCATATTCAGTTTCAACAACAGTTTTAACTGGACAGTTCAACTGTTCAATCAAAACTTACGTGTGTAGGTTAAAATAAGACACGAGGACTTTGTTAGAGAATTAAATTAAACTTGGGCAATACAATAAGTTTCAAATTTTACTGCTGCGATTTGTGAGCATAAAACCATACATAAGTATACGTTCAGTTTTATCTGAAGTCGGATCGTTCAGATAAATCTAACATGTGTAGGCAAAGTGAAGATTTTGAAATCCCAGTTTTGTCAGATTTATCTGTTTAGTCGGACTGTTCAGATAAAACTGAGCGTGTGTCCACTACACAATCTCATTCGCCGTAAAGTGATACATTGCCTCCTCCTAAAGTAATTAATCCATAGAGGCTAATGTTTTTTTAATAACCACAGTATTGGACTTACCCATTGCAATTATTCTAATGCATACGAGTATAATCTGACATATTACGTTTTCAAACAATACATTTGAATTTTAACTTTATAACATTGTGATAAGGTTTAAATTACCTTAAAATACTTTTCGTTGTCCTGTAATGTTTCCAGTTAATTTATTTCGTTTTCTAATTTGCAGAGTAACTTTGTTTCCTGATCGTTTAGGGTTTCCATACAAGTTTTTAAATGTTTATTTGTATAATTATAACATTGCTATTTCAGTTATTATTTTATATGTTTTATCTGTATTTATACTAATTTATAAGAATTTATACTAAGGCAGACTTATATTTTTTTAGAAAAGAATAAATTAAAAATATATCGGACCGATTCAAACGATAATTCTAGAAGCTACTTTATCATTGAGTACCATAGGCTTTGTTTATCATCAAATAATTTTATTATCTCCGTGTTTAAAATTCTGCGGTCAAAGACTATTTTTGAATAGTTTTAATCTATGACAAATCTATACTTCTATACTATTATAAAGCGTAAACACACACTACTTTGCGGCGTAGGATGTCAGCAATCACACCATATTTTTGAATAATTATTTCTTTAATAAAAAGTATTACACTTACGACACGACACGCTATAGGCTATATATTTTCACGCTATAAACTTTAGGGGATTACTAAATTGGAAACCTTCACGTGGGAAAGGGACCATAAACTACAAGCAGCCAACATCAAGGAAGAAAGATTTCCATGGTTTGTCATCGTGTCATGTCATTTTGACATTTGCAATTGATAATTCGACAAATAAAAACAAAAAAATAAAGCTTTTATAATTCCACGCGGATGAAACCGCACGGGCACAGCTAGCGTAAAATAAAATCAAAGATTAGTTACTAGATAAATAAATCAAATAAACAGTCGAGTTATCGCAATTATTTCTAAATCTAGTACTTACGTTTTAATTACTAAGCTGTAGCTAGGTATTGAACTAAACGTTGCATGTCCAGTTTGAAATATTTACAGCGAGGCTGAACGAGCGTGGCTTACAGTCACGCTATTTATTTAGTTGCTATCGCCCCGATTATCTGTAATGCCAGTTTTACACGAGTTAACCAGAGCAGTCGATAGTACAGTACTCCAACTGTTGGGATGCTTAATGTCAAAACAATATCAGTCATTAGATAGAATTAGCGAAAACTCTTCTAGAATGTATAAAATATGTGAAATATAGAAATAAATTTGTAAAAAGAATGTTTTTTGCTATGAAAGCTAATCTGTCTCGGAGTATCGTGTGCGTTTAATAAATAGCTGTACTAGAATGTCCACTGCTCTGCGTCACTGCTGCCCTCATGTGAAAGTATCGTAATGAAATGCGTGCGAAGCAACTCCGGCTAATCACTGGCCGACAGCGGCGGGGGGGAATCGTTGTAATTAGATTAAACCTGCATTTGGATATGGAAATTTCTTGCATGATTTAATGTGTATTAATGATTTACGAACTAGCTGTTGCCCGCGATACCCGTCCATGCAATATTAACATAAAAAAGTAGCCTATAATATGCTCGTCTATGACAGCTACCCTTCAGTGAAAGTCTGGTCGATATCGGCGCAGCCGTTTTGGAGATTACCCGGAAGAAGCGCGGCTTGCGGACAGACAGACAGAAAAAAATGTATAAATGCGATGTTGAAACATCATTATCAACAACGCAAAGGCATCATCTCCCCGAAACCTGGAATTTTTCTTTGATAATTGAAAATTGAATTCTGAAATACCGTATTAGGCAATACGGTATTTCAAAATTCAACTAGGCAACAGAAATTCGTTGCCTATCGCCGTTGACAGTGTCATAAACGCAAACCCCATCAGTAAGCTGACCGCAAACGCCGTCTGAGCTACAAACCAACTTTTCCTAACATAAACTTGTTTATTATCATTGCCTCCAGTTCTTTAAGACATTTCCTTCAATACTTTTAACATGTTTCTTAAGTTCATGTATGATTGGTTTTCGTAATATCCCTTGAGTTATACTGCTTGATATTTTAAAGAACATTTACTTTTAGATTTAATGGTATTTTTATTGTTATTTAAGAATAACAGTGTTAATGTGACAGTTGTCTTAAACCCTTCGCCTATATATGTAGTTAGGCTTGTTCCGTTTACCTAACTAAATTTACCTAACCAGTTGGGTATCAAGATTTTTCCTCCCTTCCGTCCGGACACGGCTACTTGCACTCTAGCGGACACCACACAGCCAGTATTTGGAATTTGAAGAAAAAGTAATACTTTACTTAGTAATAATAGTAATAGATACGCACTATACCAGTTACGAAAACGGAAAAAAATCTTGATATCTAACTGGTTAGGTAAATTTAGTTAGGTAAACGGAACAAGTCTCTAGTTAGGTATATTACAAGTAAATATATTTGATACTAAGTGTTGCTCACGACTTCGTCCGCGGGAAATTAAAAGTAGTAAAAAACATACCTTTTTAATGTTGAAGGTTTTTTTTTTTTAAGTTTTTGAGTTATATCATCATATAAAAATCCAAAAATTCAAATCTTTCCTCTTCATAATACTAGTATAGATGGGTAAGAAGAAAGCTTTATACTCACCTTTCACTAACCGTTTAGAGGTTATCTACGACTAGGGCATTACCAAATTTTTGCCTGCAGAAATAATAGAATAAACCCTAGTTTTAAAGATGCATTTAAAATAAATGAAATACATTAAACACAATGGGTTTCTAAAATATTTGTATGTTTAGAGAGCCGTGTGTAACCGTAGAAAAATCTTAGAGAGTTCGTTACAGTGTGTCATAAATATGCACTAAATTATTAATGACATCCCACAAAGACTGTATTACGTACCAGCCGTGAGAACCTGCGGTTAAAAGTCTGACTACAAACCTATGTGCAAAGACTTTTTGCTGTCGGTACTGAATACTATATGTAGAATGTTATTATGATTCAAGTTATTTCCAACTAATGTAATGTTTATGTCAAAGGTAACCTAGTTAAGTCTTCCTTCATTAAGCCATCAAGCATCTTTAAGCCTTCGACCGTTCATCACCTAAAAATGCGACTAATTACAAGAAACTTTTTTTTAATAGATGCGACAATGTTTTCATGTATTTAATTTCAAACTTAATTGATTACCCCCTCTTTATTTACAAAATAAACTAGGTAATCTGTCTTCTTAATTCTTTAAAAGGTGAATTACAACGTGACACATTTCCAAACCAGTACGACTTAAAATCTAGGGTACCTTTTTTTATAATATAAGATTGGCAAATAAGCAAGCGGCCACCTGAATCCACGAGAATGGAAAGCGACCGCTGCCCATAAACATCCGCAATTGCA
>NW_013528137.1:448232-548219 GCF_000836215.1 Papilio polytes | reverse complement strand
ATGTTATTATGATTCAAGTTATTTCCAACTAATGTAATGTTTATGTCAAAGGTAACATAGTTAAGTCTTCCTTCATTAAGCCATCAACTATCTTTAAAAATTCGACTTCATCACCTAAAAATGCGACCAATCACAAAAAACCTCTTATAGATGCGACAATGTTTTCATGTATTTAATTTCAAACTTAATTGATTACCCCCTCTTTATTTACAAAATAAACTAGGTAATCTGTCTTCTTAATTATTTAAAAGGCGAATTACAACGTGACACTTATTTCCACACCAGTACGACTTAAAATCTAGGGTACCTTTTTTTTATAATATAACATTGGCAAATGAGCAAGCGGCCACCTGAATCAACGAGAATGTAAAGCGACCGCTGCCTATAAACATCCGCAATTGCAGATTCGTTGCCTACCCTTACTTGACGGAGGAGGAGACGCACATAAAGAGGACATTTCCCCTTCCTATGCGTCTCCACCACCGTCAAATCCACTTTTCCTCCCCATCCTTTCCTCTTAAGAAAATGGTGGAAAGGGAAAGGGACTAAATTTAAGCCTCCGGCACCACACTCATCAGACGAAACGCGGAATTACTTCCACTTCACGCCTGTAATCTATGTGGTCGTATTGCACCGGGCGAGCCGACCCATTCGTGCAAAGATATTAAAGCGAGCTCTACCACTGTTGTATCTTGTTTTTAAAGGTTAGTAACTCATCTGTAATTCCTCTAATATAGCGAATATCCATAGGCGTCGGTAATTACCTTGGTGTTAGTGCATTTCGTCATAAAAACTGTCTTTTCCCTCTTGAAAATTTTAGATAGAGTAATCTTACATTTTGATATTATTAGTATTAAAAGTGAATAATCTTTTAACTCTTATCTTTAAATATAATGTAAGAATTGACACCTTTCGAGCTCTCTGTACCTTCTTATAAATTAACGTGAATTGAGTGTGCAAGGAAAGGGACAGTTATCTTCAGGCATCAGTGATACTATCTGGGGTTCACAGAGCTACGTTACTGACAGATAATAAAATACAGCTTCTTATTGGTTGTTTAATATTAATTTAATCTGTTAGAATTGATTACTCGGTACTTTGTTATGCGTTTTTTAATTTGTTATACGATTTACAAATATCTTTTTAGTGTGTGTGTTCATTTGACTATAAGTCAATTATTTAGTTATTGTAATATCAGAGATTTGACCATCTCTGCCAGACGGCAACCATAATCTAAATCCATCCCAATATTATAAAAAGAAAAGATTTGTATCTTCGTATTTTTCTATGTATTGCAATAACTCAAAAACTACTGGGTCGATTTCAAAAATCTTTTCACCATTAAAAAGGTAATTTATCTATAAGTAACACAGAGTATTTTTTTTTAATTTTACGGAGACGAAGTCGCGAGCAACAAATAGTGTGTTATAAAGTGCTTTTAATTCACTACATACAAGGTGAGTAAAATTTAGATAGCTTTTCCTCTAGCATTGTCGTTCTGAATGACCCATCCACTTACTGTCAATACAAAAATAAATTAGACAGTTTATTCATAAATAAACTCTTTAACATTCGACACGGGCAGTCCCTTCTTTGTTTCCATCTATTTCTGATTCCAGCGCGACATTTTACGCAATAAAAGGTCCATCAACAATCGATCATTATGATAATTGCATCGTCTATATCGCTAGAGGGCGCTGTTTTGAGCTAGGCTATTGAAGCATGCGCATCACACACACATTACCATACAATGGAGAGAGAAGCGTCGTTCGTAACTGTCCCTCGTAGGCCGCTGTCAATCTTTAGCTACCGCTCTGGAATATGGTGTGGGACGACTCTATTACATTTTGAATGGAATGTTGCCCTTCCTGATTTGCCAAGTTCGTGTTGACAACTTTATATTAAAACGTTATATGAACTATTGGCGATTGTAAGTTCCAAAGCGTTGTCAACTGATGGTCAAAGCTAGTAGTATATTTTTTTTTCCAAAGAGACTGGCTAGCAACGTCACATATTATAATTTTAATTTTGAAACTGTAGTGTCTTTTTTGAATGATCTATGTTGGTTTTTGGGGATTGCAGGCAGTAACTATTTAAAATATTTCGATTGATCGCTAGAGGTACCAACTTGTTAATTCTTTTTTTTAACGGGAACAAACATTGAGTCAATTATAATGTGTTTCGCCCTGAAAAAAATGTAATGACACTATTTAAAAATGTTTCGGTAATTAATAATTTTATTTCTGGTTCTGAATGTTACTCCCACTTTACAAGCTCGCGTGTATTTTTTGTTATATATCTGGGAATTAAAAATTAACGGTTCGAGTAACGTTGGTAAATGTGATACACGAGATCGTTTAAAATTATAGTGCATTGCTGTTTTGAGACGTTTAAGCAGACTGCCTTTAAACTGTTATAAAATGTTCAAATTAGTATTTCCTGGTAGTTAATGGCTTCATTTAAAAGGCATTTGTTTCCTGTATTATTATTTAACATCTTTATACCTTCTCATTTAAGAACTACATACAGTATGTTTAATTTTAAATCTTCATGTAGACATAAAAATATATCTTACTAATATTATAAATTCAAAAGTTTAGATGGATGGATGTTTGTTTCTAGCGTAAACGGCTGAACGTATTTGGATGAAAATTGACATTTATGTAGAGCATAGTCTGAAAGGACACATAGGCTATTCATTTTTTTTTCTATTCCACGCGGACGGTGTCGCGGGCGAAAGTTAGTTTATTATAGTGTATTATTAATTAATTAACCAATGGAACTTATTTTAGACAATGTAGTAGACAATCAAGGTATTATGAAATTTAAAAAATCGTGTTTATATTAAACAACTATATTTATTTCGCAGTAGCCATTCAAGAATTTATAAGACTGTAGTCCATAACTGCACAACTATTAATAAAACAGAAATAATAAAACCTCGAATAATATCAGGACATGTAAGGATAACAAATTATAAATGGACAGAAGTGACCATTTTCGTAAATTTATATAAGAATAAAAAAACAAGCGCCATATTGAAAACTTGTCTATACGGTTGTGAGATAAAATGAATGTAAAAATGTGCATATATTTGCGTAAAAAATCAACTTCTTTTCGCTAAAAGGGCTCAAAGTTTTTAGGGATCCTTAATCAATGTAAAACTATTTATTACTAGCTTTCGCCCGCGACTCCGTCCACGTGGAATTAAAAAAAACAAAAGTGAGTAGCCTATGTGTTCTTCCAGACTATCCTCTACATCTGTACTAAATTACACCGTAATCCGTTCAGCCGTTTAGGCTACAAACTCTAAAAAACAACCATCCATCCATCCATCTAAACTTTCACATTTATAATATTAGTTAGATTAGATAAACTTAAATAAATAAGCAAGAATTTAAATACGTAAGAAAAATTATGGTCCTGTAAATTGTTGGATGACCTTGTTGAAAGAAGTTATATTTGTAAGAAATTGGAGAATTTCATACTACATATTTGTCTGTAACAAAAGAACAGTGTTATGAGAATCAAGTGCCTCAATAAATTTACAGTAAAGAGAACAACTGTTCCTATGATGTTAGCGATGGTAACAAAAAAAAATAATCTACTGAACTCACTTCAAATATCTCAAATTAAATTTCGTAATAAATTATCCCATTATTGTTACACCTTGTAGGTTTTACTTCGCTGGAAATTTATTCCGATAAAAATAAAAATCCCGAATAAGGAAAATGAGCGTCATGTTGTGTTGCATCGGTAATAGGCTCTAAATATCTGCATAACAAATGACTTAAAGTCTGTAAGAACAGTAAAAAATAAAGGTGGCTTCACACCGCAGCGGAACGATTCGCGAGCATAGCCGGCGAACATTTAAAATTCACGCATTATCATAATGCGACGATCAATATTCGATGTTTGCTCCGCGCAGTGAGAGCTACATTTACATGCTGATTGCATCCCATCCGCCCGATGTGTTACACTCTTTATTAGGGTGACAATAATACTTGATATATTAATGATATCCTAGACTGACCGATAATAAATAAGGTGTCCATTATGCACAGTTTTTAAATAATAAATTCCAGTAATGTTATAAAGAGAAGATTTGTTTATTTGTTAAGATATAACGCTCATACTACTAAGAGTAAGCAAAGAAAACGAGAAACAATAAACAAGAAATCATGACAGGTAACTTTTTTTTCCTTCTTTTTAACAGTAATGACTATTTAGTTGGATCATATTTAAAATTTGCAATTAAAAATGCAAACGATATTGTTCACGAGTAACAAAACTCGGATACTTACGCATAAATTTAAAACATTATTGTCCTATCCGTAAAATCGCATCTCATTGTCACCCTAAGTTTTGTATACTTTTATAAAATGTGTCTAGTTAGAAGCTGCATGAATATATGCATATATTAATATCATTACTAACTAAATAGTCACTCGGGTGCATTGACCATAGTCATGTCATCGTTTGGCACTTACCAATTAAAACCTTCATCTGTAAAAGCGGTCGCACATCTTTATGTAAACTGTTATGCGATTGTCGTTTGTTTCGCAGCTAATTGAACTGTTTAATTCCATAACTAAAAATCGAGTAACTCAGCTTCTAGTAATCAAAGCGAGAAAACAGTTGTGCGATAGTTTAGTTTCAGGTGTGCAAATGCCTGAGTTTAATATTCGACGCACATAACATGTTTGTGAATGCGTCTTAATGATTTGTATAAAGAGGTTTTTTAACATTTATGCGAACAAATAAATTTCCACAAATCGATAATTCGACAATTTGTTTTAAAAATATTTATTTGTTAATAAATTATTTAAATGGCATTTAATAAAATAAACTTAAATTTTACTAAAAGAAGACATGGAATGAATCACAAATGTATCAATTTACAGTCAAAACTACTAGTCTAAACTGCTAGGCATGACCTTTTGGATACATATTTTGTTTTTACGTGGGCGTATACTAAAAATTGTATTTCTAATTTCTTCCCTCAAAAGATACATCATCATCATCACCAGCTCACTATACGTCCCCACTGAGGGGCTCGCAGCCTACCCTAAGTTAGGGCGACTAGGCCATAGTCAACCACGCTGTATTGCGGGTTGGTCGACTTCACACATATCTTGGATTTTCTTCGCCGATATTCACCATAAGAACGTCGGGTAAATAACGTATGGAATCAGAAAAATCGAAATTCACATTGGTATATGGGGGATTCGAACCCAAGACCTGTAGATTACAAGTCAAGTAAACCACTGAACCACCGACGCTTTCGAAATGTATATACAGTTATATTTTCTACGTCTTAAGGAAAAACTGACAAAAACACTTATCAATACAAATTGTTTAACTATTTCGGGTTTTTGATTTCGTCATCTTTACAGACGAAGTCGCGAGCCTCACCTAGTGCTGTAATAAAATTCAAGTAGGCTAATAGACAATAAGCTCTACAAGAGAACGATTTCACGGCACGAATTAAATAATTTATCAGTTGACATGACAGGCGATCGATTTGATCAAGAGACTCATTATCTTTGATCCGGTTTAATGGTTATCACACACTTAACCTCAACACCTCTATTTTAACTCGACCGCTCACGCCTCTGGCATCTACTCGCGTAACGTGTTCGGCGTCGATTTGTGCAAGCGAGAAAGATGTACAATTTTTGGTAAAAATCAACAACGCGAGGAGATTTTACACCGCGACGCTAGTAATACGAAGTGTTGTCGAATTGGTGCGGTCAAGTGAGTGACAACCTTTATCGAATATCGAACTGGATCGCGGAATAAATTGACTCTGATTACTCCAATGAGAATTTAATTTTGTCCCAAAGCATTGTTTAATAATTTTCTGTTCTAACGAGGTTTAAAACAATACCTTAAATGGGACAACAGATTTCATTATCATTTAATTTTCCGTGGATATAATTAGAGATAATTCCACGGTTAAATGTTGCGGTTAGATTACACTGTTAGTTGTTAAGATAGCCTGTCACATAAATCACAAAATTTAATTGAAACCAATCAATATCTGTCCGTATTTGGTACTTTTAGAGAGAGTGCTTGTGAGCGACCGAGTTATTTGCAATTAGTTGTTCATTTATTTAGTAATTAAGTACAATAATTGTAGTAGTGTATTATTTTTAGCTATTCTGAGAAGTTTCAAGATTGCCAGAATTTTTAATAATAAAGTAACTCACTATTAAAGCGTACATCGAACGATATTTATTACATTTTAATTTAGTACTATTAATAGTTATTAAAAAGTTCCAATGTGTTATTAAATTACCTACAGCTTTATTTTAATTTATCATTATCGTTTATAAATTAAAGAAATTATTAAGAGCGGAAATCTTAGAAGGCAATAAATTACAAAATACATAAATTAAGATTCCGTTATAGCATGGGCGTTGTATTTTCAAATTCGTGTATAATTTTATTGTTATAATTTTGATTTAGGTGCTATGAACCTTTCTATGATATGGCTATCTCTTTCTTTGTAATGCTATTTTCTGTTGTAAGAAAGAGAGACTTGTCTTAATGGAATTGAGTGATGATTTATATGGTTGAATACAAAGTTTTCAATTTTTTTGATTTACGTTCAACACGGACGCAATCAACGGACCGGCTACGGTAGAGTTGCTTCGGTATGTAACAATTTATAAAGATCTAAGAGTATAAACATGGTACCTAACTAACGTAGGAACATAGAAGAAAGATAAAATTCTTTTAATTTTTTTTGTGGTTTGATAATACATATAGTAATTGTGGCTGATGCCAAGGGTTCTCGCGGAAGATCAGCGTTGGTACTTCAATAGGAGCATTCAGCATTTATAGCTGAGCGAGGGCCCAATCCGGTCAGCATTGCAACGCTAATTTTAAATATTCTTTTTTCTTTTTTTTTTTCATTTCATTAGTTATGTTTCTCATTTTTTGTGTTTAATATTTTTTTGTTCATAATTGTAGTGTTGACAAAGGATTAAACATTGTTTTATTTTATTTTTTTTATTTAATTAATTCAGTGTGGATAGATTGTGTAAAGGAGGATTTAAAACGGAGGTGAATTTTTATGACGTCTGATAGTGACTAGTGGTTGATGATGACAGCACATACTGTTACCAATCATAGGGACTAAGTGACAAAGGCAAGTTAATGAAGTATATATAAGTTAAAACATATTTTAAAAACTGTAATTTATGGCAATGCCCTTAAGTTTAACATTTGTGTCTTAAATTTTAGGAAACATCAATCCAAAAACTGTATCGAAATATTATGATCCGTTCAAGTTGGGTTTGTATTTAAAGGATTACGGGATGTTATGGTTTCTTGTATTCTTTTTATATCTTGTCATATATCGTTGGTATTCATTAACGCCTTATCGTGTGGTTTTAAGAGCTTTTTGTAGCGGGAGGTCCGACAAAATGAATTACATTTCTTTTTTACTTCCAACCATTTAATTGGATGACAAAGCGGGCATAAATTTCTTTCTGTCATATTCGAATTGAAATTATAAAAGAATTGTCTGTAGATAAAATCGATTTTGTATAACGAATATTTATTGATGTTAATTATTATCAAATTAATGTTATAATAAATATGGTTATTTTGCTATTATGTCAAATGAATTGTATATTTAAGGACTTGTTTCACTAGATTGTTTCTTTAATTATTAAACGCATCCCAAATATCTTACTTCACTTAGGTAATAATGTAGCTCTGGAGATTCACTGCTGAAGTTAATCATGGTCATTAAGGGAGACCCTAAATGAAGATTAAATATGAGAAAAGGCCATATCGTTGTGTAAGATTTCTCAAACTATAAACTACTAAGGGTCCTCAGTTTTCTAATAATGTCTCAGTGTGGCAATTTACTTTTAACAAAATTTAGTAAAAAAAAGTAAATTTCGAGTCAAAGGTAAAAACAAATTAACTTCGATCCAAACCGGCTAAACCTGTTTTGAATTTTTCGAAAGCTGTTCTTAAAAACGTTGTGTACACAATATTGTGGACTCGAAGATAGGAGATTGTCCACTTCCATAATATTTGTTGAGGATATTTGCGAACGGAGCCGGAAGAGGGGTCAGGGACCTCTCGTCCCTCCGCGACACACGGACTGACAAATTGTTTAGTTTGAGTCATAAGATAAAGCGATGTTTGACTATCGAAAATACTTCTAGTGTGTTTATATGGCAAATATTTAGCATATAAAAATGAAATATGATATATTAGTGGATGAATAAATTAACAAAATCCGAATTCCTTAAATTTAAAGTAAAATTTTAGAAGTTCAGTCAGCGCCCTTCTCAGTGCACCTGAGAGATAAACTCCTTTCGCATGACAAAAAACAATTGAAGATCAAAGCTATAATTTACACAACAGTTATAAAAGTGAAAGTTACATTAAAAAGTAGTCATTCGATTGAACAATATTTCTAAGATTATTCAAAATATCTGCACAAAGTAATATGTAAAAGCAAATATTACTATGACTTCCCCAAGGTAGTTAACTTGGACCTTTGCTTTTAAAAAACCATTCAAATGACACACTTAACAACAACTTTATTCGTTGTTGACATTTGTGTAATGTTAACAAGAATATAAAACACATTATAACAACATAAAACGAACATTGGCAGTTGTAATTAAATACTAGAATAACAAGAATTACACGTTAATTAACGTAAAATACAAATTATGCATTTAATTTTCAAGAATGTCATTAACCTTAAAATATGACCAACAAATACGTAATGTTTGTCGTATATTTAAAATAAAACAACTGAATTAAATTATAATAATTGAATAGTTTTTTACATAAAACTTATTCATGACTTAAAACTCAATTAATTTGTAGAATTTATGGATACCGAGGTTAAAATGGTTTTGTCGAGTTCTTTTGAATTACTTTTTTGGTAATGGACATGAACTTTTCGCTTAGCTCCTCAACTTCATAACGTGCTATTAAATTTAGTGTAAAACTTTTTATATCCTACTAGCCTTTTGCCGGTAACTACCTTCTTGCAGAATTCTGAAAACAACTCAGTGAATAACCACCGTAGTTTTCCACATGTATACCAAATTTCATCGAGATCTGTTAAGCCGTTTTGGATATCCATACTAACAAACATCCAACTTAACTAAAGCGTTTAAAATATAAGATATTAAAAAAAATAAGCGTATTAAAACAACCAGATTTACGCATATTAAGTTTTCCTAGACCTCAATGTAACTCAAGTTCAAAGTATTTAAAAATTATGAAAATCCAACTAAAAAAAGGAAATGTCAATATTTCTCTGTCGTTATTAAACATGTCCCATCCGTTCTTACCAAATGCAATATTTTCCCATACAGTATGGTCGCTTTCTTATCCAACTTGCACCACTCGTTCCCTGATGTCCGCCAACAGGTTGTGCATACTCTCCGTGAGACGACGCGGTGGGTTCTCACGCCGCGGTTCCGGCCAATATCACCACAGCCATATCTTCGGTATTACTATGAAAAATTACCAAGTCCAAGTGACATTATGGTATACGAATTAAATTCCCACGCGTTGACGATTTCTTTTAAGGTTACTAAATTGATGGAGACAGTAAGATCAGTTCTCGTGTTTTTCTAGACGTCTTTACGGAGTTAGTATTTATTACAGATCGGCCGAGTACTGAATAGACATTCTAAATTTAATTAAAAGTTTGACCTCCGTCAGATTCTAAGTAGCAGTTACGATGTGAATTGTTTAAAGTTCGTTTCAATAATCGACCGTATGTTTTGGATTCATAAAAAACGGAAGTAGGATTTATTTACATAATCTATCTTAATATTATGAAAAGGAAAGATTTGTATTTTTGTATGTATTGAAATAACTAAAAAAACTAATGAGCGAATTACAAAAATTCTTTCATAATTAAAAAGCTACTTTATCACTGAGTAACATATGCTATTTTAAGTATCTTTTCATTCAACGTGGACGGAGTCGCAGCAACAGCTAGTAAGTTAAAAAGTAATATTTTCAAAGTCTTTTTATGAGCACCATTAACAAAGTTCTTTTTTTCATTTGTTGCAAAGACAATAAAATATATAGAAATGTAACATGGATTGTATCAGATTATTTAAAAATAATTAAACAGATATGAAGATAGGTAAGAAGTTATAGCATAGCATTAAGTTTATTAATTGCTCGCAGAACGCAACGCACACTTAAAACCTACAGCTTTCAAAGATAGTGCATTGACAAGGAACAAATTGCAGTCAACTTATTAATTAATTAACTTTATTACTAAAGATTAGTTTAATAATGAGATATTTCTTATTAACCTTAACTTAACTAATCTTACCTCTTTAAACCCTTTTCTAATTGAATTGTGATTTTATTTTAAACTAGCTGTTGCCCACGTAGTCACGTAATATTAAAATAAAAAATAGCCTCTAACATGCCCATCTATGTCAGCTAACTTTCAGTGAAAGTCCGGTCGAAATCAGTCCAGCCGTTTCAGAGATTACCCGGAACAAATGTGCCTTGCAGACTTGCAGAGATAGACATACAAAAAAATTAAATGCTATTTTCTTTATCAGCTACGCAAATGCATCATCTTTCCTAAATCTGGATTTTTTTCCCTTTGATATTACAAACAGACACTCTAATTTTATTATATGTGTAGATTCAATCTTTTAAACGTATTTAAAAAACACACTGAAGACCTACATGTTATGAGTAAACGTTCAGTTCAGAGAATTCTAAATTCCGTGGAATCAAACGATTTCTTTAAAAGTTTCTTAACGGTCCCTAATTGATGTTTTTGTTGCTTAAACGTTTACTTCTTAAATGTCTTTTTACCTGTAAAGCCGTTATGTATGTTTCAATTACATGGAAACATTCTGTCAGAGCGGCGAGATGCCGCTCAGATAATTGTGGTGGACCTTGGCCAATTAATCTTAGCTAGTGATCGACCGCGGCTATGTCTGAAAACTAAGAAATGTAATTCTCTAAAGCGATGTAGAACAGGAACAGATAAAAAATTAATTAAGCAATTAATATTTCATTACATTACTACATATGTTTATAATTTCATCACCATTTTGAATAATAGTCAATATGAGTTTGATTTTTTGTTTGTTTTATGTGGCAACCCTGTGATGTCTTACGACATAAGAATAAGGGCATAACACACGTCCATTACTGGTCCTAGCATTTCATTGTAAATGGATAATGTGTGCTCAGATCATTTGCTTCCTAGAACAGCACCGTGCCCGTTCTAATGCCTGTTTCACACGAGGGCAGAACAGTAAGACACTACTGTTAAATTACAGTACTGTTTAATGTGAACATCCAAATAACAGTAGCAACGTTGCTCTGTCTCACTGTTTTACCCATGTGTGAAACTAGCATAATGAGACTGTACCACGAATGTAATGCTTTTGGTTTTTTATGTGTTTACACGAACGTAATTAAAAGGGATGATTGCTTCAAATAAACACTCATTATAATTATTTATAGTACAATTAAGACATTTAATATAACGCATAGGAATGAATATGGTCGCTTTTATGACAGCAGTTAAGACAAGACTATAATATTGAAGATATTAAAATACAGGAAAACATAAAGTATACGAGAATCGCATCTGTTAATAATGGTTTTGAGTCAGTAACTCTAAAGTTATATAATAATTAAAGCTATCATAGAAATTATAACCTTTATAGCATGCGCACAGAGGAAATTATCGCACAACTGTTGTCTCGCTTTGATTTCTATGAATTTATATGGAGGTGCGATCACTACTCTATTATTAGTTGTGCAACTAAACAGTTGAAT
This sequence comes from Papilio polytes, assembly GCF_000836215.1. Classification (NCBI taxonomy): domain Eukaryota; kingdom Metazoa; phylum Arthropoda; class Insecta; order Lepidoptera; family Papilionidae; genus Papilio; species Papilio polytes. Next base: position 536,399 of record NW_013528137.1, on the reverse strand, counting down.
TTGCTGCTAAACAATCGAAAATCGCACAATTATTTTGCGATAGTATAGTCAAAGGTGTGCGTCCGCTCTTTTGCTTATATTATCTAAATATAGAGCTACGAGAAATATCTAGAACTAGGGAAGTGGAGAATTCATTAAAATATTTTGTACCAACTACGATATTAAAACTTTGAATGACTCTGATAAATAAAACAGAATCGTAAGGACACTTGAGACTAGTTTAGGAATTTTCATTTCTTACACGAAGATGGTTCTTTTAATCCAACTTTATAGAAATTCCATTCAGTTTTTCACATGATCGCATCAGAAGGCGCGGACGTTACGCATTACCATACAAATAGCAATGGACACCCACATAAAACTTTTATGGGGCCATTGTGGTGTAACAATAAATCCAATAATCTGTGAATAATCTCGAAATCTAACCCCATCTCCGTGGGAGGGCACTGACGTTATGTCGATTGATGCCTTCGATTGTTCAGAAAAACATAACAGATTCACACGAGGACAGAATAGTGAATACAACGCATTCATCACAACGCTGAGACTATTCTGTTGTAATAAATTTCAAATGTGATACTACAGCTATCGCTATCGCTATCTCTGTTTTTACATAGTGAATGAGGAAGATATCAATAGTGATTGGAATCCACCATTCAAACAGTATCAATACTGAACTGTTTACAGTTCAACCCTCGTGTGAAACTAGCATTACTTCTCTCGCGACATATTAAAAACGTAATGCTTTTAAAACTTGTTCGCTTCATTCATGTTATGTTTAAAAGATTGCAAGATAAAAAGATTACACAGGATGCTGTTAGATGAATGAAAAAGTAAATTGCTCTCAATATTTTATAATTTTAAAGTTAAACCAGCAGTTTTATTTCTTGATTATACTATAAGGGAGATAATTCTAGGCTTTGACATACCACCCTGTGAGAAACACTTTGATTTGTCGTGTTTAGCAATTCTTTTTATAGTCATCATCATCATCCTTTGTCTACTGCGAAAGATAGACCTTCCATAATGCATTCTTCTTTTTTTATTATTTTTTAATAACTACTGTACACTAACTTTGGTTATAAGTATGGAAGTATTCTTCGGTAGTGGTAGACCAAAGAAGAGAAGGATCTACTAAGAAAGACTAACTAAAATGATCAGCGTATGCAAAAAAGCATCGTGGACTCAATCATCATCATCATCATCATCTCCTTATCCTACTCCCGTAGGGTCGGCGCAACAGGTTTTTGTCCTCCACATAACTCTATCATACGTCATCTCAGTCATCACTCCCTTTTTGATCATGTCACCTTTTACACAATCCATCCATCTCTTTCTAGGTCTACCTCTACCGATGTACCCTTCCACACTCATAACTAACGTTCTCCTTGTAACATGCGATTCATCCCTCCTCATAACATGCCCATACCATGCTAACCTTTTACTCCTAACCTTCTCTACTATGGACTCAATCGACGAGTATAAAGTGCTGGAGGAAAATTACGGACATGCTTTTAGAATGCGTGAACAGGAAATGTCTCACCACGCATGCGGACTCTAACGACTAATGAAACTGCGCCTTTACAAAGTAAGACACCGTATCAGTTCATATCTTAACCGCGAAAGCTTTTAAAGTCAACGTTTCCACTAAGTCTTTAGCTTATCTCAATGGACGTTGCATTGTCAACTCTGTCCGACTGGACGGATGCTTCAACTGCTCTGGTAATAAATATCCCTATCTAAATTGCTCTACGTACATCAGATGATATTAAGCCTTTACCACACGAAGCTACTTTTTTATATTATAAGGTGGAAAGAGAGCAAGCGGCCAACTCAAACCACCGAAATAGCGAAGCGACGTTGCCCATAGACATCAGCAATTGCAGATGCGTTGATCCCTTAAATCGACGGAGGAGGAGACGCATATACAGCGGATTCAAATTCACGTTTCCTTACCATCCTTTCCTTTTATGATAAGGGTGGAAAGGAAAAGAAACTGAAACTAGGCCTTCGGCACCACACTCTTCAGACGAAACGCGGAATTGCTTCCACTTTACTCCTGTCTTCTGTGTGGTCGTAGTTATTAGTGCACCGGACAAGCCGGTCCTACAGTGCGATGATGTTGAAGCTGGGTCTACTACTGTTGGCTACTTCAGCATTACTTGATAGTCTCCTCAAACAAGTCACTGATAACTGCAGAGACGTAACCTGATGTAATAGGTCTAGCACAGCTACTAATGATTTGGTTTTTATGTTGGTAGCTGAAAAATAATAAAGTCTATGTTAGTCAATGAAAATATTGCTTTATCAGGTAGAGAAGTTTTGAAATCGGTTATGTAGTTTCATTCCATTCAATGCAAACATTTAAATCTTTCCTCTTAAACAATTATGTTGCATTACACTTAACATAAGCCGAATAAAGATTATAAAACCTGTATTTTTATAATTTTTGCATTAACTTTAAAATGTATCTTTGAAATTTATCTTTATTGCTTATTCGACGGACGCATCAAAAACTGTTTACTTTTAACGATATCGATAAAGACATTATGATGATGGGATGTGCGACAGACTGCACACGTTGAAAATATGCTTTCATAATTTCAATCCAATCAAAACAGTTTTCTTTTTGTTAATACTTCAACTAGCTTACGAAAGGATGGATAAAAAGTAGCCTATGTGTTCTACCAGATTATGCTCTACATCTTTACAAAATTTTATCTAAATTCTTTCATCACTTTAAGCTACAAACTCTAACAAACATCTATCCGTTCATCGAAACGTTCGCATTTATAATATAAGCAAGATATTACTTTCTGAGTAAACTTTGATTGAGATTGAGTAAAAAGCGGAATGGAATTTCATGTCAGCTGTATAAAAATACTATCGTATAAAATTCAAGAGAATTAACTGAAAAACATTTTAATATTTTATAAAATCGTGATACGTTAAAAAGTCATGGCATTTTTGTAACTACCCACATAGTAATGAAAAGTTAATTTTGACAACACATTTTTATTACATTATTAAAACATCAGTCCTTTAGGTTCAGAGTCTGAGTAAGGGTATTTTAAACGCATCAAATTATACGCAGAACAAAAACAAAACTCACAACTTCAACACTGTTTCAATACCAAGTGACAGGTCAGGGTTCGTTAACCTCCGCACGCGTCTACACTGACGCCTGCCCACGCGCTTACGAAATGAACGCAACAAACACCGTTTTATTTATTGGTGAAATTGTGACGATGCGCCGAGGAATCCGGCGGCCGAGTGAAAGGTTGCCCGCAGCCGAAATTATCGATAGAGTGGAGGTAGATAATAAACTTAATTTACGACGCAGTGCGGCCAACAGCTAAGGCGGAGCTCGCTGGAGATATGCCCACTACTGCGTCACAAGTCACTACGCAACGTTCCCGTGTACTGTTTTGAGTTTATTATTAAACAATGCGTCATTTTTCGTCAAGAAAATCGCGTCAAAAATGGATCTTACGTGTTTCAATACGTTTTAGCTTTTATACGTCAACCATTGTAACCGTGGCCGTAATTTTTGACAATGTTATTTTAAAATGATTACGCGGAACTTATTAAAATAAAACTAAAATAAACCGACTTCCAGCTTACAATAAGCTGTTCAGTAATACATATAACACCCACGAAGAGACAGAATTCCTTAACGGAGACAATTTATTAAGCGAGTCAGTGCCAAGAACTTGAGAGATCACGATCTCGAATTACCGCGGCGACAAATAAGAGACATGGTCTCCAATCGTTTGATTTACGGTCCTACCACGTCATCGTAATTTATGAATGTATACCAAAGTGACAATGTATCATTTTATATTGCGAAATTAATTTGTTAACTCTTTGATAAATTGAACCTTCTTAGATCGGAAACAACGTTGTGTTGGTATACAGCTATCAGGGAGCATAACATGAAAATAAGTGATAAAGTATTCGTAACGTTGACGTTAACGCTACACAAATCTAATACAAATTTTATCGATGATGTTACAAATACTTTCTCATAAATTTCAGTGATAGGCCCCCATGTGTACAAATATAAAAATAATTTTATTACAAATGAGCTTTACCATACCATAGATGACAGAAGGGACAATAAAAAACCACACTTACTATAACCTAGAGTTGTAAAATTGCTTCTCTTAGTTTATATTTAACAAAATCTACTTTAAAGATACACTTTAAGTAAATAATAACTGACTTGGTTCATCAGTTAATAATTTAATTGTAGACTAAGAAATACCCATAGCCATATTATTATCTAAAACTACCCTCATATATCGAATAGTTTAAAGCGACCCTCAATATCGGGATGGTAGTTTCTCCTTTTTTTACATACACCATTTTTATCGGAAATAGTTTAGTAACGTATAAAAAAACAAAACAAGTGGATAACCACAGGTGCGGGTTCACATAAATCGAGCAGGTAGAAATACCAACCCCTTTCTAAGTTAAGCTAAGCATATCTTTAGATAGTGAACGTATCAAGTTGGAACGTGACATACATACAAGCTTTTAGTTACTTACAGGTAAGTTACAATGTTAGAAGTTAATAAACAATAATAAAATATGCGTTTCTTGTATAACATCTAGTAATTTATAGTAGCTAGTTACTCAATTAATCAGTTTATAGTGCTTTAGAAAAAACTTTTTTATGGCTAGAATTTTAGGTTAAGCAATCATTATATCATACTGATATTATAAATGCAAAAGTTTAGATGGATGGATGTTTGTTAGAGTTTGTAGCCTAAACGGCTAAACGGATTTCGATTAAATTTGATGTAGATGCAGAGGATAATGTAGAAGAACACATAGGCTACTTACTTTTGTTTTATTATTCTATTCGGACGGAATCGCGGGCGACAACTAGTAATAACATAATTTCATTTTAACAATTTTCATGTTTGGAATTACTAATGAAACCATTCAGATAAGAATGTCTACGTAACAATCTTACAATTCTATAACGTATTTAAAAATGCAAAATAATTTGTTTTAATTCTACAAACGTATTGTGCAATCTCAATACAAATTAGATCATCTACGTCCATTTCTTTACTTTTCACTATTTAATTATGCAGTTCTCAGATGTTCTTTCAGAGCAAGATAAACTCGTATGTCATATAATATCAATAAGTATTAAGGTCTGATATTAAGAAATTTCAATGATTTATTATATCGTAGTACGGGATTGCCTAACGCATAGTTTGTGAGTACCTTCAAATTTCAATTAACGTTCACTTTTTGGAGATTGCCTATCTGATTGTTTTCTCTTACTCTGTTGATCGCGCCACGATGATTTATGTCCGTTGAAGATAATTTATTTATCAATAAACACATCGAATACAGTCTCTATTTCAATCTAGTTAGAATTTAATTTGCTTCGAATGGTATTATTTTGTAATTTTATGTGTGGGACATTATTAACTTTAATATTTTATTTGCGTTTGATAGACTATGAAATGTAATCATTTTTAGATGTTATAAAACCGGAAAACGGTAATGAAGATATTATTAAGGAGAACATAAGGTAAAGTTAAAAAATTCTGACATGCAAGCAATTGATTACCATTTCGCGTTACAATGTAGTTTGTGTGAACGCCACTGATCTGTGTAAATTGACAGGCCTTTCTGGGTAATAATGACAGCGATTGTTTTTTTCCGACATAAACATGCTTGTTAATATTACTGGCAGTTAATTCTCTCTAATCTCTACTTCAAATCCTCAACACAGCAACCAACAGTTCAGTGTTAAATGTCGAAAAAAAAAAACTTGTGTCTTGTTGTCTGTCCATTTAGTGAAATCAATTGGTGATACCACTAATAAAATGGTAAGCATCAGGTGAAATTGCGTTCAAACGCTAAAAAAGAAGAAGACATCTTCTAAAGGAAAAAAATCGAGTAAAGGTTAGAAAAAACTGTAATTAATAATAAAAATAATAATTTATTTAACTCATATAACAGAATATTACACATATGATATTTACATGAACAGAAGAATTACATATTATATTACATTACACACACACACATAAAGAAAAAGGAGAAACTATTATAAAATTAAAACAATCTAGGGGACCCAAAGTAATTAAACTTAACCGAAGATAATCTTCCCACAATAATATCAGGACTTAGAAATTATAGTAAAAAATCTCAATTAAAACTTTCTCGAACCTTGAATGTAAGAAAATATATCTAACAAAGCATACATAACTCTTAAGTCATACGAATAAAATATTCCACTGTCACAAATTTAAGAAAACGTGGTTATGAGGCGTAGAATTAAATCTTATAAAACCGGCTTAAATGCATAAATCAGTTTTGTAATAAACCAAGAACATCTGTCCTGTTTATAAAAGCCATAAAAACGAACGGATCTAAAATAGTCAAATTCATAATCCGTACTTTATGGAAATGTGACCATTGTGGCGTTTCCGTAGGCAGTAAAATCTACACATTGAAATATGAAATTCGTTTATTTCTCTAAATGGGATGCTTAGCTGTTCGATAGAATTACATTCCGAGAGCGTGCGCACACCTGAAACTAAACTATCGCACAACTTTAGTCTCGCTTTGTTATTTATTAGCTTATATGTAGGTCCGCACACTACTCGATTTTTAGTTGTGCAACTAAACAGTTAGAATGGGCTGCGAAACAATCGACAATCGCACAACAGTTGTGGAATAGTTTAGTTATAGATGTACGCTCGCTCTTAATCTGGATTCCAATTAAGATTTTTGATATATGAAATGCTAAATAAAATAAAGGAATATCAAAATTACTGCAACAATTAAAGTTGGAAATACAAGAAAGAAAGGTGAACTTTATTATAGTGAAGTGTCTAGCCCGGTAAAAGAAGCGTTGCTTAGCAACGGTCGCTATCGGTTCTGTCAGAGAATATACAAATTAGAAAACAGCATAAAAGGAAGGATTAGCAAGTTATCATTATTCATTTCCACTTATACCCAAGTCAGACAACTTTTATAAACTTAATTGATTATTACAGATGACAGTTGGTAAAGTTTTGACATGTCAAAAGAATAATTAAATCACAATTTGCCAGTACAAGCAAAGACATAGGATATACTAGTTATCTTTAAAATGTTATTTATGAGTTGTTCACAGATTGTTATGTTAATTTTGAAGTATCGTGGGAGTGTTTATGCCTTGTCTTCGGTGTTACAGCTTTTTAGAATCCCACTTTAAATATGCCCGTGACTTTAAGACACCTCGTGAATATCATTAATGTATCCAGTAATAGCAATCGTAAATCAATGTTTGAGAGTTCTTTTTCGCTTGTGCTGCTAAACCAGCAACTTGTGTTGTTGAAGTGGGTTCCAAGCAATGCGTTCGACCTTTAAATAATTTAATAATTACAGGTATGAGTTAGAACCCTTCACTCCACAATGGTACAGGGTCGCGATATAACATTAATTCATCTTTCGAATGACTTATTGAATACTTTTTTTTTTAATTTAATAACATAATTTTTTCTTGATAGCCAGGTTGTATTCGAAAAAACGTTTTAACTGTTAATTCAAATTCGAAATTCAAATTAAACAAAAAAGAAATTGCTTTTGTTTGCGTGTTTAATAATGATACGTGTTTTTTTAAATGTAATGCTTCAACAAGAAGAACATGGATCCGACTTCAAATGTATAATTTTTCTTACCTTAAGTTGGTCGGCAGTTGTTTTCTTAATATAGCAATAATTCATATGAAATTGGATGTATTTTTCGTGTGGTCGTGTCCATGTTAGCCTTTTTTATTGAATTTATAAAATAATATGCTTCTTACAACCAACTTTCGAATCCATATTTATTAGATGCATCTTTATTGCGCGCGATTATGGAATGTATTTATTTAAGAATAATGTTTACTTTAGTATATCAGGTTTGATAATGACAAACTACTTTAAGGCTGCATCGGATCCTTGAGGGCGATTGTAAAAACGGGATACTTGCTCTAAATGTTGTTTTGACATTTTGCAACGTTCGCGATGTGACGGTTTTTGTACCTTTAAGACTTTAACTTTGTTACAATTTTTAAACTAAAAGGGTCCAAAACTATTCGGTGCCGTCACCGGAGGATAAAAGCGTGAGTTAAGCCGTTCTTAATTAATTTTCGCTAAAAAACATAGTATTGACATTTGTTATTTGAAAATAATAATAATATTTGAAGTGGATTTGTTTTTTTTGACGTAATAAATTGATGTTTACCTGCATGCACGAAAATGCATGACTCATTGTCACGTTCCAAGCCGACCGTGCGAGTGAGAGATGAACAAACGATAGGGACGCAAAAAGCAAACGTTCGATTTGTGACGTTATTACGTAAATCTATGTAAACAAAAATTTACACATAACATTTTTTTCCCATTATTAGTATGTATTCTGTGGTATTCTATGACTCTTAGATACAAATTTGAAGTCGAAAAACAGTGTATAACAATGTGAGGAAAAGCCATATAAGTGGGCGGCGGTTTGTAACGAAAACTTTGTCACCGTCTGGGCGGCTTGATGCCTCAAAGAGAACGTGGTATCCAATCGGACGGAAACGCGCGTCCAATGTGCAACGGAGTCGACCACACGAAAGTTTATCGATCATTCAACTCGAAAATACAAAATCATTCAATGAATTTCGCGTAAATCGAACCACATAATTGGCAAAAATATAAAAAGTTGTTCCTGGTTTAAGGACGCAGTCGCAAAACCGGGTTGTCAACGACACGAAAAACTTGCAGCAATGTGTGCGTAAAAAACAATTGCATCATAAGTACGTACCCTTTAAATATCTCAATAACTAGCACGCAAAAAGATAGATATTTATCATATTAATTTAATTAATTTATTTATTTCTAGATAATTAATACTCTACAATAAATTTAATTACGTTCCTTATTTAAATATTTTTTTAATGATTATGAATCTTGAGAGTCTAAAGAATTTTTGCGACTTATTTTGAAATAAAACAGTCAACTGTTTTATATTTCAAAATTAAAAATTGAAATCATAATTCAAAGAACGTAAATTTTTCACTTTTCACTAATATTTTCATGATTTTCATCAAAACTATGAAGCTAATTATTTTAATAATAAAAATACAATGAAAATTTAATTTTAAAAACAATTTAGAAGAAGTCTTCTACTTACTTAGTTTTAAGTTTTAAAGTTGTTATTACGAAAATTTTCAATATGGAGGTAATTCTGGCACCTAAAGGGTACTAACTGGACCTCCGCTTGACACTACTTTCTGAGACACACTGTACATTGTATTCCAATACAATTTAATATGTGAATTCTAATTACAAAATAAAACAAACATACATGCAAAGCTACGGGCAACAGTATAGCCATAAAATCATAGAAACATCAACATTTTAAGTATTTTAATTAGATAGAAAAGAGTTCTCATATGGAAATGAAAGTAGAGGCATTAATTAAAGCCGTTTAGACTTAATAAAGCCTTCATAAATAATAATTAACTATACCATAAAGAAATGTGTGTGGTCTAAGAAATCTCGACATGGATTTCTAACATATACTTTTCCAGAATTTGTTGTCGGTAACAAGTAAAACATTATTTTATATCAAAGAAAAACGTATGAAAGACGTCACAAAAGTGATATTGTTTCCGTTGCATTGATAAAATTTGTCCAATAAACAATTGAATAAATAAGTCTAGATAAAGGTTTTGTAAATAACATTGTATGTGTTTTCTATTATATTTGAAAGTAATTATGTAAAGTAAAATGGTCAATCAATATTGTGTGTAATTGAGCGTTGCATTACATATGTTGGGGACAAGCTGTCGAACCCGTTTACTAACTTTTCTCATAGAGGAGAAAGTTTTATTTGTGAGTCGGGAAATTAACGTACAAATAAAAGATTATATTCATAAATAATAATCAAATTTAAATATGCAATGTGTGTAATCTTACTAATGTTATAAATACGTAAGTTTTGATGGAAGGATGTTTGCTAGAGTTTGTAGCCTAAACTGTTGAAAGGATCTTGAAGAAATTCGGCATACATGTAGAGGATAGACTGAAAGAACACATAGGCTACTTGCTTTTGTTTTTTATGTGGACAGAGTCGCGGGCGAAAGCTAGTGTGTAAAAATGAACCATGGAACATGGAAATAAGTCATAACAATTTTGCTTTAATGGATATTCATGTTGAACAAAGATGTATTGGCAAGAATATAATGGAAGTTGCTTCTACGAATTAAACTTATACAATCAAAGGTGAAAGTACCGTTAGGGTTATGCTAAATCAGTTGCTGTAAACGATTACTGCGTTAGGATTAATCCTAAGTGCGATGCCATACGAGCGGACGGCTCCGCACCGCCTGTGATTGCCGATAGTGATGTGAAAGTACAAACAGTATGTTTCCATCTAAGATATTTAGATGGAATATGATTAGATACCAAAAGAAGATAAGTAGCCGCAAACCGCAATACCTTTACACTTTGCGATAATTTTATCATCTACGATCTACGATACGTCTGAGTTTGCAATGTGACAATCATGTTTTATGTCTTATCCGAAAACTTACAGACAAATACAAATAGAGCTTTATTAGTTGTTAGCACTATGAGACATCTACCACATTATATTTGAAAAAAAAACCAACAACCCTCTGTTAATACCTTTATGTTTGTTTTTCATGTTGCGATGCGTTGCCACACATGTGGCATCTCCCTAAACTATGAGTATTTCGTTTATTACTCGAAAACAATTTATTGAACCGCGACCGGTGGCCGGTTGCGAACATAAATACGATGAACTTTGATCTCTGTAGTTGTAAAATGTGGAGGCGCGTCCGTATGACTTAGCTATATCCTTTGTTTGACTAATGGCCAATCACTATTATATTTCCTGCATACGATATCTATAATTAAATATTGCTTTACAGTTACGACAATCTATTCTTTCCTCGTTTAATGAAACAAATGAAGACGTTATAAAGAATCCTTTAAACATATAATCAGTATGTTTTTTATAATAATTGTAAGCACAATTCATTTTTAATGTAATTAAAAAAGGCAAACTCTTTAATTAACGCCAATCATAGGACAATGCACTGAAGAAAATTAAAGAAAGAATGTCACTTTAATTCTTTAACTATACTAATATTATAAAGAGGAAAGGTTTGTATTTTTAGATTTTTGTATGTATTGATATAACTCAGAAATTACTGGACCGATTAAAAAAATTCCCGCACCATTAAAAAGCTCTGTTATCATTGAGAAACATAGGCTAGGTATTAAAGAAGGTGACTCAGAATATAATAAATGATTTTAAAAAGAAAAATTACTCATTCAAAGTATGCTTTGGAAATATAAAATCGATTTAAAAAAACTTTCCCCATCAGAACGGTGTACATTTATTGTTATTTCTTTATTTACGGAGTCTGAAAAATATTCTTAAATAAAAGTCAAACTTATGAAGTCACAAAGCACCCACAAATAAAGTGCATACGTCGATAAAGATTATTTTCATTATCCTCCAAACTACGAGCAAACATCGAAGAAATGACTTGTTAATTTACTAACGACCCCCTGACCCCAAACATCTGCTAACACAAACAAGCAAAAATACACCTTATCAGTAGTTATTAAGGTCTATAATCCCAAATTATGATATACGTATAATAGTATGTTTTAAAGCTTTAACGAAGACACTAAATAAATCGATTGATATATTTAAGTGAACAAGTAATTAAGGAGTAAGTAAATTACTTGATTCGTAAGTTTGATGCTGAAATTTTTGTCACGCGAGCAGATGGTACGAAGTTAAGTTAATGTTACTTAGTACATTTATGTAATGGACGTTTACAGGTGGCTGTCAGAATGGTGAAGCAAATACATAGTGTCTTTGACAATTGTGATTTGTAGGTTTTTAAAGCGTAACACTTTAACGTAATAAACATATTTATAAAAGCTTTAAGCTACCTATATATTTCAATAATTATTGTTTTGCCTGCGATTTTGTTTGCGCGGTTATTTAAACAGGAAATATCTAGTAATAATGGATGTTGGATGGAACGGATCTCGATGATATTTGGCATAAATGTTGAGCATAGTCTGGTACAACCCATGGCTACTTACTATTGTTTTTTTTTATTTCCCGCTGACGAAATCGTAGACATTTTTATGATAAAAAAATTACGCCGTTATGCAATTATATTTGTTTTTACAAGAAAATTTATAAAAACTGAATGAAAGTTTTTCTATACATATACATTATTTTGGAATACACTTTCAATATCAATTTTTACTCTATCTCATGTTTTGTTTCATAAGAAATCCCCTTGAGCGGTTTAATGATTGGTTATAAGATTATTTCCAGTCAAGTTGTGAAGTTATTAATGCGTTGCTATACTCTAGCGTGAGCTGTACACATATATTATAATTAAACACTTATAATTATAGACATAAATTTACCATAGACAACAAACGCAATTAATAAATGGAAAACATTCAATGGACAACGTAATTTTACTAGCTGTTGCCCAAGACTTCGTCTACGCAATATTAAGATAAAATGTAACCTATAATATGTCCGTCTATGTCAGCTATCTTTCAGTGAAATTCCGGTCGAAATTGACCCACCAAGAGTTTACCCGGAACAAACGCTGCTTGCGGACAGACATACGGACAAAAAAATAAATATGATTTTCGTTATCAGCAATACAAATACATTATCTTCCTGAAACCTGAAAATTTTCATTTGATGTTACAAACAGACACTCCAATTTTATTATGTGTAGATAGAACAGGCTTTGTTGAAGTTACCAGTTATCTTGATAGAAAGTATTAAAAAAATTAATACAGCTTCAATTAGGACAACATCTAATTAGATTTTATTACAGGACAGGTTTAAATTTTATAGACTGTTTTTATTTAACCTAGACATAACAGAGCACTTGAAATTCCAGTAGTTAATTTTGCATTATAATAATGCATTTTCAGTCTTTTTTAGTCTTTGAGCGTTTTAATAAACGACTTAAAAGAAAGAGGTTCTCAATTCGTATATTTTTAAAGAGTTACGCAAAACGTTTCAGGAATTAAAGTCAATAAAGTGCAAAATAATATATTAGCTGTTCCCGTGCGGCTTCATCCGCATGAAATCATAAAATTCTGTTCTATTACATCTGTCAAACTATCAATTCCAAATATCAAAATAACATGACATGATGACAAACCATGGCAATCTTACTTCCTTGATGTTGGCAGCTTGTAGCTTATGGTCCCTTTCTCACAATAGGGTTTTTATCCAATTTATTTACCCCCCTAAGTTTACCAGCGTGAAAATATATAGCCTAAAGCGTGACGTAAGTGTAGGGTTTTTTAATAAAAAAAAATGAATTATTAGAAAATATGCTGTGACTGCTGACATCATACGCCACAAAGTAGTGTGTGTTTACGCTTTATTATATTAGTATAGATTACATAACAGAATAAGAATTATTAACTAACTTAAGAGCTATCACTATTTAAGTAGTAAATATTTATGAATGTAATTATTTCAAAGCAACGTATGTAATTATGTTATTTATCACGTGTTCTTTACGTTTATAATTTGTTACATCACAACGCTGTAGGCTGTAAACTGGAAGTGAACGATTTATTATATGCCAGTAACAATTATTTCGATATTTCATATTTGTCATAGATTAAAGGACTCCAGAAGCACTTACGATTACTTTTAATTTTCCAACCAAAAAAAGACAACCTAACCTAGTCTTCTTCTTTGGTTGACGAATATTGGTAACTTAAAATTACCTTATTTTAATTAACATATTTAAATAATATTGCCAACTAGTAGACTTGTTAATTATCCCGTCCAGATATAACGTGGGTGCCTTCAATAGCAGTGTGTATCGGTACTTATTGAAATACTGCGGGATTGTAGTCAAGCACTGGTTTATAAATGATAAAAAATCTAAATTATGTAGAAAAATGTTATTAAAAACGGTTCACCGTTAACTAAGCATTAAGGATTAAAAAAGTTTTACGATTAAAAAAGAAATATCGATTCTACATTTCCGCACGAAGTCAGAGTGTGGACGGGCCGCAATCAAGTTGTCCATTCAAATTAACAGATACGTCAACGATCGCCATCTTCACGGTTTGAAATTGGAATTACACATTCGAAAATCGAAGCCGAAAACAGCGTTTTAACGGACTTTTATTTGTCGAAAAAAAGTCAAGGTGCACCGCTAAGAGGCGGATCGTACGCACCTGCGTTTTTTACGCTATTGTATGGTTATTCTCGAATTTATAGTAACAGGTGTATACGGTGTATGTTCTAACTGTCTAACAAATTCTTAGGACAATTGTCACGCGTCTGTCTCTGTGCTGTTTCACCGGTTGATTCAAATTCGATACCATTTTAAATTGCGGATGAATATGAAAATTAAACAAGTTAATGTAGAGAGGAAATGTTTAAAGTTATTTCTATACTAATGTTATAAAGAGGAAAGATTTAAATTATTTGTATGTATTGAAATAACTCAAGAACGACTGGGCCAATTTCAAAAATTCTTTCACCATTAAAAAAGCACGTTATTGGTGGATAACATAGGCTATGTTTTTATTATTTTATACAGCGAGCTAAAGCTAATCTATAATAATGTTATAAAGAGGAATTTTTATGTTTTTGTATATATGGAAATAACTCAAAAACTACTGGGTCGATTTTAAAAATTCTTACACCGTTAGAAAGGTAATTTATCTGTGAATAACATAGGCTATACTTTTTAATTTCACACGGACCAATCTAATACAAAACATTTCATATAATCCTAGAGATAGTCTAGTTCTTTTGCGGAGTACCTACAACGGAATATTTCACTAGATGTGACTATTATTTGTTCGTGAATGTAAACAATGCGTTGTACAAACATATATGACATACGATTAACATGCCACCATGATATTTAGCACCTTGAGAATCGAGACCTTTAGTTAGGTGGGTGTATTAGTTCAACAACCGAATGACTCAATGAGGCAAATAATTATCTAAATTATTTATTTTACAGATACATGCTAGGTTTAAAAGAAAGTGGCTCTTTACTATGATTTGAAGAGTGGACATTACGGCTATAAGGTCCGTTTAAGTAATCTTTAGTTGTCAAAGTAGTTTAAAAGTATAGATTTAGTGTTAAGGTAGGTTGTAAAACTAAATAACATCGCTTACTAAGAGATATTAAACAAGTATTCAATCAATAATCTTCTCTTCAATTGAAAATCTCGTAACTCTAGAATACCAGTGGTGTCATCATCATCATCATCATCATCAGCTCACTATATGTCCCCACCGAAGGGCTCGGAGCCTACCCTAAATTAGGGTGATTAGGCCATAGTCAACCACGCTGGCCCATTGCGGGTTGGTCGACTTCACACACATCTTTGAATTTCTTCGCCGATATGTACAGGTTGCATCACGATGTTTTCCTTCACCGTAAGGACATCGGGTAAATTATGTACATGTGAAAATTCGAAAAATCGAAAATCACATCGGTACATAGCGGGATTCGAACCCAAGACCTGTAGATTACAAGTCAAGTGCTTAAACCACTGAGCCACCGACGCTGAAGATGAAGATGACTTAAAAATACTTCGAATCTTACTATACCTTTTTAGTTATGTCTTACTTAATATTATAAATGCCCAATTTAAATGGACGCTGTACTTTATGCTTGGGACGTCTGCTCCCGTCGGTGGCTAGAACACGACTGACCTGCTGGCATGACACCGTGACACAAGTAAGCTGTGTGGCCATACACTACAGACGCTTGTTAGAGTTTGTAGCCTAAACGGCTGAATGGATCTCGATGAAATTTGGCATAGACATAGAGGATAGGCGAGAGACATTGGGTACTAATTTAGTTTTCCTTAATTCCTCGACGGAGTCGCGGGCGAACGCTAGTAAGACCATCAAAATAACCTCCATAGACTTAACCTAGACCATCAATAACGCCCATAAATTGTAGCAAGTCATACTTATATCATAAATGCGAAAATTTAGATGGATGGTTGTTTGTTAGAGTTTGTAACCTTAACGGCTGAACGGATTCCGATAAAATTTGGTACATACGTAGAGGATAGTCTGGAAGAACACATAGGCTACTCACTTTTGTTTTTTTTTGTAATTCCACGCGGACGGAGTCGCGGGCGAAAGCTAGTTATCCATAATTCACAATGTTTGTTAAACAGTTGATGGTTATAATGCAATGCAATTATTACTACCATAAATAGGAGCTAACTTATTTCCTTGTTTACTAATGGCCGGCCAGTTGCTTGTTTTGATGTCTATCTAAAATATTCAATCCATTTTAATTGCTCGTCCATTTAAATTAAATGTTACTGAATGTAGTCTTAATTATTGATGTATTTATATTTTTAATTAACTATTCGTAGAAATTTGTACGCAAGAAAACGAGGACTGGAAATAATATAATTATAGGGGTAAAAAATAAGGCATTTGTAGAAAAACAATCCATTTATGCCACATAAGTAAATTTATAAAATTAATTGATATTAAAAACTGTTTAGTTAACCCTTTGACCGCTATTCATTTATTTATTTTTGACTAGCTTTCGCCCGCGACTCATCCGCGAGGAATTAAAAAAGAACAACAATGAGTAGCCTATATGTTCTTCCAGACATCTGCATCTATACAAATTTAATCGAATTCCGTTCACCCATTTAGGCTACAAACTCTAACAAACATTCATCCATCTAAACTTTCGCATTTATAATATTAGTAAGATTGTTTTGGACACAAAACACCTAAGGGCATAAGAATTAGAAATCTAAAAAAAAATTAGACAAAACCAACGTCGAATCAAAATCGCTATTTTTTTTAATTTCTGAATCTTTTTTTCATTGTACTGATAAGAGTGATTCAGTCAATCTTTTGTTTTCAAGAATATTATATGAATTTATCTTTGTTCCATTCCATAGAGTAAATATTTACATTGTAACCTAATACCTATCAAATTCACAGCACAAACAGATTTAGAACATAGTTACCCAGATCTAAGTTACGACTGGAACGATGACTGGCGAATTTGTTCTAACAATTTATGGCGATATTATTCATACAATTGCTTCGAGCAAGGTTACAACGAAGGAATGTAGTAAATATAAACATGTTAACTCATTTTAATTGGCCTCCTGTCTAAAGATTAGATATATAATATTTTCTCATTAAACAGATATTAAATAACTATTTTTTGGTAAGCAAATCTTGCAAGTTTTGGGATTTAAATCAATATACTAATGTTATAAATGAAAAGGGTATAAAATTTTGGTTAAATGATTCTTTGGAAATTATCGAAACGACTGAACGAAATTGAATCCATAATATTTGGCATAGATGTATCATAGTCTGGAATAACACGTAGGGTCATCATCATCATCACCAGCTTACTATACGTCCCCACCGAGGGGCTCGGAGCCTACCCTAAAGTTAGGGTGACTAGGCCGTAGTCAACCACGCTGGCCAAGTGCGGGTTGGTTGACTTCACGCATATCTTTGAATTTCTTCGCCGATATGTGCAGGTTGCATCACGATGTTTTCCTTCACCGTAAGAACGTCGGGTAAATTATGTACATATGAAAATTCGAAAAATCGAAAATCACATTGGTACATGGCGGGATTCGAACCCAAGACCTGTAGATTACAAGTCAATTGCTTAAACCACTGAGCCACCGACGCTCCAAGGGTAGGGTACACGTAGGGTATCTAATTTTAATTCCACGCGTACAAAATCACGGGCATAAGCTAGTCAAGTAATAAAATTAAGTGATTCATTTTAATATTCCAGTATATAAGACATTGGTGTGATTTTTTTAGTAATTAATTTTTACTTTTTTTAATTCACAAACTTTACTAAATGTGTTTAAAAATACAACACATACGGCTACATTGCTATACTAAAAAAATTAAACATGGCGGAAACGTCAACAGAAACGAAAAAAAATCACTAATGAACCTCGTTAGTGACATGACTCTTTGGTTGGAAATGACGTAATTGAGACATACATTCTTGAACGCGAAATTTTAGCGAAACGACCGCGCCGTGTGCAGCTTTTAATTATTACCTGAATTTAATTCGTTGCCGCATTGTTTTGAATGTTTTTACTCGTTGGAAATAATTTATGTTAATTAGAACGACAGGTGAACCTGATTATTCCTTATCTAGGAGCGACATCTTGTGAGGTGGCTTTAAAACATTTTAAAAAATGGTTAAATACTACAAATGGGCAAACGCTGTTATGGAATCTTAAATATAAATAATGTAAATAAATATACTATGATGGATTGGAACATATTATTTTTTTTGTGTTTCGAATACAGTGTCCTTCCCTCTCTTTTTATGCCTCTCCATTAATGGAGGTTAGCCGTTAGCTTAGCGAACTTTTCTCGGTCTTGTGCCAAGCAAAAAAGGTGTTCTACGCTGGCAATATTCGTCTACTCCTTGATATTTCGCAACCACGATTTCTTTCTTCTTCCAGCGCGTCTTTTGTCTGCGATTATGCCCATCATAATTAGTTGGAGAAAGTCGTATTCCTCGTGTCACAAAACATGTCGTTCACCATTTCCAAAATTTCATGGAGATTTTAAACAATGTCCTCTCTATATGATTTAAGCTTATGTTTTCGGGTAAGCATTATAATAGTCACAAATTTCGTCTAAAATTCTAGCTGTCTTCATTTACGTTCACTTGTGTACATAAAGTCTTTGGAGCGGTTTAAGTTACTAAGACTGACACAATTGATAAAAAATAAACATAATGAACTAACGAGAAAAAGTCGTAAAGCAAGTTGCCTAAAATATACGGAAATTGAAGAGCATTTAAAACAACGTGCAACTTAAAAAGGCATTCAAGTGAAATGGCTGTAAACGTAAATTCACGCAGAGTTGTGGCAGCGGCGCACTGCCGTAAAATAAATAGCTGCCGTAAAATAAAACTTAGCGCACACTAACGTAAGCTATTTCCTCGCTATATTTGCTCAATTTAATTTATTCTACACTAGCTTAAGCCCGCGACTCCGTTCGCGTGGAATTAAATAATATAAAAATAAGTAGCCTATGTGTTCTTCCAGACTTTCCTCTACATCTGTGCCAAATTTCATCGAGATACGTTCAGTTGTTTAGGCTACAAATTCTAACAAACATCCATCCATCTAAACTTTTGCATTTAGAATATATACTTTTCTTACCGTGAATTCCCACGCCCGAAACATTTTCACAGGAACATAACATTTTTGCACGAGGAATAATAAAATTTTATTTCTACCTATATTTTACACTAGCTGTTATTTTAATACATACAAAAATACAAATCTTTCCTCTTTATAATGTTAGTATAGATTTTGGAACACCTCCACCTCTCGTGCGGAATTAAAAAAAAACTTGAGTAGCCTACGAGTTATTCCAGACTATGTTCTACAGTCTTACATGGGCTCCCCCTCTCCCCTACAGAATCAAACTATTCCGGCGACGTTTATGCTATCGTGTTTTGTTTGTTATCCAAAAATCCTTGTTTCAAAACAGATTCAAAGGACGATAGTATACGAGTATGTCGATAGTACTTGTGATATACCATTTAGCACCGCTAACATGTCCCGGGATGTAAATATTCGATTCAAATGCAGATGACGCTTCCAGATACAATGTACTGTTAAAACGCATTCGAATACCGAATGCAAAGTCAATGTACCATATTTAGTACTAAACATTGGTATCGTGTATACAATGTTAATAATTTTTGACAGTAAATATATATCTATACTAATATTATGAAGAGGAAAGGTTTGTATTTTTGTATCTTTGTATGTATTGAAATAACTTAAAAACTACTGGACTGATTTTAAAAACTCTTTCACCGTTAAAAAGCTACTTTATCAGTGAGTAACATAGGCTATTTTATTATCCAGGACGGGAGTTCTGAGATAAGAAAAATAGATAAAGACGGGTTTAGAACCTCTTTCTATTTGAAATCTGTTATAATATGAAATACTAGCAATTGCTCGCGATTTTGCGTGAATTAAAAAAAAATCATATCCAATCTTACTCACTTATAACGTAGCTTTTAATGGTGAAAGAATATTTGAAATCGGTCCAGTAGTATTTGAGTTAATTTATTACATACAAAAATACAAATCTTTCCTCTTTATAACATTAGTATAGTTTATTTTTTCTTCATCATTTTAATATAGTGAATAAACGACAGTAAATACAAAAAAGGTATGACAATAAATTGTATAAAATTACAATTTACAAACAAAAATAAATAAACTCAACAGTTTACTATGCGTCGCAGCGAACAAGGAAGCGCGGGCGCAGACAAACCGTTGCCACGTCGTCCTAGCAACAAATTGCGCGCAAAATGAATGCCCGATTGAAACGACACGTCTGTGCTCAGTACTGAATAACGTAAGGCTTTCAATGGGATCTCTCATTGTCAATCGACAGCCTCCCGCTGCGCTAACTCAAGAAACTCGCATATTCCTTTTTCCGTATCCATTTTTTATAAGGTGAATGGCTCGATTTTTTCTCAACTGTCACCGGTACATTGTGTACGACGCTCGTTTCGATTTTGTCTAGACAAATTGTATACTGAATTCACGTGTTATATTGCGATTTTGTCCACTCATGAACAGAACTGTGTTTAAAGCGGTTCTACGTAAATGTTTATGTCATTGAAGTTTGAACTGAAGTTTTCTGTAAATCAATGCAATTGTTATATACCACAATAATATTCAATTTGCTAGAGAAATTACAAATAGGCGGTGTTTGCGATTTGCTGGCCACAGATCTATTACTTATGAATCGTTGATGCCCAGTTAGGATTTCCCTTGAGTGTGAAAAAAACGTTACCGACAAACACTTTTGCTCGTTTATATGGAAACATGTTTAAGTGTTTCTCTACAAAGTTATTGACTTTGCTGTGTAAGGAACACAATTTTATTTCGCGTTCGCACTGAATACTAAGTGTCGCATTTATTAATGTAATGCTTAAGAAGATTCGACAATTATTTCATGCTAAAGATACTAGTAAAATTTTTGACTTTTGATTTTTATTTATTCCATTAAAAGTCAAAATAATTACGGAACTTTTTAATCTATACATATATTATAAAGAGAATACTTTGTATTTTTGTATGTATTGAAATATCTCAAAAACCACTGGACCGTTTTTAAATTCTTTCACCATCAGAAAGGTAATTTATCTGTGAGTAACATAGGCTATATTTTATTATTACTAATGTTTAGGAACTATTAATAAACAGCGTATTTCTGGACACCGGCGTCAAAAAATTAATAAACTTTAACTTTTCTCGGCTTACGCTGCCTAAACCGTTAAAGGTATATAAAAATAATGTATGAAAGAATTGTAGATCTCAAAAAGTTCTATAGAAAAGTCCGCGATAGCATATATCTATATTTAACGGTTCTCTTACAATAACCACTTTTTTGTTTACAAAATGAATTAAAAACCTTACGCTATTTGCAGCGTTCCATTATCGGTTTCAATATTAATCCTTATCCAAATATGCGTTTGTTATCAGGAGAATTTAATGTAGAATAAAATTGTCCTTAACAGTATTTAAATTGGACTAATAGTTTAGAAAATATCGCGAACATAAACAATAAGGGTAACCGAACAATCAGCTTACTAGCTACCGGGCTTAGAAATTTGGAATCTTGCATCGGTAGATTTCTGTTATTACGTAGACTACTACTAAGTTAATACTTTTGGTAGTAGGTTGAAAAAAAGGGCGAACGTAATAGGTTATATTTGTTATTTCACTCGGGCGAAGTCGCGAGCAACAGCTAGTGCTTATATATACGTGAAGGCAAGTGACAAAATAAATCTAATTATTCGGATGAAATGTAATAAATTCCGTGAAATTGGTTTAATTCAATTCTTTAAAGGTAAAAACTTCATCTGAAATGGCGCAGTATTCACTGGTTCTGTAGTTTTTGCTTGATGATATTTTGTCTCTAATTCAACGAAATCTTTTCATTATTAAAAATTCGTCATCACGATTTTTTTGACAACTGTCAGGAAGGCAATGATTTTCGAAATTCTTATTTTTATATTACGCACGACTGGATGTCTTTTTAATTGTTATTTTGCTTTATACTTAGCTGATTTAACAAAGTTCAAAAATCTATTTATATAATCATTTATTTATTTATTTATTTATTTATAAGGTACACTAAATGCGTGTTCAAAATTCACAAATATATTAAGTATATTATAGACATATGGTAGAAGTATATAGTCAGAAAGGCTTGTTCTTTTTCTTGCCGAGTTTAGTTACTTTATAGTATGGGAGAGTAAATATTTTTCGACATAAAAAACAACTTGTTTATTAAAATTGCGAACGGTCGAACACTTTGGTGCGAGTCTGATAATTATTCTCAGTTATTCAGGTTTCCCGCAGCGCACGTGGCAAATTGCCGAATAAAATTGCAATTAAAATAATATTTTAATAGCTTTTGACGATGTCAATGAACTTGACGATTTTTAGTCCAAAAAAAGAACAAGGAAGGCGTCTGTATGTTCGGCTTATTACAACATTAAATTAAATTTATCTCTTAAGCTTCGATTGAAATAATCACTAACATGAAGTCTTTGTGAATTTTGTACAAAAAATAACATTTCATTTAATTTAATTATTTTATAAGCCGTATTATAGAAGTTACCAAATACCAAGTTAACGATACCCTTTACATTTATTTCTTTCGAAACAATTTTTTTACCAATAAATCAGGTAAATGGATACATAATTCTTACGTACGTACGCAAAGTCGTCTATGAGAATGAATGAGAGAAACTTACTTCTTAGTTCTTACTAATATAAATGATAAAGTTTAGATGGATGGATTATGTTAGAGTTTGTTGTCTAAACTGCTGAACGGATCTCGATGAAATTTGGTAAAGGCGTAGAGGATACTCTGGAAGAATACATAAGCACTTTAGTTTATTTATTTCACGCGAACGGAGTCGCGAGTAAAAGCTAGTTAATTTATAATTGCCGTACTCAGAGATGTTTAGTTGATAAGGTGTAGATTACTCATAGAACATCTACAATTAGGCTACGTTGGTACGTTTACTCTGATTGGAACAATAGTTTGATAGCTTAGAGACTTAGTTTTAGCAAAGTGTGACTAAAAGGTGAGTCATTGTCCAACTGCAATAATCCTGACCTCTCCAACTGCCAGTGACCTTGTTGCGACGGATTGGGTCACGATTCAAACACTGACCTCCCTTTGTTCGAATTCTATTTACAATTGTTGTTTTTTTATCTGTGTAATTGATAGTTCGACTTTGACAGCTAGATTGTTGTGAGTCATTCGTTGTCTGTTTTCGTGCATTTCGTTATTGTGACATAGTTTACATTTATATTGGGGTCCTATTACGAAAATTTCGGAGAACGTGATTGACAATGTTTGTATTAGAATTAAGACGTTTCGAATGTCATACACATGTAGATGACTCAAATACTTTCCCACAAATTTTCGTGTTATGCCTCAATCTTAGTAAACATAGTAACAAACTTAAATTATTAAGTCTAGTGTCCTCTGTTTCATTTTTAATTGTGATGACATTTTTGATGGGTTTTTTAAGGACGTAAGAGTTCATCAATTGGTCTGTATAAACCGACAAATTGCTTGGAAATGATAGGTTATGATTTGTTCTATCCAAACTGCACATGTTAATATTACTTAAAATCAGTTATATTTATACCTTTAGTTCGATTTGCCACCGCTAACAACCGCTACTGTCACAATGGCACAATATACCATGTGTATAGCCTATCCATTTATACAGATCAATGTTTTGCATCACTGGACAGATAGAGCTCACACACTTTGACTAAACTAACCCACAATTGTCGTGCGATTGTCGATTGTTTCGCAGCCAATTCAACTGTTTAGTTGCTCAACTAAAAACCGAGTAGTGTATGCACCTCCATATAAGCTCATAAAATTAAGAGACTAAACGGTTGTGCGATAGTTTAGTTTCAGGTGTGCGAGCGCTCTAATAAGGCCTCCGTTACAGCACCTGTCACTTGCCTGTCATCTTAATAGTGAATGACATTATCGTAGAGTGTCAACCCACTTTGCATAACAATCGATGCGAAGGTTATACGGATTAATGATCCATCAAAGATATGAGAACTGGAAAATGTGAATAGTTTTGTACACACAATCCATTGTAATGTTAATGAACGTCGTTATTTTATACTAGCTGTGACAGACTTCCCCCGCGTAAAATTAAAACATATATACCCTATGTTACTCTCTGACAACGTAGCTTTTTAATGTAAAGAATGTTTGAAATCGGCCTAGTAGTTTTTGAGTTATTTCAATACATACAAAAATACAAATCTTTCCTCTTTATAATGTTAAAATAGTATATGTATAGTATATGTATATATGTATAGTATTATAAATAAAACAGTATTCTTTTCTAAAAACGCTTTTAGATCCCAATTCCCGATATTTTTAATTGATTCCATGACTTTTTTCTAATTATTTCGCTTTCGTTCGTTCGCGATTTTTATACAAATATTTAAATTAATGTATATGGAAAGGTGTACAAAAATAACGAATAAAGAACCGATAAATTAGTCTTTTTATTACGTGATAATATCCAAAACATTAGGCCAATAATTATTATTCTTGTCATATGTGGAAAAATTTGGTGGACATATAGCGTCGAGAACAGGCCTATGATAATTTAAAATTCACACTACGCCTTCAGAAAACGCATACAAATTGCTTGTTAAGCGGTAGAACGCACATCGAAGTCTATGAAAGCTTATTACGAATGTTCCTGAGAACATTTTCGTAACGTAAATGACGAAATTTGTATTAAAATTATTCAGCGCCTCTACTAAACGTAATGAACACCAATAAATCTCATACAAATTTTATCGAAGACGTTACGAATATGTTGTTGCAACTGTCGCGTAAGTTTTCATGATAGACTCTCTGATATCTTCACGTATTATTCAAAAATAGTATTCGGATTGACATCTATGAAGTCAAGTCATGTAAACATTTACTCTAATACCGAAGGTTCATTGACCTTTGACGTTTAACAGCTTTACTTAAGGGTAGTAAGGGTTTACAAGGTATCGATGAAAGTGAAGGTCAGCAATAGCTCCAAGTCTTGGTCTAAGATGAGGCGCCATGAGACCATGGAAGGTGGAATTCCTACTGACGCAGGCCGAGGACCACTTTGGGTCGAAGCGCCACTTTAGTGATAGATCCTGCTTTTACTATGCTATCTTACTAATATTATAAATGCGAAAGTTTAGATGGATGGACGGATGTTTGTAGCCTAAACGGCTCAACGGATCTTGATGAAATTTTGCATAGACGTAACGATAGTCTGGGAGAACACATAGGTAGACGGAGTCGCGGGCGAAAGCTAGTATAAAATAAATAAAACTGTATTAAGTGTACCACCTTGGTGGCAATGTTTCTTTAGCGTGAGTTTTTTGTTAATATGAAAATATACGATTGCTTCGTGAAAAGGCAGTACAACAATTTCTTAGTATCGACTTTGTATGAGAGGTCTGTCGCTTGATGTGGAATGTGTTTTGTTTTTATAACCCTTTGCCTAGTAAGGTAACATATGAAGTGTCGTTTGATTTTATTATGTTCTTTATAACTTAAAGATTAAAGTCCATATTTAAATGATTTTATCCTTACTTAGTTTTATGATTTACCTTACAAGCGTTTTTTTTTTCGAATTTCAAATAAATTTTATTGTTAGTTTGTAACAAATTATTACAGCTCTAAAAAATAAATTTCTTTTTAATTGAGTAAACCTAAAATTGTTACTCTATTTTAAAACACTTTTTAAAAATTACTACTATTACTGAAATAAGGATTTAAAAAGCATTTTTTTGTGGTAAAACACTAGCCACATCCTACAAAAAAGTTTCTTTTACGGATCCCACAAGAGATCTAACTGTTTACAACGGATGGCTCGTAAACACGTTTTGTAAAAGTACCCACAGACATACAAGACAATAGCGAACATAGTTAAACAACACGGAACATGTAACAAAGTTACGACACATAACCTTTAACACGACCAAAATTGGTAAAACATTGAACACAGCAGCAATTTTATTTATGCAGTCAATAAAATCAACTCTAAACTTTATAACAATGTACTGAAGTACATTTTACAATAATTTAACGGGACTTTAAACGTAAATAACTTGTCCAAATCTCGAAACGGCTATCACATAGTCAAACTCTATCAAACAAAGCCGTTAACAATTCAAATACTTTACTATAAAATCTTTTACTGTGCCATAAGAAACTAATTGGATGTTTTACCTCGCTTGTAAATGCTATTTTACTGCTTAGTTTCAGAGCGTGCGTACACCTGAAACTAAATTATCAAACAACTGTTTAGTCGCGGTTTTATTCCTATGAGCGTATATGGAGGTCCGCACACCACTCTGGGTTTTATAGATAATACTAAGATAATACAACTAAGCAGTAAACAATCGACAATCGCACAAATGCAAAGTGCAATTTTTAAGTCAAAGTATGCGCCCGCTTTTAACATAATTGTAATAACTTGTAATTCTCTTCATGATCATCACCAGCTCACTATACGTCCCCACCTAGGGGCTAGGAGCCTACCCTAATAAGGGGTGACTAATTCTCTTACCAATAAAATATTTGTATTTGTATTTGTTCTACTAAACGATGAGTTATAAACATATCAGACATATATCTAATAACTTTTTTAAACCCTACAATAAATAACGTTGTATGAAGCTACTTTCAAGTACATGCAGATAATACTTTTAAGAATATATACTATTAAAGTTTTACTTTCCTTAAAGTAAAATAAAATTTATAGTTAAATTTCAGATTTCTAACGTTCGTTCTTGAAAGAGGCTTAGATAGCAGAATTATTAAAGAACTAGCTTTCGCCCGTGACTCCGTTTGCGCGGAATTAAAAAGAAACAAAAGTGAATAGCCTCCTCTACATCTGTACCAAATTTTATCGAAATCCGTTTACCCGTAAAGCTACAAACTGTAACAAATATCCATCCATCCATCTAAACCTTCGCATTTATAATGTTAAATGATTGTACATGCAAAAAATGAACATATTATTTAAGTTTTATAGTTATTTTTCCGCTTCAAGACATTACAATAAATGAGGGAGTAAAAAGTAAAACATTACACTATTTAAATAAAACAACTCGATGGTTTTCCCTCTGAAAAACCCCGAGAGCGGATAGGAATGTGTTATCGCATTTCTTGGGAAATCCGACATCTACATACATAACTTTTAAATTCAGAGAAGTAAGCATCCTAAGGTATGTTTAACCGAGGATAACGACACCTAGTACGCTTGTAACCTGTATCTTTTATGATAGAGTTATTGAAGAGTTAGGAAAAGTGTAGAGGCACCTTTCTGTTTTTATTTTACTTGCACTTCACAAATATCTTAGACAGGACATTGTAATCGAAAGTATTAGGACATGAACATAACAGTAGCTGACACACTTGTATGCTACTGGAACGTGGCAGATACTTGTCTTGCAAGTAGCTACAAGAAGAAGGTCGGTTTGTTTCGGTCATCAATGAGGCCTAATTTTAGTTCCTTTCCCTTTCCATCCTTTTCTTATAAGGAAATGATGGGAAGGAAAAGTGGATTTGTCGGTGGGGGGACGCGTAGGAAGTAGAAATGTCCTCTTTATGTGCGTCTCCTCCTCCGTCTGTTAAGAGTAGGCAACGCATCTGCAATTTCGGTGGATTCAGGTGGTCGCTTGCTCGTTTGCCACCTATTATTATAAAAAAAAAAGAATTGGCATGCAAGCTACTTCATTTTTGTGGCATGTATATTTTAAAACATTAATATTCAAAATGTATTAAGCACATTGTACGTGTCAAAAGTAAATTAATTAAGCAATTCGTATTCATAAATTTTTAAGGAGTACATCTGAATATCGTCTTCCCATGCCCATACGACATATGCACTGCGTTTGGCATACATTAAACACTAGCTGTTCCCGTGCGGATTCATCCGCGTGAAATTATAAAAACTTTATTTTTTTGTTTACATAAGTTAAATTCTCAATTGCAAATGTCAACCGTTACCATAATAATGTTGCTTCCTTAATGTTGGCTTGTAGTTTATGGTCCCTTTCCTGCATGAAGGTTTTTTCCAAATCATTTGCCCTCTAAGTATAATAGCGTAACAATATATAGCCTAAAGCGTATCGTGAATGTAGGGCTTTTTGTTAAAAAATTATTATTCAAAAATATGCTGTAATCGCTGACATCTTACGCAACAAAGAAGTGTGTGTTTACGCTTTATTATATTAGTATAGATTACGTATTTCATAAGCAGAGATTCGCGTCATCGCTCCATACAACCCGACAGCGAAAGCATACAAAGTGACCACATAGTTAGAATATCAAACGATATCAATAGATTATCTGTTTTTTTTTTCAATATTTATAGACCATTGTAGTCGGCACAAGGGACGTGTGCTCAGGGCCTATTATTTCGGCTCCGGCCCACGCGCTGAGAATTCTAAATTATCGTTACGAAAGTTCATTGACCCTTTACAAATGTACGGTCGTACAAACTTATTTTGTACCTCCTTAAAATGTCTTTTAAAATGTTAAAGTTTCGATCTGTATTTTTCCAACGGTAAATATAAGTTTGTTTTACAAATCCAAATCGAAATGTAAATGGAATCGTTTATAATATTAATAGTTTGAATATTACATTGTATTGTTGTAAATGACACAAAATAAACTTGAATGGAAGACATTTTTTATATTTAACGTCAACATCTAACTGGTTTATGATGAGCTTCTAATTTTGAGTCATCCTTTACAAGTTTTGACATGTTTTGGTTAAGAAAATTTTCTGTTAATAATTTTAAACTGCTAATATCTTGGTATTATCGATTTTTTTCAATATTTATTGCTTGTTTTAAATAGATACGTTTCGATACTTTATTGAGTATTGTCAGATAAAAATTTATTGAAGTTAATAAACTAACGCGAAGCATTGAGAAATCCTATTTCAATACCAACTTCGCATTAGACTGGAAAACAAACTATTATTCCATACTAATGTTATTAAAAAGAAAGATTTGTATTTTTAGATTTTTGTATGTAATAAAATAACTCAAAAAC
The DNA here is from genome assembly GCF_000836215.1 of Papilio polytes. Lineage (NCBI taxonomy): Eukaryota > Metazoa > Arthropoda > Insecta > Lepidoptera > Papilionidae > Papilio > Papilio polytes. Next base: position 507,140 of record NW_013528137.1, on the reverse strand, counting down.
CACTGGACCGATTTAAAAAAATTCTGCTCCATTAAAAAGCTATATTATAACTGAGTAACACAGGCTAAATTTTTACAATTTCTTAATTTCACGCAGTCAAAGTCGCGAGCAACAGCTAGTAATAAAAACAGTCTATAATAAAGTTCATTACAATTTATTCTAAATTAATTTACCACCAGAAACTTACTGTGCACAAAAACACAAATTAATTAAAATAATAAATATTCCGAACCAATTTCACATCAAAGGGCTTGAATTACGAACGCTGTCAAATAGTCATTCGATAACAAAAAAAACAAGCAAAGCGAGACGTAACAAAGGGATGTAAACAATAAAACCCAATTAGGAATTGCGTAGATCTGAACGGAAAGGGACGGAACCAGCGACTGCTAATGAGTGGTTAAGGAACATAGAAACAGGTGAATTATATTTTTGTAATAACATTGAGACAATAGCTTTGTTACTTTTGTAGGGTGATCATTTCTAATGTCCATAAACCGTAATAGAAAAAGTTCAATGAACTTAACCTCCAAATGTGACCTAGTGGAATGCATCGAAAGTTTAAATGGATGGATGGATGTTTGTTAGTCTGGAAGAGCACATAGGCTACTTACTTATGTTTTTTTCCGCTCGGACGGAGTCGCCAGCGAAAGCTAATAAAAATAGTCACTTAAATATATTAAAACTTGAGTAATATCATAGCTCTTATGGTTTCTATCGATAATACTTCAATATACCATCTCACGTCTTACGAAATTCTAAAGGCGATTGTAAGAGTCAATTTCCATTAAACCTATTAAGTGCTAGATTAGTTTCCGGAACAATTTAAAGGTTTGTCCGTAAAATATGGGCACCGAGTATAAAAAGTAACGAGCTTCGGAATGACAATGCGCGGACCGCCCTGTGCATCCGGCGTTTTGTTGCCGCACTGTTTCCCGCCGCGACCGGCTGCCGCATTCAATGCAACCAACTATACATTGATAGTTAATTAGACCAAATTCGACCATTAACACTTACACCGCTAACTAACACTTATTATAATTTGATTTCAACTTACTGCCAAACCCTGATATCTATCCTGTCTCTTCCTGTTCTAGGATATTTGTTACCTTGTTTTGATTTGAGATTTCAAGCAGATGCCCAAGAATATAGCAAAACAGAGCCAGTTTTAACATCTTCGCACAATTGGACCAACTCACCACACGCAATTATTTTAGTCCCTTTCACATCCCATCCTTTTCTTATATAAGTAGATTCGATAGTAAAGAAGATGCATAGGAACGTGCGCTCATCTGAAACTAAATTATCGCACAACTGGTTAGTCTCGATTTGATTCCTAAGAGCTTGCATATACATTAAATACACAATTCACAGTAAATGTATCTAACTGTTTAGTTTTACGACTAAAAAGCTTGACAAAATATGTAAATATGTTTTGTCAAGCTCTTGACCAACCAGCTCAGGGGGGGGGGGCTCATGACCCCCATGACCCCTCCCCCCATGGATCCGCTCTTGATAGGTACTCAAAGATGTATGTCTCTAAGGGTAGGCAACGCATCTGCAATTCCGGATGTCTATGAGCAGTGGTCGCTTTTCTTTTTCGGTGAACCCAGTTAGCCACTCGTTTGCCTTTTATCATATAAAAAACCGAGTTCAAAACCCTTCTATTACGGTACTCCAATAGGCATTGTTTGTTTTAATTTATCCGTATTATGACATATAGTTTTACGATCCGTGACGTACGCATGAAACCTCTTTTGTCTAAAGCAATATAATGACACGGCTCGCGGACTTGCAATAGCCGTAGCTGCTCACAGTTTTATTATTATCTAATCTGTAAAGTGCCGTTGAGACGATATCGGCCGACACAATCAACATAAAATAGACTAACAATACACAATTACCGAAGGGAACTATCGCCGTGGCCCACAAATGGTAACAAAAACTCCACGGCCCATGAATCCCGGATGCAATTTCGGACATCGGCTAATGAACGTTCATTGTGTGTGATGGACACTCGACTATATTAGATAGATTTAAATAATAATAATAAATCCTTTATTATTAATCAATTAACCATAAGTAGACAATTAGTTTTTCGTGTCTATACATTTAATAAAATTGGAGTGTCTGTAACATCAAAAGAAAAATTCCAGATTTCGGGAAATTGATGTATTTGCGTTGCTGATAACAAAAATTTTTTCTTTGTCTGTCTGTCCGCAAGCCGCGATTGTTTCGTGTAAACTGCAAAACGGCTAGGCTGATTTTGACCGGACTTTCACTGAAGGGTAGCGGACATAGACGGGCATGTTATAGGCTAATTTTTATCTTAATATTTAAGTGGACGAAGCGGGCAACGGCTTATTTGTAACATAAATATGAATTATTATGTGATATCAATGTTGTGAAATTGAGTAGAAATTTGACTTATTTCAGTTTTTATTTCGTTCTTGATCTCTATCAACTTTCCGTACAAAATGTTTTTCTTTGTTCCGGATTTCGTCTGGATGTTATATTTGTGCGGTTTATAGTTAGCACCTTGCATTTGTATAAAAAGACTTATTTGTAGAAGAATGTTAGTCAATTGTACTACAAAGTTGTATTCTACAGTTGGCAATTAAATATACACGTGTCGTACAAAAACGCTTGACTACTGAATATTTATACTTTTATGTCGCTATGATTTATGTCTTGTCTGCGATCATGTACAGTCGTGTGCTACACGATTAACTTTTATTGAATTTGATGTCCGGATCGATACGATTTCGACTATTGACATTGTAGTGTAGTAGACAAGTCCGTTTTGATTATGTGCGCGACTGTACAAATAATTAAAATCTCCTACCATTTAGAACGACATAAATAAATAATCAACTATATTACTGTAATAAATGTTCGTCCTAACTGCATATTAATCTGACATACTGAAATTCTTAGGAGATGTTTCCTCGAGTGTACAGTCAGCTACTTAACATGTAAACAATTACCCCAAGATTCCAAACTTCTATACGATCTTGGTTTCCATAACATGTATAACGCTTTCGCATGTTTCCGACAATAAACGCGAGTGAAAAATACGTGCATTTTACACAAAAAGTTGTAAATGTCTACCTATTTATTCAGCTGACTGTACTCAGCGTTAGAAAACCTACGCGAATCGTATTTTATTATAATTTTAATAATATGTTATTGTGGGCAGATGTGACATTTTTGGCTCCGAACGAAAAAGGTATGAATTATCTGTGGTATAAATTAAAAAAAAATACACACCAGCGGTCATTTGCAGCGGCTTCATGACAATGAAATATTAGTAGCGAGGTCGTTTCCCTTCGCTGTTTTACATTTTAATATTGATATGAACCGAAAGCATACTTTTTTAAATTTGTTTTTAAAATATTTAAATGTAAATACTCCTTTGGCTTGTTTTTTTTTTATAAAAAGTTTTATGTGTCGTCGCGGAAATCCAAGGTGTTCCACGTAATTGAATTGTTTGCAACGAGACAAACTACGCCTATTCCTTTAATTAGCAGTGATTTTGTTTTTTTTTATATCTTACACTCTTTAGAAATACACTATAACGTATAATATTAACTTTCTATTTCAATAATGAATATGCAAGAACAATTTATCAAAACAATTACCCAATAGACATCGTTACAATGTAAGCGCGGGTGCTCACGGTCGCGCGGCACGTCACGACACCGCGCCGGCGCCGTGACGGACAACCTGCACTCGTGAGTACACGACACGCGTCGATATGTAGGGACATTCTCTGATGTTAAAAAAATTGAAGAAAAGAGAAATTCACCGTAAGAATTTAAAAATGTATAATATCAAAAAATGTTGCGATTAATGTAGAAAAAAAAGATCTTTTTTGTGATTTATGGCATCTTGTAAAATTTCATTTTCTTATTCACCCTATGTAACAATTTATTTACCAAAAACCTTATCAATAATTAAGAGATTTTTTTAAATACATTGCAATGTTAAAAAGTTGCAAAAGATTTTTAATTAAGTTATATTATTTTCCTAATAGAGATTACAGAAGTGTATCACATAATATCGAAATAAAAACATTTCATTTTTTGTTGCAGAATACGACTTCTAAATAAAGACATGCAGAGAACGCGAGCGCTGGGGGCGGCTGTCAGGCGGATTGCTCTGACCTGGAAACACGCACATCACTGCCCAGGGTCGAAACATAACAAGGAAAGAAGAAACAAGAGTTTTAAAACAAAAGAACAAATATCGTTACAATTGAAATGACTTCAGTGCAATTAGTTGAAAACTGTATGCGATTGTCGATTGTTTCGTAGCCAACTCAACTATTTAGTTGCACAACTAAAAATTAAGCATATTATCTCGTAGGAATAAAATCGAGACTAAAGAGTTGTTCGATAGTTTCATTTCCGATGTGTACATGCTCTAAATACGCTGTCGGAACAGAAGACTTATTACGGATATTATTTAGAATGTTTCATAACGACATTTTCGAAAATTGAATCATGTTTATAAAGTTTATTAACATATATACAATTTTTGTCGCGGACCTTTCGAAATACTCTACAAATGTCACGAATTTTTCATGGTAAACCCTCTGTCGTAATAATATAGGACTAGAAGAATAGCCAGAGAAAACGCAAAAATATGTTTCTATTATAAAGCCGCTAGATGGCAGGGTAACGAAGATGTAGTTCTACATTTTGAATAATACTGTAATTTAGTATGAGTCAAAAGTTATAAAAATTGTTCCTTATATAACGACATTTCTAATCAAATGCTAATAAGTTTATTTTTTAATTTATTCATTGAACGAATCGATATTTTTACTGTTTATTAATATCCGAATAGTTTGCCACCAGCAGTGTTTTATAAACTGTGTTAGTTTATCCATTCACAGTTATTTTATTCTGTTGGCTTTATTGATCAATAAATAACGTAAATACATTCGATTTGAAATTCTAATATCGATATTAATAACGATTTTGCTACCGCTATGAAAATAACGGATTTAAAACAAGAAACTTTGAAAGTTTAAATTAACCTAACAGTTTTAGAGGTTAACGACCTTTTATCGAACATATTATTAGAGAATACAAAGTATAGTTATACAAAATAGACTTTATAAATTGTACAGTCGAAGAAATTTATTTCCTACCCAGTACAAACGCAATTTGACACTTACAGTGCCAATTAAATGGAGCTAGCCACTGCCAGTCATACGACGGTACGAGAAATGATGTGTCACAAATTACCGGTAGATGTCACTAATGCAAATATCGTGTGCCTAGATACTTACATTCCAGTTAACGTTTACATATGCCTGAAGCTGGCATGTGCTGGCTTTCATAAAAGTGTCAGCTGCAATATGTGTATTGCTACCCTTAGGTCGAAGAATTATAGCAAAATACGTGAAAAACTATAACAATAACAGTGTATTATATACTATATGGGAAGGGAATTAAATTCTTTGGACTGTACGTTTATTACGCATTCTTTGTTATTATGAAACTCTTATCAAGTAGTATCGTAAACACCGTTAATCCCCTACATAATTGTCATATTATTTAACTAATGAAACAAAATTTAAATATATACGAAATTCTCAATCTACAAGTGGTCGTAAAACCCTAGTTCAGTTTCTATTTCAGTTAAGTTAATAAAAACTTTTACAACCTCAGTTGGGACTTTTATTTCTTACGTATTGCGTCACCGAAGTTGTAAAACTACGACAATTATAATTTGATACTCCGTTACAGGGAATTTTCTACTTAAATTAGTATAACACGAATGAACTGGAAAGGTTGGGAAGGTCTGATTAAATTGGTTGCATCGAAATCTTAATGTGGATACACGATGTCTTTAAATTTGTCTCTCGTTTTAGTGCCGTTTGTAGAAGGGAATAAATGCCCACCTGATGACAAAATGGTATTAAATTAGAATTAACGAATTAAATATTTATACATAAAAACGGGGTTTTATTTAAAGAACTGTATCTTTTTTTTATAACAAGGTGGCAAAGGAGCAAGCAGCCACCTGAATCCGCCAAAATGGCGAAGCGACCGCTGCCCATAGACATCCGCAATTGCAGATGCGTTGCCTACCCTTCATTGACGGAGGAGGAGACGCACATAAAGAGGATATTTACCCTTCCTATGCATCTCCTCTACCGTCAAATCCACTTCCCGTTCCCATTCTCTCCTTATAAGAAAAGGGTGTTAAAGAGAAAGGGACTTAAATTAGGCCTCCGCCACCACACTCATTAGACGAAATTGCTTCCATTTCACGCCTGTCTTCTGTGTGGTCGACGTATTGCACCGGGCGTGCCGGCCCTGCAGTGCTAAGATGTTAAAGCGGGCACTACCACTCACGTTAAAGCGGGCACTACCACACAAAAATCTGATTTTAGATACAGAAGTACTCATTTGTTAGCGATTATTTGAAAAAGATATAACTCAACCAAAATTCGCATTTGCTACATGTTAAATGAACATATTTTACTAATAAAAAACGCGAAAGTTTACATGGATGGATGGATGTTAGTGTTTGCAGCCCAAATGGATAAACGGATTTTGATGAAATTTGGCATAGCTGTAGAGCATAATCTGGCAGAACATATAGACTACTTTTGTTGTTTTAATACCACGCGGACAGAGTCGCGGGCGATAGCTAGTAGGAGATATTTTATAGTAATAGGTGACAAGGGAATGATCACCAGAATTCACCAAAATTGCAAAACAATTGTAGCCTAGAGACATCTGGATCTACAGATGCATGGGCGTCGCTGACCACTTCGGTGTTCTCGCCGCTCGTTGCCCCCCTTTATTATAAAAAAAAATGCAGTGCCTATCATTGTTTAACGCCTATAGTCCCTTTAGGTGGAAGGGGACGAGGGCTTAAATCTGATCTGTGGATACGCACACTTATAGGAAATGCAGAATGACATATTTCATGCCTGTCTTCTGCATGGTCGTGGTATTGTAGGGGTTGGCACATTCATATAAGAAATTGTTGAACCTCTACTGTTAAAAACTAATGTTATTAACTCAACCCTTTCAAACGTCTTTATTGATTAATTAAAAATTCGTCAGCCCTTTCTTAGAATGCAAGAGTATACGAAACATTGTAAGGTTTCTAGATTAATACGTCCGGGAAATATACACAAGCACATACGAATATGTGCGTTAGTAAAGATGCTATGTACATGGTATGGAGCGTCGGTGGCTCAGTAGTATGAACATTTGACTTGTAATCTACAGGTCTTGGGTTCGAATCCCGCCGTGTACCAATGTGATTTTCGATTTTTCGAATTTTCATATGTACATAATTTACCCGACGTTTTTACGGTGATGGAAAACATCGTGATGCAACCTGCACATATCGGCGAAGAAATTCAAAGATATGTGTGAAGTCAACCAACCCGCACTTGGCCAGCGTGGTTGACTATGGCCTAGTCACCCCTTATTAGGGTAGGCTCCGAGCCCCTCGTTGGGGACGTACAGTGAGCTGGTGATGATGACATGGTATGGATATGTTATGCGACGTGACGATGGGGACATAAACCAGAAAGTGTTAAGAGTGAATGTGGATGGCTACAAAGGAAGAGGTAGACCGAAGAAAGTATGGATGGACTGTGTGAAAGAGGATAGGCTTAAGAAAAGAGTGGATTCAGATATGACGGGTGATAGATGTATGAAAGAGCAGCACATACTGTGCTGACCCACCATAAAGGATAAGGGCAAGTTGATGATGAAAGATGCTAGGTACCTATATGATCAAAGTTCTGGAGATTAGTTTATTTAAAAAAATGATTTTCATTTTTTTTACATATTTTATCTATAAAGATAAAGTAATACTTTACGTTACTTAATATGTTAAATGATTATAGTTGTAGTATGTGTCTCTGATACTTTTGTCTTTAAATAACTAGATTTCACTCGCGACTCCATTCGCTTGGAATTAAAAAAACAAAACCACGTAGCCTATGTGTTCTTCCAGTCTACCCTCTCTATCTATGACAAATTTCATCGAGATCCGTTCAGTAGTTTATGCTACAAACTCTAACAAACATCCAACCATCTAAACTTTCGCATTTATAATATTAGTAAGATTACTTAGTAAGCCACGACTCGCTTAATCGATTTAGAGATACCTGTAACAAATATCCCTCTATCCATTCATTAATATTCTAGATGATTTGACAATAAAAATAACGTTTAACAGGAATTTTACTTGCCTTTCCCTCCGAATCCGTTTGAAATTTCACAGTTGAGGGCGCACATTCATCCAGCTGTGAGAAATGCAAGCGAAGCCCTTTAAACTTAATCTAGACGATGTATTCACTTTCAGTGCGCATTTAGTATTTAGATGACTTCCCTTTGACGTTATTCCCTGTAATGTATGTCGCATGCACGTCTAATGTTACAGCGCTATTGATTTCGTACCGTTTTAGAAACACCTGGTTTCTGAACGGTTAATATCTTTCGAAACAATTATTAATAGGCGTCAAATATGGAGAAATCGAAAAAAAGATCGTTCTCGAAAGACTTTTATATCGGACTAGGTTTCGCCCGCGACTCCGTCCTTTTGAATTTAAAAAAAAACGAAAGTGAGTAGCCTATGTGTTCTTCCAGACTATTCCCTACGTCTATGCCAAATTTCATCCGTTCCGCCATTTAGGCTACAAACTCTAACAAGCATCCATCCATCTAAACTTTCATATTTATAATATTAGTAAGATTTCTCCAAAGACTTGGGAAAAACTCTCTTTTCTCCAAAAAAAATTACTATTTTTTTTATTATTTTACTCCCAAGTAGGATTGACGACAGGCAGGCGGCCGTCCGCAAAATAAGTAAGCCAAAACAACGAGGTAAGGGTGTTCGATGATGATTTCTCCAAAGACTGAAGAAATGATCAAGCAAGAAAACTATTTATATTTTCTGACTGAATTTATTTAAAGTATATTCTTAAATATCTAAATAACACGGTAACAATATCTCATCTCTAATAGTTATTTCGAGAACATCATTGATTCATTGAACTGAGTCTGTTCACAGCAGCCGCATCATTGGAGCGTATATTTCGTGCTCCGTTAGACATCCTAAATTTTTAAGGTCATCTAAACAGGGAATTTATATGACCGAGAAATTTAGGAAATTTACCCATTTTCCTCGCAGGTTGGCAACAGTTTTATCACTTTGTTAAGTATTTAATTAGGCAGAAAATTAGGGCTCACGAAATTTGCTAATATTGAATATTAAAGGGGAATATTGTAACTAATGCACAGGATATGACGTAATTTTGAGGTTGTATGTTAGTCTTGTCTGTTCGTTTTTTTTAAATAACTTTATTAATTTCCCCTTGGGTAGGGGACTGGTGTCCAAACTACGGTCGCGCCCTGTGTGATGGTTACGTTGGCTTTTATTTCCATTTTGTTAAATTTCTCGCTTTTTAGAACATTTATCTTAAATTACCGAGTAGAATAACATCGTTCATTAATGTGCAGTTAAGTTCATAACTTCATCAAGAAAACTGTAAATGATTTTAACCGGTTTTGCATACTTAAACTGTACTTATCTTTATAGATTCTTACATGTCCACAAATTTCTTCGGTTACAAAGTCAATTAACATAAAGTTTACTTGGCTGTATAATCTGTAACCATTGCTGTCATTTTAACTTTGGTTAGATGTAACAACTATAGATTACTAGCTTTTTCCCGCAATTCCGTTTGCGTGGATAAAAAAAAAACACAAAAGTAGCCTATGTGTTCTTCCAAACTATCCTCTATATCTATACCAAATTTCGTCGAAATCCGCTAAGCAGTTTAGGCTACAAACTCTATCAAACATCCATCCATCTAAAGTTTCACATTTATAATATTAGTAAGATATAAGTATGATTTCACTATATTTCTATAGCAAGTATTTGTCTACGGTGTTGATATTAACGCGTGGTTTGAAACCGTGTGACGAGGTCGTAAAATCCATGATAGCTGGTCGTCAAGCTTACTGCGTCCTGCGGCGTGACTTCTTTAAGATTCGATTCACATTGACAACGCACGGCCACTTTTGTTCGTGTTACCGTAGAACTTCACTGCTGTTACACTAGTTATAACACGCTTTTGTTCCTTTCATTCTCTTAAGAAAAAAAAGAGACCGAAATATATGTTAATAGAAGTGTGAAGACAGTAGAATTCCACGGTTATAAAACAGTTGACATTTACATGTTAAAGTTTAAAAATAAAACCACGATCAAGGACGGCACGTGTAAGCACCTCGTTTGCGATGTTAAAAATCTAATAAAATCCAAGTTCGATGTACTGATTTTGTTCTTTTTAGACAGTAAAAATATACATTAAAATAGTTATTGCCACGACTTTGTATTGTACGTCATGATATTTTTTTTTATAACATAAGGTGGCAAACGAGCAAGCGGCCCCCTGAATCTATTGAAATGAAAAGCGACCGCTGACCATAAACATCCGCAATTGCAGATGCGTTGTCTACCCTTGATTGACGGAGAAGGAGACGCACATAAAGAAGAAAATTTGCCCTTCCTATGCGTCTCCTCCACCGTCAAAGCCACTTTTCCTTCTCATCTTTTCCTATAAAGAAAAGGGTGGAAAGGGAAAGAGTCTAAAATTAGGCATCCGGTACCACACTCATCAGACGAAACGCGGAAATGCTTCCACTTCACGCCTGTTTTCTGTATGGTCGTTGGCATTACATCGGGCGAGCCGGCCCATCCGTGCGAAGATGTCAAAGCGGACTCAACCAAATTATTTAAATAGCTATAACTAAGTTGTATATAATCGTAAACGTTTGTTCATGGTATATCGTAGTGTACATCTGTATTTATAAGTACATTTCTTAGCTGGAAAATGTACGCAACTTAATAGGGTTACTGGGATTCTTCGAGGAAATAGACTGGCCGGTATAATCCATTGTCCAGCGTATGCGTTACGCACGCCTTCAATCGTACTTGTAAATGAGATTTTGTTACTCGCAGAATAGCTACTTGTCTACACATATAACTTACTAGCTTTCGCCCGCGACTCCATCCGCGTGAAATTTACTAACAAAAGTGAGTAGCCTATGTGTTCTTCTAGACTATGCTCTTCATTTATACTAAATTTCATTTATATCCGTTCAGCCGTTTTGGCTACAAACTCTAACAAACTTCCATCCATCTAAACTTTCGCGTTTATAATGTTAGTATTAAGTATGATAGTATGACTAGCTGTTCCCGTGCGGCTTCATCAGCATGGAATCATAAAAACTTTATTTTATTGTTTACATTTGTCAAATTCTTAATTGCATATGTCAAAATAACCGTTACCATAACCTCGCTTCCTTAATGTTGGCTTGTAGTTTATGATCCCTTTTCCGTATGAAGGTTTTATCCAATTTATATACCTCCTAAGTTTAATAGCGTAAATATATAAAGCATAAAGCGTGTAATAAGTGTAGAGTTTTATAATAAAAAAAGGATTTTTAAAAAATATGCTGTGATTGCTGACATCCTACGCCAAGAAGTATATTGTATTTACGCTTTAATATATTAGTATAGATTTTATACTATAAGTATAAGTAAATAAAAAATATAAAGTAAAAGTAAAATATATAAAGATATCGTATTTAAATATCGACAATTCATTGGTATTAAACGTACCCCTTAGCGTAGTTTTAGTAAGAGAAATCTAGATAAACCTTTAGTATTTTTGTCATGTAAAAGTAAAGTGTCATGTGAACATTGTAAGATTGTAAAATTCAGTCTTAAAATTCCACTTTAATGCTATCAGAATAATTTTTAAAGGGGAGCTATAAAATGTCCGTCGAGTTTTTACTTTCGCCGTTAGCTATCTCCGTGACCTTTGAAGTAGACGTTTTCATCTTAACGACCGACCATTTCAGATTGTCCCGCAGTACTTGATGTGTTGAAGTACATTGTAACTAAAATAAACTGGTTATATTCGTTAATGGATATGACTTTTGAGCACTTAGATTTCTTTGATAGTCAATTATTTTGTGCCTTAGTAAATTTGTCACAATCTACACTAAAGGTATGATTACGTCACTAACGGCCACATACTAAAACGAATCTTAAAAACTTAGCTTAGTATTCTTATAATTTATTAGACGTCAAAGTAAGAAATTAGCAGTTTTATTTTTTGTTTTAGTTAAACGTGGCTTTCATTTATGATGCTCTTATTTATTTAAATTACGTATTCTGCCCTAAGTCTCGCGTCATTTGTCGGCATCAAGCATGTATGCCTATGTCTTTACAATGCAAATTTCTCTATGAAGTGACTCTTCATTAATACAGCCACAAACGACCGATCTGGCTTTACGTCTACGCAGACATCTTTAATATCAATAAATTATTTATTACTAGCTTTCGCCCGCGACTCCGTCCGCGTGGAATAAAAATAAAACAAAAGTGAGTATCTTATTTGTTCTTCGAGATTATACTTCACATCTGTACTAAATTCCATCAAAATCCGTTCAGTCGTTTAGGTTACAAACTAACGAACATCCATCCATCCATCTAAACTTTCGCATTTATAATATTAGTAAGATTATGCAATGCTTTTAGACAATGTAATCCCTTCAACTTCACATCACGTATCTTACAAAAACTTTTGTTGTTTTAAAAATTATTAAAACTTACATTAACTATTATTTCTTGTTGGGTTTGTTAGCGTATTACGCTTCCAAAGTCATAGTCAGATCTTTTTAAAAAACCTGTGTTTTACCACTGATGCTAGGCTGCTGATGTTTCGTAGTTACCTCGTGATTCATTAATGTTAGGTTGAACTAAGTTAAACTCAAGTTAACTCGGAAACGCATTTCATGAAGATATCGAACTAAAAACACTAACGAATGGTTAAAAATAGCTGAGAAACCAGTCATGAATGCTGTAATATTAAAATGCTTAGATGTTCTTTGATAAAAATGTCGATAAAACGTCTTATTTTGTGTTTATTATCGTCTGCTAGCGGCGATGTATCCAACTTGTTAACAAGCGGATAAACACGAAAGATTGAACGGCGCGAATACAAAGTGATAACATTATGTTTGCCATTTTTATACGCGCTGTTACACTGAGCATTGTATTGACTATTCAGAATAATAACTATTTATACCTGTAATACCAAAGAATTTCGATTTTAATATGTACATAATTTAACGGACGTTTTTTTTTATTATATAAGGTGACAAACGAGCAAGCAGCTACCTGAATCCACCGAAATGGAAAGCGACCGCTGTCCATAAACATTCGCAATTGCAGATGTGTTGCCTACTCTTAACAGACGGAGTAGGAGACGCACATAAAGAGGACATTTCCCCTTCCTATGCGTCTCCTCCACCATCAAATCCACTTCTCATTCCCTTTCTTTCCTCTAAAGAAAAGGATGGAAAGGGAAAGGGAAAATTAGGCCGCTGGCACCACACGACACATCTGACGAAACGCGGATTTGCTTCCATTTCACGCCTGTTTTCTGTTTAGTCGTGGTATTACACCGGTTAAGTCGGCGCATCCGTACGAAGATGTTAAAGCGGGCTCTACCACACTTACGGTAAAGTAAAACATGTGATTCCTGCCCATATCGGCGGAGAAATTCAAAGATATGTGTGAAGCCAATCCGCAGTGCAGCGTGGTTGATTATGGCCCAGTCACCCTAGATTAGGTTAGGCTCCGATCCCCTATAAATGCAAAAGTTCAAATGGATTGATGTTTCTTACTACGTATCTCTACAACGGTGATGTATTTTTTTTAATCTACGCAGACGGAGTTGCGGGCGACAATTCGTTATAATATTTAGGTCTCTACTATCAAAAATCAGGAATAACTTATCGGACAACTTATTAGTAAAGTTATTAATACTAACAACCGGAATAAAATCATTCGTTATTAATTATTATATTGTTCTTATCATCGTGTATCGTGTAACTAACTGCATTTAATTAACTATATATATGCAAATCATTAACGAGTTTTATTTCCGTCCTATCAAATACCTGATTGCGAAGCTTCGGCCTATCTCAAGCCCTTGTAAGGAGATTGCGTCTATTTGAAATCGTTATAAAGTTAATATAAGATTGAATTTACATAATTTTCTAATGTTCGTTGTACAGACCGGTTAGCTCTACGGTAGTCGAACTTGTCTGGTCTTTTAAAACTATATTGTAACTTCTAGAAGCAGGTATTTGCGTTTTAAGTAGATTTTATAAAAGCATTGAATATTCTCTGGTATTTAATTCTCTCTCTCTATCTCTCTCTCTCTCTTAATGAATAGTGGGCCTCGTTATATTTAATTGGTTGGTACTTTATGTTTGTGATGCGTATCTATCCTAGGAGACAGCTAGTGGTTTAAGGTTGCGGATCACAGAGGGCGCTATTTTAAATAATTTTAACGTATTTAGAAGATACATTTTTATGTGAATTCGGGTTGATTACGTCCTTTATAATTATAATTTAGTTTAAATTAAATTGATTTTTAATATTAAAATCGATAGATAACGATCAATTTTAAAATACTAATACATTTTGTTACTTTCTTATAAGAATACAGAAATATTTTCCCATTTTTATTTTATTAAACTACGAACGATGATTTATAAAAATATGACACTTCTTGCAATCGTGATCGATCACTTATCGATGTTTCGTTAATATTTAAAAACGATTATTGGAATCACATGACTAATATAAAAAGTCATAAAACTTTGCGATTGGGAGAAAATGAATTTGTTAGTTGTTTATAACAAAAGTCAATATTGCATATATCATTTAAACAATGATACGGGTGGTATTACAATTAAATACCCTTCACCTAAATAACTTCATTGTCAACTGACAATGCTTATCTTTGACTAATGTAAAAACATTAATAAACTAAACTGTATCATAAATTCGACTTCAATTACTAAGTTTCCGTAGTGTAGCGGTTATCACGTGTGCTTCACACGCACAAGGCCCCCGGTTCGATCCCGGGCGGAAACAGTGTCTTTTTGTCTCTTTTTTTTCAAATTTATGAACATTATTATTTTTTATTGTTGTGATATAATATTTTTTATTTGAATTTATAATGTTACTCATAAAACGTTACAGTTTGGAATATTTCATTGTGATACCAATAGAAACTGTAATATTTCATTTTAAAATGTATTTTCTTGAGTTAAAATGCATTGATATGCACGTTATTGTATAATTTGAATGCATAGACTAAAAAAATAATAATTATCAAACCTCTTTTGGAAACAAAACATTCTCACGAAACAAAAAAAAATAGCGTTCCATTTTTAAATTTCGAGACCAATAAGCGCATAGGCATTGTACTTAGTGCATATGGGCGTGTAGACCTATATTCTCGGTTTAAAAATAAAAAATAGGCCTCGGAAACAAGGCCAGCGCACACGTGCTCGACAACACCCGCATTAATTCAATAGTTGAACTCAAAAAATAATTTACATAAAAGAATTGGAGTTGAGAACGCGGGGCGCCGATCACAATTAGTGTATTGTTCTTAAAAAACGCTTTTATAATAATAAAACAATGGACCGGTAGTACGGTAGTGCGGTAGTGCGGACTCTCGGCTTGAGTGTCAGCCATGCGGGTACTTTTATTTTGGAATTTGCATCCAGCCCGCCTGCCGGGGACGCTAACAAATTTGACGGTTAAAACATGCTGTAATTTACTCGAAATTTTAAAGAGAAGTGTACAGCATTCAGTAATAACGGCTAAATACTAAATCGCTTCGTAGAATAAGCGCCGACAATCTAACAGACGTTAAAATTTCAATAGAATTTGAAATTAAATCGATGTTAAACATTTAATCGTGGTTTCAGAATGTTTAAAATCATAGTTTATTCTAACAGTTTTTAAATTCCTCATGATTATAAAAAAAATCTTATTAGAAATTGAAGTTTCTGATAGTCTAGAAATGATAGAATATTGTAGAACTGCAACTAATGTCTAGTCTATGATCTTCGATGGTTAGAAATGACGTCATTTGTGTTCAAATTTGAATTTCGATCAACTTGTGTATCATAGTCACAATGTAACTAGCTGTTGCTCACGAGTTTATCCACGTGAAATTAAAAAAATAAAAAGCCTATGTTACTTACTGATAACGTAGCTTTTTAATGGTGAAAGAATTTTTGAAATCGGCCTAATAGTTTTTGAGTTATTCCAATAGATATAAAAATGTAAATCTTTCCTCTTTATAATATTAGTATGACCGATGTACGTCAGATCTGTAACAAAGAAATAGAGACGCTGCGTGTAATTAAATGGAACGTATAAGTGATTCAGAGCAATTTAGCGGCGAATGCGGATTCCAGTAAATGAGCGTAAGATTGTTCCACTTGTGTCTTGGATTAGTTTGAAATTTTGAATTGGAAAAAACGTGAAGTTTTTTCTTTTTTTTTAATTCTAGGAAAGAGATTCATTGATCTTTTATATATTTTACTTCCGTATAATAGATATTATTATAACTTAAATTAATAAACCAATGAATGAAATTCGAAATTGTAACAACGGTCTTGAATTAAGACGTTAAATGTTTCTTTTGCTTGAAGAAATTTCTGTCGACTGCAAAAATTCTAATACGAGTAGAAACTAAATGGTGCTAATAGGAAACTTGCAGTGTATAATCTAATTTAATAGCTGTAGAAATCCTACGTGAGTCATTGACAGCATTTTCCTCGTATTTTTCACTGAATCCCGACAAAGACGTTCTTCATTGTTACGGGTCACGTATGCGTTTGTACATTTTTTTCCTTATGTCACCATTGAAACTGTCTACATTGTTTAAAATCCTAATAAAACCTGTGAATGATAGGAAATTTCCTTAAATATTAATGAATGTTCATCATCAACTTGCCCTTATCCCTTATGGTGGGTCGGCACAGTATGTGCTGCTCTTCCATATATATCAAAATCCACTCCTTTCTTAAGCATATCCTCTTTCACACAATCCATCCATACTTTCTTCGGTCTTCCTCTTCCTTTGTAGCCATACACATTCATTCTTAACACTTTCTGGTTTATGTCCCCATCAAAAAACATATATGTAAATATTAATGAATGTTGCCAACAATATAACGTATATTGTAGTTTTTGTTGTCAAGCAAGTATTTTGACCCTTTTCCAGTCTGTTAAATTGGAATGATGTAACCTGTATGACATTTTTATAAGAGAAAGGAGAAAATGAAGAAAAAGAAGCGGATCACATATTTTTTCTCCTAGTTACTTGTTACTTTCATTAGTTACTTAAACGAGGTAACTAGTAATACAATGACCGCCTTGAGTGACATATATTTACCAAGTTCACTTTTGCATTTAAAAAATCTTAGTAGCACTGAAAGTGTTAAGTCTTAACACCTGGAACACATCGGAACGAATTAAAATCTGTTAAAGAACTTTATTCCAATAATGAAAATTAAAGCATTAAATCAAAACTATTATCTAAAAATGATTTAGCATTTTTGAAAGCGCAGACAATCCCTTTTTTTTACAAAAAACAAAACCATACGCAAATGTCGACCGAATACCGCGATAACCCTCGCCCTGCCGTTGATTTTAATACCATATTCCGTGGATGAATTCCTCTCAATCTTATTTGCATACGCCTGTGTTAATACCACCCCGGAGTTTTTTTCTTACTGGTTTCTCTAACTAGGAAAAAACTTCGAGGGTTAACTTTTTTTACCATATAGTAAAAAATAATTGTCATTATATTATATCCTATAGAGCAAAAATTTACTATTTGTTTCAAGCACATCTGCCGTTTTTTGTAATACATTTTTATTATTTTATTGTTCGAATTATGTCCTGTAAGTTTTCGTAAGTACAAAAGAACTTGTATTCATGCTATTTGAATTCATTATTATTATTTTCAATACGACCCTGCACTTTACTATTTTTTACGCTATAGGACAAATTCTTAGGCTACTAAGAAAACTTTTTATATACGTTATATAGTCTAGTATTATATGAAAAACGCATAATTACAAGAAATCGTAGATAATGCGTTTAGTTAACTGGTTTATCATAAATAGGATAATAACCTGGTGTTTACTAATTCATTCCAGGGTCGAACTAGAACATTTTACAATGGCTTATAATCTCGACAACATCCGACGGTTTCCGGCGCAAACCGGTTCGATCCGGTTCAATCGATGCTCATGTCGAAATTTCGAGAACATTTAAAGCCTGCTGGCGACATACATAAATCTGTGAATTGCAGAAAATAGTACTAACAAGGCCTATGTTATCTACAATGATTATATAGAGAAAAATGTGTTTTCATATTTTTTGTATGTATTCAAATAACTCATAAATTACTGGACCGATTTCAAAAATTCTTTTACCATTAGAAAGGTAATTTATATGTCACATAGGCTTTTCTTAATTTTTAATTTCAAGGAGACGAAATCGCGAACAACTGCTAACAAAAAATATTTAAATGATGTTTTGAAGGTTAGAAATGTTTGCTAATTTTAAAAGTTTAAACGAATTACTAATTTTATTTCATTACTCGTATTTGTATAAAGATTTGATGGATTAATAATTTTGTCATTAAATATTATACAAAACGTTGTTAATGTCTAGACGCTTCTAGAAGCGCTGGGTCATCCTGTCACATCGATTAATTAGAGATATAAACGCAGATGATTTAACTGCCTACTATAAGTTGATATTTTCTACAGAAGTACGGTCATTTGACCCTAAACACCTGTACGAAATTTATATTAGTTATAAATTGATATGCACGGAATACACGTAAATTATAAACGTATGTATATGTGATTTTGTAAACATCGTAACAGTAGTTGATTACTATAAATGAAATGTTAAATTTAAATTAATCAGAGAGATGGTAATAAAGTAAATATTTATTACAGAAGACTTGTTGTTGAATAATTTAGTTAAGATCAAAAGTTTATTCCACTTCTATCGCATAACTGTTTAGACGCGTTTTAATTTCTATAAGCTTACATGGAAGTACGCACACCACTCGATTTTTGTTGTGCAACTAAACAGTTGAATTGACTTCGAAACATTCGACAATCGCACAACCGTTGTGCTATAGTTTAGTTGAATGAATGCGCCCGTTCTTAGTTGATAATAGTGAAGTCACATGTTTATTTATTTATCACGAATATACCAATATTATTGAGACAAAATTGACTTAGTTGCCTATTGTTTACTTAATTGACAATGTCAGAATTTAGTAATTTAATTAGCTGTTGCCCGCGGTTTCGTCCGCAAGAATTAAAATAACTTTATTAATAGTCTATTTGTTTTTTTTTCAGACTGTCCTCTACATCTATGCCTACTTCAAACAAACATCCATCTAAACTTTCGCATTTATATTAATAAGATAATGCTAAGACAAAAAGACATAAATTCAGATTTTATTAATTCCGTTTACATGTAGTTTTATTTGATGTTTACAAGAATTAGTAATTCCAAGCATCAGATGACTCACTTTTGTAAAACATAGTAAGAACTCGATACAAAACAACATAATTCTTATTCTCTACATTACGCTAATGTTTATTTCACATCCTGATATCGTAGTGTCGGGACGGGGGCCATATTTTGAATTAGAAAAAGTAACAAATCTTCGTGTGGTACGTTAACTTTGACTATAGAGAAATGGACTAAGCAAAATGCTTCCGTTGTATTAAATTTTGCCAACTTTCGCGTACGTTAAATATGTCAAATACACTATGTTTATATGCTGACATATAGAAACGTCTTAATAGACGCATACTTTTTTCTGAACTGTTAGAAATGCGCGCTTATCAGGTCCTGTCTCTTAATAGTCAAAGTGCGTAACTAACAATGTGGTCAAAATTTAAATATTTCAGTTTCCGGGGCCGGTAACATTTGGATGCTTGACGGTGCGTCAATTTGCATACGCGCTTTGAGTCGCCGTGGGAAAGAGTTTAGGGTCTGTGACATCACAATGAACGCGGATTTCAATTCTCGATTGATTACTGATTTTAATGGTTTGATATTTAAATTTCAGCTCCTTGGTATGCTAATATCAGCTACCGGGTAACAGTTCCCAGAGTTATCGTGAGTTTTCTTAAAGACTTTTTGTATTAGATTTCAACATTACAATGGGATATTTATGCACTCTTCACTAGTAAGTTAATGTTATCTGCAAACGTTTTAAAATAAACTGGTTTCTCGAAGGACCATATTCTCTGTATGTGTGACGGTAATGCAATGCTGAAGTAAAAATCCGATTTTTTAACCCCTTTAAGCGTGATTTTTTCAAATTTTTCAAAAATCATATTTAATGTAAGATCGGTATTACAATAAAGGAAAAATAACAAAAGAATCTAGCATCATATTTTTTGTTTAATTTTGTTTAACACATTATGCATTTAATGGCTGAAATTAAAAAAAATATATTTTATATGAAAAATGGAATGAGGAATAGAGGTAGTTTGTTCTAAAATAAGAGTTACATTTATAAGATAATTGCAATTGGCGTCATTAACATTAAAGTCCAGTACTATTCTAGGGTTGGCAAAAATCGTATCGATTTAAATCGATTAAACTCAAGTTGCGTTGACTACTCGTTATTCATAGATAAGCAAATGTAGTTGAAATCTGTGATCGCGTGAGACGGTGCCTGGGATCTGTTAATGCTAATCACATAAATACGGATAAGACTGTAGCGGATGTATGAATTATGCATACATTTCACATCGCATCAACAATCTCACGGAATCTATCGATTACTTAGTACCAGAAAATTGTATCGATGTGTGCTTGCCTTGATTAATTCGATAAATGTTAAGATTTATTTTTTTGTAAATTTTGACAACCCTAATTTCAATACATTGTTTTTCTGTTGAGTACAAAGTTAGTTAAAGTAGCACTATAATTAATTTTTTTAATTATTATTTTGAGGTTTCTAAATATCTAACAAACATAAATAACATAAAGTTTATTGATTTCGAAACTTGACTACATAAGTCCCACCCACATCTCACATACGGCATAAAAAATTCGCGACTGCGCCCCCGTACATCGCCAAATCGCCCTTTGCCAATCAATCGAAACATCGACCCATGATTGGTTACCCCACACACCCCTAAACAAACCAGAATCTCCAGACCTCGCGTTCCTATAAGCTTCCTCGAAGTACTCCGACAATGATAGTAAAGTAGGGAGACTGTAAGGTCAAGTTATATTGGTTGGTATACACGTGTGATGCAATAAAAGTTTTATTTTCCCCTGATTTCCCCTATTCCCGGCTCTGGCGCATCCCGCGGGAGTTTGTCCAATCAAATTAAATCCGCGATTGACGTGCCTCAGTTAGAATTCGGAATTGTGTTTTTTAATGCCGTTCTAATTTTGAGAATGTCCGCATTTGAGGTAGCTTGTTATTGGAATAGCTGAATTTATTCTAATAAAACTTATTCAATACAAAAATATATATACTAATATTATAAATGCGAAAGTTTAGATGGATGGATAGAGGGATGGATGCTTGTTAGAGTTTGTAGCCTAAACAGCTAAACGGATTTCGATGAAATTTGGCATAGATGTATGCAAGAACACATAGGCTACTTACATTTGTTTTTTTTTAATGCCGCGCGGACTATCACACTAATCAGTAACTCTTAACTCCAACTAAAACTAAAATGGAGAAACTAATCTTACTAATTTTATAAATGCGAAAGTTTAGACGGATGGATGTTAGAGTTTGTAGTCTAAACTGCTGATCGGATCTCGATTAAATTGGCATGAACGTAGAGGATAGTCTGGAATACATTGGCACTTTTGTTTTTTTGACCGACTTCCCAAAAGAAGGAGGTACTCAATTCGTCTGTATGTTTTTTTTTTATGTGTGTTACGACATAACTCCGCCGCTAGTGGATTTTGATAATTCTTTTTTTATCCGAATGGTCCCACTTTTTTGTTTGATTTTTGCAGTCAAAGACTACGACGTAGTTAAATAGTTTAGCTCATAATCGCGGGGATAATTTTTTCGCGGGGGTCATTTTTTAATACCATGCAGAAGGAGTTGCGGGCGAAAGCTATATTCAACGTTTGTCAAGTAAATCTTTATCCCTGTGATTTATGGACTGTTAAAACGTATGTCTCGCATAAATCTACAGTTAATTAGAAAAATTCAGACATCAACACTCTCTTGCTGTTATTTATGACTTAGTGTCGATTTCATATAAGTGAATTTACATAGTAATTGTATATAAAATATTCTGTAATTCCGTCCGGTTGATATTTTTAAAGTTTAACGACATGTAAATGAACTGAAAGGAATGTATTGACGTAACATCATTAGTATTACATATTTCCTATGTAAATATTATTCAAGACTTTTTTGCAGTTTTTTTTACACAAATGGATATCTCTGCTTATCTCTCTAGGTTAGCGTCGTGTCATTAAATATGATAATTAACGTTTTTGTATTACAAAAATTAATAAACCTTATTATTTCGTTAAAATAAGATTATAAAGCTTCCAACGGCAGCATTTTAGCGCTTCAAAGACCTAAAATGTTGACAAACTTCAACGTTGTATATTGTAGTTGCAAACTATCAAAGGCTTTTAGACATTTTACATATCGATTTTAATCTCAATATTTGAATTTCAAAATTCCTATCACTTGAAATATATTTTCAACTAAAACGTCCACTAATGGTACCTTGTAAAAGATTTTCGACGATTTAGATAAGAATTTCTTTATAAAAATTCACTCACTAATCGCTTGTATATAAAATCACTTAAAATATTATCCATTTAAATGACCCTAAAACTAGTATGTGAGTAATATTTTCGTAAAAAAAAAACCTTTCAAGTAAGTTAATATCAAATTTTAAATTTAGATTAATTCCGAAATCGATTTGTCGATCGATTTATAGATTTTTTTGTAGCAAAATAAAACTTAAATGACGCTAAATGGACGTTAACAGATGGTATCCAGTTTTGTCTCGAACGTGGTTAAATATGTTAATTTATAGAGGCTGATAAAAATATCTTTAGAATGGTTATAACATTTATTTAGTACTAGCTGTTGCCCGCGACTACTTACACGCAATGTTACGATAAAAAGTAGCCTAATATGCCGGTCTATGTCAGCTACTTTTCACTGAAAGTCAGGTCGACATCGGTCCAGCCGTTTCGGAGATTATCCAGAACAAATGCGGCTTGCGGACAGACAGACAAAAAAAAAATGCGATTGTCGATATCAGCAACGCAAATACATCATCTTTCCCAAGTCGGGAATTTTTTTTAAATATTACAAACAAACACTCCAATTTTATTATATGTACATATTGATTCGTGACGTCAATAGTTTAACATAGTTGAACTATTATTGATCAATCTTTATGTTATTGTGTTACGATATTTACTTAGGAATAGTTGTCTTTTATCTGAATATCTAAATATTGAAATCATCTATTTTGATATTATACTGAAGGAGAACTTTAGTTTCGAGTAAGGAGCTATTTTGTCCATACTAATATTATAAAGAGGAAAGATTTGTATCTAAATAACTCAAAAACTACTGAGCCGATTTTAGAAATCTTTCACCGTTAGAAAGGTAATTTATCTGTGAGTAACATACGCTACTCTTAATTAGTTATTTTTTAATTTCACGCGAAGGAAGTCGCAAGCAACAGCTACATATTATAAGATGGCTAACGATCGAGCCACCTGAATTTGCCGAAAACTCGAAGCGATATCTGCCCATAGACATCCACAATTTTAGATGCGATAGCTAACCATAAATGACAGAGAAAGACGAACAAAACCAGGCTTATTCAGGAAAAGGAAAAGGGTGGGAAGAAAGGTGGCCTAAAATGATGCCTCAGCCACCCAAACTCATCAGACGAAACGCGGAATTACTCTCACTTTAAGCCTATCTTCTGTGTGGTTGTGGTATTACAGCGAACTAGCCGGCCTATTCATATAAAGATGTTAATAAACCCTCCTGCAAGTCGGAAATCATTTAGATATGTTATTGGTAGATTTGTAACGATAAGTATACTCTTGTTTAGAATACTTTTACGTTCCAAGAACTTTTTGTTTTCCCTTAATTATCAAGGACGATGCCACATGTGTATTTTACTTCAAAATTGATTACAATACCGAAATTTAAGTGTTTACAAATATAGTTTAGGGACAAAAATAACCGATTCCAGATACAAGAATAGATTATAATAATAGTTTTACAAGCTAGGTATGTACGATGTTTACTATTGAACACGTTTCTTAATTTGTACTGCCTAAATTACCTAATACACTCTTATTACTAAGACAATAGGAGCTAGAATCGATTGATTTAATAATTTCGTCTGTATGTAATTAAATTGTTTGATATTTGTTTTCGAGGACAACGCAAACCGTTGCGGGGTATCCGAGAACGTATAACAAAAAGCGTAATTGTATAAAATCTGGCCGGTTTTTTTTTTAATAACATGTTTTAACGGCACATGTGGCACTACCACATGACCACATGTTGTGGTTACTCTTCCTATAATACCTAGAACCGTGTTGTAATATTATCGATTTATTTTAAGGTTTTAATCGATTTTAATCGTGTAACGTTCAAGGTTGCGGGATCTCCTTGGTGTAAAAATATTCTTGTACATAATTTTTTTAGCACCAACATCGTACTAATCATACTTCACACTAATATTATAAATGCGAAAGTTTAGTTGGATAGATGTTTGTTAGAGTTTGTAGCCTAAACGGCTTGACAGATATCGATGAAACTCGGTATAGATGTAGAGGAAAGTCTGGAAGAACACATAGGCTACTTACTCACTAGTATTTTTTTAATTCGGACGACGACGGAATCACGGGCGATAGCTAGTTTTATTGTAATGTATACAGACGATGTATCGGCTTAAAATTATTCTATAGTTGTATTAATTCTATCTTGCTAAACTATATTGCTTCTGATTCTGTTGTGTACAATGAAATACTAAAAAAATATATAGCTAGCTTTTATCCGTGACTTAAACACGCAGATAAAAACTTACTAGCCTATTTTTTCTACTAAACTCTGTTCTATATCTGTGTCAAATTTCATCAAGATTTGTTTTAAATATGCATAGCAACAAACATACTTGTATCCAAAAATTATCATGTTAAGAGTAAACAGTTTTCGAATCAATCAAAAATATCCTTATTAGGAGATACAAATTTTACATCGTGAAAGCGAGACATCGATTAATCGAAACTGTGTGCTTGCTCTGACCAAACTTAATAGCCATGCCGGGTTTAATTTAAAAAAAAAAAGGACAGAGAGCATCGTCCGCCGCCAGATCACCTATGATTACGAGGGTCGCACCCCTATTACATTAATATGCCGAACCCTTTGGCTCGATTCATTATTTCTAAAACCTACCTACGTGCTCCGGCATTCACCTTGGGTTATTTTTTTATTCCTTTCCTATTATTTCATAGTGTGACGCGTTGCCTCGCTTTATTAATGATCGCCTGCATATTCTTGATACTTAAATTAACCGAGATTTACATTAAAAATTTACCTATAGTACGATCCAAAATGTCTTAAGAAATGTATTTCATTGATGATTTAAATTCAAAAAAATACTTATAAAACTAAAAAACCATAATTACAGTTCCATAACTAATATCGCATTATTATTACAATTGTGTAAAGTAATGTTTAATGCGTTATTTAAATTATATTTTTTTTTTCGATTTATCAATAAATATTCTCTTAGTTGTGTTACAATTAAAACTTCAAGTATCAAGACGTGCAGTTCATCGTAAGTTGCCCCTACAGAGCAATGCACAGCGCTTCCAGCATGACGTATCACCTATGCATATTAATTCAGCGTTTAATTCCGATAATAATAATACACGAGTGAGCCCCAACTCTTTGTTTTACTGCACAACCCTATTATGAAACGTTCGAACGCTTTCGTTACGTATAGGATCAAGTTACTTTAATCGTGTGAAATACATGTTCTTTGAACTTTAAGTTTAAAACATACTTTCAAAATCAAAATCAAATAAAAACGCACTAAAATATCTCGTCGGTTATTGACCTTTTTTATTCATTTACATACAAATGTATATTTGACGTCATTAATTCGCTATATTATTTTTAAATATTTCGATAACATTTTAAATAAAGCATCAAAGTAATTCTCTTTTTTTAGTAAGTGGATATTACGTTAGAATTAATCTTACATGTGTCACTAATATTATAAATGCGAAAGTTTGGATGGATGGATGTTTGCGAGTTTGTAACCTTAACAGCCTAACGGATCTTAGTGAAATTCGGCATAGATGTAGAGCATAGCCGGAAAGAACACATAGGCTACTTTTGTTGTGTTAATTCTATGTGAACGGAGTCGCGGTCGAAAGCTAGTTTACAATACATTTAACTACCGTTTTCCTCATATTTTCCTTGTATCTAGAAATGTTTAGTTTATTAGTTTACCATCTGTTTTTTCCAGGTTTTAATAAAGACTAAATATTATTCGACCTTTGTATTTAGATGCAAAAACTTTATGTACTAAAATTAAAATGCAAATCTTTTGCGGAAAATTTATAAGTGTCTTTAAAACTCGCTTTTAATTATTTTAGAGTTTACGAGTGAAGATATCTTTGTTTTATTACATTTAATATGAAGACATAATGTTGTGCTTTGATAATTTGCTAGATTGCGTATTTGGTTTCGTGAAATATTTTCATTTACTTATTATTAAATGCAGCTTTCGAGAGGTCACTAATGTGTAAGAAATAATTGCATTTTAGTATACAAAGGTAACAATATTTTCGAACGTACAAATATATCTTTACTAGCTTTCGCTCGCGACTCCGTCCGTGCGGAATTAAAAAAAAACAAATGCAAGTAGCCTATGCGTTCTTCTAGACTATCCTCTACATTTATGCCAAATTTCATCAAAATCTGTTCTGCCGTTTAGGCTACAAACTCTAACAAACATCCATCCATCTTAACTTTCACATTTATAATATTAGTATGAAGTATGATTATTTACAGTATTTTAGGTTTTTATTACAATTTTTATAGGATTCAAGTTTTAAATAACAATTTACTAAAAAGATTAATTAAAAGAAATTTAAACTATTTTTGCAGAAGTTTTCGTTACCTATCATAAATAAAAGAAGAAATTATGTCATTTGTCAATTCACTCATTAATTCCGGTAAAAACATGTGTAAGTAAATATTAAAAATAATTATAAATATGAAAACAAAAAAGTGAAATGAACTACCACGCGTGACACCAGACAGGGGTTTACGCAATGTACGATTTTTGTTGCAGCAATTTATTAATTTGTTATGATCCAAAATACTTAGAACAAAGATCTGATAGCTCCAAAATTGACAGAAAATCCGATATGTACATATCAAAATGGAAAAAGCGAGAATTTCTAGTCACGGATAAACATCACAAAGAAGCGGCGACGCATAAAAATTGGAAGTTTTCAAAAGAGGACAGTTTAAATTGTAAAATGAAAATGAATAAAGCGATCAACGGCTTGTCTAGTGTTACGAGCAAAACTCAAACTTACATCCCAGACACGAGCGTTGAGAAACTTTTGAACTGTTTTAATTACGAAATAGATCCCAGAGCGGATTATCACATCAGTAATGTTCACAAAGGTAGCAGCACTATGGTACAAAAAAGTTCAAATTTTTTAAAAAGATCTCAAATTTTTCCATGTTTGTCAAGTATTTTACAAAATCATAAAAAATGCTGTCGAACTAACGTAAAAAATTTATCAGTAGAAGCATATAGGGAGCCTTATTGTGCGCGTTGCGAAAAAAGAAGGATGAAATGCATAAGTAAGAAACGATACAAATGTGCGATGCGAGCTCCTTATTACGTAGACGAAGATGTCAAGAGACCGGATTCCTGTCGATCGGACAGACATCGGCATTCAGTGTATTACAATCCTAAATTAATAAAAAATCCATTTTCAAGAAGCAGTGCCAGTAGCCACACTTCATGTGATTCAGAGTATGAGAATATTTCTCGATATTGTTACAAGAAGAGAATGCAAAAATATATTTTAAAGGAACGTGAAAGGAATAAAAAAATGAATAGAAAATATTTCGGTAACAAGAAACAACAGTGTTATTCTAAAGTTGAACGATTGTTACCATATCAAGTAATCGCTACCCCGTTTTGGGAAGAAGAGAAAAGTTATGATTCAAATTCAACTCGTTGCAGTGCTCTACCGTCGACATCTTCCGGCTTTTGGGAATATCTTACAGACAAAATTACTAGAAAGACCAAAGACGGTGATCGTACTAAAAGTTGTAAATGTGGACAATCTACATCATTCATTTCGAGTGTAACTGGGGATCCGGAATGTTTGAAAGTAGCTGAGAAAATGAGTGAAACGGAGAAAAGGGTCAATGCGATATTAACAAGTCCGGCAGATAACATGGAAGAATCATCGAAAGATGCACGTTCTAAAAACTGTACATGTGATTGTAAAAAAAATAAAACAGAAACCTCCACCGTACCACCGACTAAAGATGTACAAACATGCTCGCGTATCAATACACCTTGCAACAAATGCAATAACGAAAAGAATAAAAATGACAAACGTTCAAAAGATTCTGACGATCCTAAAGCAAATAAAGGAGATCAAAACTCGGAGCCATGTCGAGCGCCGCACGATGAGGTTGTTTCAAAACTAAAACAGAAATACAACGGTGAAGTATTATGCATTCATAATCCTCCATGCATTCTAATTAACGGTTGCCTCAATTTGCCTACAGCGAACGCAAATCAGAAGCCTCCAGTGGCTGTATGGCCAGTGAGTCAAATGAAGAAAAACAGTAGTTACAATTTCTGTAAAAGAATTTGGACTCCAAAGGATAAAGCGGGTGAACAATATGAAATTTACAGTGTACCCTATGTTTCGTCGAGTGAACGTCAAATACCATTGACTAAGAAAGGAAACAATAATTTTAATCAGAAACCTATTTGTGAATTAGTAAAACTGTCTTGTAAACCCAAATACGGTGTCACAGCGGTCAATCCTCGTGTCCATGTGGCGATGCTTAGGAAACAGCCAAAATGTTTAGACCCGTCAGATAAGAAACAGAAATCTAAATATTCGCAAGCCGCTAACTCACCGAAAAAAATAATACTGCATCGTGCCAAGAACAAAGTTACAGGATTCTTACAATCAAAAACAGAAGTGGTATGTAGTAAAAAATCATACTTCATACTAATATTATTATTGCAAAAGTTAAGATAGATGGATGTTTGTTAGAGTCTGTATAGCCTAAACTCCTGAACAGATTTCGATGAAATTTGGTATAGATGTAGAGTATAGTGTGGAAGAACACATAGGATGCTTACTTTTGTTTTTTTTTTAATTTCACGCGGTCTTAGTCGCGGGTGAAAGCTAGTTTAATATAGAAAAACCTTACAAATCATACCCTTTACTGTATTTCTTTAGTTTTTTTGTCATTTGTAGGAAAATCATGACATAAACTAAGAATTTACCAGCCATTGATCACCTTTCTATTATATTACTATGGTAGAAAGAGAGGTCAATAGATTATTATAGTAGTTAGAACGAAATGCAGAAGTTCTTTCCATCTGTACAGCAGTTGCAAGTGAAATGAAGGTTGTCAAACCTTTCAGCTCATCCAATATCTTAGCACACATATGTACATGCAATGGATGATAATTTACTACTACAGCCTGAGGCCTAATTTTAGTCCCGTTCCCTTCTACACTTTTCTTAAGAGGAAAGAATAGGAAGGGAAAGTGGACTTGACGGTGAAGGAGACGCATAGGAAGGGGAAATGTCCTCTATGTGCGTTTTCTTCTACGTCAATTAAGGGGCCTACCCTAACGCCTCTGGAATTGCGGATGTTTATTGGCAGCGGTCGCTTTCCATTTTGGTGGATTCAAGTGGTCGCTTGCTTGTTTGCCACTTCATAATATAATTTTTTTTTTTCAGTTGTATCCTGTTGACCACGATGAAAAGAAACCAGGTGCTGTACCTGTGTACCACAAGAACAGATTGCTGAGGATGATCCAAGTCAAGCGATCTGCCACCAAGTGAGCGCCGCTAGCGGCGAACGCGCGCACCAACGGACATGTCAACTTACCACAAATAATGTATAGACAAAACAATAAAGTTGTAGACAAACGATTGGTTTCATTTGGTTAGTAAGTTTTTAAATCGTTTATTTTGAAGCCTTACTTATTTTACCGAATTAATTTGTATTTTTCAAGTCATTCGTATTTCTAACTGTGTAAGTGTTCCGTGAACGATGTTTTGCACTTCAAACAGTAATTAGTTACACAGACTGTCTGTTGTCAATTTGTATGGAGGTTGCGCTCCATCCGTGAGGGAATGTGACAAGCTTCGCGGATATCTTATTTGCATTGAATACTTTGAAATACAAACGTTGAATTACTTTGATGATTTAAAATTCGACTGTTTTAAACGCTTTTTTTAACTAGTGATCTTCAATCTTTTGCTTTGTATTTCATTGAAAGCATTGTTTTATATTTTTAGGGTATAGACCTTTTGCGTCTTCTAATATTCTATGAAAATTTCACCATTTGAGTGTAAAGAATGTGTAGAAGAAAAGTACACAAATAATAATTCTTATTTATAAATATTTACAACGCATCATTCTTAAACTACTGGTATGTCGAACTGTTTGTCCGACCCTACCAATACCGACTTGGTTAGAAAAATTTCCTAATCTATACGTGCCGGAGTGAGGAATTTTATCATTTCAACCGTCTAAATGTTGGGAACCAGTTATATACTTGTAAATAAAAAAAACCACCCACCGATTTAGAGGAAATTGAACTTTACGAGTGGACGATAAAATCAATTTTCGATTAATGATCAATTAAGAGTTATAGCTTTACAATATTGGAGGCATAGTGATCAGAAGCTAATGAGCAAAGAACATTGAACCCGACGAGTTTCGGTCGCCGTGTGCTTTTGGTATTCAACTCCGCTGTCAATAAAAATAATTCACATTTCTACATAAAGTGGTCACGATAATTCTATGTCGACTCATTGTTAGATGGATTTAATTCTGGTTGTCATGTCAAACACCTTATCATGAATTTCCACTTTACCACATGTACAAAGCTAAGCAATTTTATATCTTCTTCGAAGTAAATCACTGTTGTGTACTATCATGCCAGAGCAATCCGATCCAAGCTACCGAAGCAGCGGATGTTACCAGTATACATTACAGTATATATGACTTTCAATATTGGTGTCATAAAAATTGTAGGTGTCCAAAAGTGCACTTTTCTTTTTGTTTACCACTTGTCCACTATGTAAACATGTATACAAAAAGTGCCAGAATAGGGATAATATTGTTTTCGTACATGTTTCGAAATGAAAAGTAAATAACTAAACTTAACCCTAATGTTTTCGATAGTACTAGCTGCTAACAAAAACCTATGTTACTTGATACTAATGTAGTTTTGTAATGGTAAAAGATTTTTTTAAATCGGTCCAGAAATTTTACGAGTTTTACGTTACAAAGATACAAATCTTTCTATTTAGTATTAGTATGGAATAACTGTTGCTCGCGATAAGGTTCTCATGATTTTACAAAAAAATTAGTATAAAAACATAGCCTACTAGCTTTCGCCCGCGACTCCGTCCACGTGGAATTAATAAAACAAAAGTGAGTAGTCTGCGTGTTCTTCCAGAATATCCTCTACATCTGTACCAAATTTCATCGAAATCCGTTCAGCCAGTTAGGCTACTAACTCTAACAAACATCCATCAATCCATATAAACTTTCGCGTTTATAATATTAGTATTTTTAATATGATGTGGTACTGATAACATAGCTTTTTAAGGGTGCAAGAATTTTAGAAATAGACCCGGTAGTTTTTGAGTTATTTCAATACGCACAAAAATACAAATCTTTCCTGTTTATATAATTAGTATAGGTGTGACAAAATCCTTGACCTCTGCCTTCCTTTCTACATAAATATGGTTATTAAACTCATTAAAGTTGTAGAAACAAGTTAAAATGTCCAATAAAACCTGGCGTCTTAAAAATAGAATGTAAATCATTTTATTAAAATTAATTTCGTGAAGTTGTATAATGGCGTTTATATGAATGAGCGATTTCCACGAGATTCACCGCGGACATAAATCGTGATTACAAATTCGTAGGTGGTTTTGTTACGGACGCCTCACACGGAGTTCGTAACCGTCTCTGTTTTATGTACAGACATATACATAAGTGGGAAAAAGACAGACGAATGTATCGTTTACGCCCATAGGCAGGCCGTTTTTATAAATCATAGCGGAGTTGCGTCTCCGGCACGAACGCTGTCATAATAAATATCATCGGAACTTTCTAAAAACCACCAGAATCGAACCCACACTGCTATCTGTATGCTAATAGGCAAACGCCTACGTCTTCGCCTACGAATGTATGCTAACGATATGACGATGCATGTAAATCTATTAGTTGAGTGAGACATCAAATCAGATTTTTAGTTTGGTATTTTATGAATACATTAAAGGCTAGTGAGGAGAGCTCGGCGGTGTAAAGGTTGAGATAGGCTTTTATTGCTCTAATTTACAATTGAGATACGACTTGAACTAGTGTTTATGACTTTAACACTCTAAATGTCACGAGCGTTTCGAATACAATTTGTAACGAAAACAAATTCCATGTTCAACAGTAAACCACATTGAATTTAGGTATAACAGGAAAAAGGATGAACTAGTTTTAGCGCATTCTAAAAATATACTTCATGCTTCATTACTCAAACACTTGAAGTTTCAGTAATTAAATTGTATTATAATTATTAGGTAATTTCTTCTGCCAGTCATATGCAGAGTCGAATAATGGTAATTACTTAGTGGAGATTTTTATATTAAATCTACACTAAGGGTATTTAGAGACCATCGATTATGGCAGTAAATTGTATTTAACTTCAAAATGTTAACAAATACACGTTTGTGATTTGTTGACAGCCCTAAACCAGTTTCTGTTCTGAAACGCAGTATTATACGGATTCGATAGATGGCGCTAAAATAAATTACTTTTTTCAACAAGTTTTCGATTTATTTTTCCATGTAATGTCCAATCCGATGTTAATATTTTCTCAATTAATTGAAAAAAAGTGTTTGAAACTCACTGTTATTTGGGTAGACTGACCAGGAATATAAAAAACCTCGTCGATTTTCTATGAAAAATGAAACTAATTTATTTTATCACAATAGAAAGTGATATAAAGTAGCCGATTGTAGCGCTCCTAGCCAGGTTTTTTACATTCTTAGTTGTATGAATTATAGAAATAACTGGGTATAATGAGGTTATTAGTATTTGGTTCGTTTGTTTTAAACAACAAACTCGAACAAAGAACAGTAAGGAAATACAATGTGTTTATTGCAGTTATAAGACTGAACTAAAATAATTAAATAAGACGTCAGAAGGAAATCTTAATTAATTAGACTGAATACGAAGAAACGGACCATCCGTATCATAATTAAGTGCATGTCTGTTCTTTTATGTATTTTTATTATGACTTTTTACGAACGACATCGGAATACGGCCCCGAGTCGAATCTGGCTTCAACATAAAACATAAATCTCTTTTATTGTATTTAAAATTAATGCAATCCGTGTCGTTAATGTTCGAAATTATAAATATTTGGTAACACGCTTTATTTGACGTAAAATATTTGCGATTAAATGATTGGATGGTGTATTAACGAAGAAAGGATGCATTAGGAAGAGGAAATGTCCTCTTTCTGATCGTCCCCTCCTCCGATTAAACATCAAGACATCTGCAATTACGAATGTCTGCGGGGTTTATCGCTTCGGCATTTCGGCGAATTCAAATTACCGCTTAATTGTTTGCTATATGCTATTGAAATTTGATATTCATCGAGAAAACCTGTGATCAGCGGAAGTATGTAATCTTTACATTGGGTAAAGGTCGTGGGGTTGATTTAAAGCCTAGTTTACATTATGCCAGTACTGTAGGACAGTCCCGCCTGGGCTCTATTATTTGGTCTAACTGGCGACAATCAGGGTGTACAGTATGCTAACGTCGATGTTGAACACTATTGTCCGACTGTTTTGGCATAATGTGAACCAGGCATTATACTTAATGTTTCTTTAATAAAAACAATTATTTTATTAATTCTATTAATTTAGATAATTTTCTGGGAAGATGCTTCTATACAAAACTACTTAAATTTACAGCCGCCTCTATTCTGCAGACCTTATTTGGTTTTGCGAACGGTCCTTTTTGTGTAAATATACCTACTGCGTTGTCCTGTGAGGCTATAATGTAAAAACCTAGGTGTTCTTATATGAAAATGAATATCACTGGACCTAACACAAAAAGCTAGTAAGTATTCGTAACGTCATCGACATGATTTGTATTAGATTTGTGTGATTAGGCTTAATATACACCAATGTTGACTTTCTCTCAAGCTTTCGTGCTAGGCCCCCAATATCAGTAGGGACTATCTCGAAACACTCCCACAGTACGATGGATGAAAACGCCTCTAACAGTAGGTAGTGTAATATAGTAGAGAAATACATTACCTGTTTAAAAAAAAAACAATTTCTTCACAGTTTCAATGTTTATTTGATCTAATACGAAGTACATTTTTAAATGCAAACATTCCAAGTTTCCCGTTCTATAAAAATTAACAATGTAATTAATTTAGAAAAACAGCCGAATTAATTATAGAATCGTAAACCACTAATGAAACTAAAAAGTTTAATGGCACTACTAAAATAAATTGATTATATCTGTCTTACGTTCAAAATTTTTTTTATATTTAAATAAGTTACAAAGCCGATGATTTAAAATTTTATTACAGTCAGAGATTATTTTAAAAGGAACTTTAATTATAATTACAAACGGTCTATCATGAAATGTGGGATTATTCCCAACCCCGTTCTGTCCCCATGTAAAGACAGATGAGGATAAAGTTTCATCCGTCCCACCTTTTACGACGAGGGGACGGTTAGGACTTATTTTATTTTATAAGTTCCATCTGTCATCTTATTGGTGATATTAGGACTAGAAGGTGGGACGGATGAAACTTTTTTCGCACGTGGAGACAGAGCGGGGTGACGGGATCGCATTCGTTACGTCATCGACAAAATTTGTATGAGGTATATTGATCTACTTTACGTCTGTTGGAGCGACAAGTTTAATACAAAATTTTGTCGATGGCGTAACGAAAGTTATGACGAATTTTAGTAATAAAAACTGAGATTCCTTTCTTTTATACCTGAAAAGAGAAAATGACAATGTAATGCATTTCTAGTTACTCCAATTTTAGTTTATGGTTACATAAATTACTGTAAAACTAACTATGTTGTAAAACAAAGTAAGAGTATCTAATTAAGTGCGAATTTATTTAGCAAAAAAGTCCGTAATTCAAAACACGCAACGAAACCCGAGCTGTCATTGCGAAACGCAAAACTAACTAGTCGGGGGCGGCCTTTTTGCCATAGCGATCATGTCGTCGTTTTTTGTAACTTATACTTTCATAAGCTTTTCTCAGTATTGCCAGTACGGAGAGGAACTAAAAACATCCACGTCACTCATACGTTCCGTGTTCGGCTTCGTAACGCTAAAGCCCGCTACACACGCTCAGTTTTATCTGACAGATAATTGAATAGTCGGATCGTTTAGATAAATCTAACGTGTGCAGACAAAACTGAGGACTGAACAGTTCCCAGTTACTTAGATTTATCTGAACGATCGGAATGTTCAGAGAAAACTTTCAGATAAAACTCAGCGTGTGAAGCGGGCATAACGCTAAGGATGACCATATTTGAACAAAATTAAACTTACCTATTATGTTATGTGTTCCTGGTACTTCATTGTTCGATAATTGGTTTGGAAACAGTTAAAAATTAGGTTTTTGTGTTTCAACATGCTATCCTAGTTTTTCCATGGTTAATATTAATTCATAAGGTTAACAATGATACCATTAGGGGAAAACAATTATAAAACATTAGTGTGGTGAAGCAATTGTTAAGAAAAAAATTGTAATAACACAAAAAACGCGAGTAAATGTACGGAAAATGTTTGCAACTCCGTGATAGGGCGTAAAGTACACATAAATATTTTTTTCGAAGATGATACCAATACTTTCTGGAAATTTTTGTGCTAGGTCCTCTGTTTATTGTATACTAAGGTTAACTAAAACTCTACTTTAACTGAGACCATTTAACGAGTCTAAGTGCATTTAAAGTAAAAAAAAGTTAAAGTTATTATTTATTTTAAGACTTTAATTATTTAAAAATTACGCTAAGTAACATTACTGGTATAGTGCGTTTCAATATTTTTAGTGGCTTACCAGTTGCATGATAGGCAGTGTACTCTTGTTAGTATCGACTTGTTAGTACGTCCGAGCCGCTAATATGTTTGAACAACATTATACTCAGACCAACTCTTGCGGTATTTCAATTGACTTGCCATCCGTTAAACTAAAAGCAGAGTTAGCATCCAGTTACCATTACAATGTATCTTTGTAATGAGATAGTATGGTCTGAGAGTAATTCATGCATGAAAATGTAAAATGCCGACTTACGTTACGACCCATGAGTAGCAGATAGGAATCTTTTGTAATACATATATTGGAACGTTAGCTTTCACCGAATCCGTCCGTGTGGAATTTAAAAAAAAAGTAACCCATATTCTGTGGACTATTCTACATCTATGCCAGATTTCATCGAGATCCGTCCAGCAGTTTAGACTACAAACTCTAGCAGACATCCATCCATCATTAATAAGATCAGGATGTACTAGAGTACAAAATGATTTAAAACAAAGTGTAGTGTAGGTCTGTCTAGAATAGTTCTGTATTTTAGTTAACTTCTTGTTCACCCTCTTATATAAAAGGGAGTACCGAGGTGATCTTCGACAGCCATGGACATCTGCAATACCAGGAGAACGGTCTTTGTTTTTAGTACTTTCGCTTCTACAGAATCCTAAGGTGTGTTTTGGATATACCGCCGAGGACATACAGTTTCTTTTCTGGAAAATTCTAGAAGGGAAAAAGATGAACACCCAATAATAAAAAAATATATTAAATAAATCCCTTTATTATAATTTTATAAGAGGTTGGTTGCAACAAACACATGTAAAAACATGAGATTAAATTAGAATAAACACATTACGTCTATGTTGGTAGGCTTGATTTTCTTCTTTCTTGACGTCTTCTAGAAGGAGATGAGATGTGCAGAAGTTTGGCAAACCCAAGAGCACGGTATGAAGTTCCTACAGTGTGTATATACGTAGGAACTCTATACCTCGCTAGTGGCAATCACCAGTCGTATCTTCTTTTTACTTCTTTCTTCTATCTTCTATCTTCTCTCTTGCTGATAGGCAATACATGATTACTAAAAAAATTGTACTTACTATAATAAAAGTGCTGAAAAACCAATACAAAACCATTGTTATTTTTATGTACAAGTATTTCGGTAGTCTACCGGTTAAGTCGCAATATTTAAAACAATAAGAAGTTAATAATAATGCAGATCCAATTAAGGTCAACCCAAATATTTAGAGCGTGCGCACACCAGAAACTAAACAATCGCACGACTGTTGTGTGATGATCAATTGTTTCGCAGCCTATTCAACTGTTTAGTTGCACAACTAAAAATCGAATAGTGTACACACCTCAAATAGGAATATAAGTTGAAAGGAATCAAGGCGAGACTAAGCAGTTGTGCGATAGTTTAGTTTCAGGTGTGTGCTCTTGCTATATAAAATTCCTCCCGACCGACGCGTTAAAAACGAAATTATCATTTGAATAAAACAGCTGCCGTACGCAACCCCTCTAATTAAATTTACGTAGGTATCCACTATTACCATATTTTATACCGAAGACGGGATTTGCTGTAAGCAGATAAGTTTTTCAACCCCTTCGCGGTATGGTAATTTTTATAGACGCTCCGTGGGAAGTCTTACCCGCGATTAATGTTAAATTTTTAATTTATGAATCGCAAAAAGTATTACAGAGTTGAAGCCCTTGAGAATAAAAGGATTTTTAGAGTATTTTAACACAATATAACTTATATGCAAAGCTATAAATTATTAATAAGTTTGAGGCCCTGTCCCAACACTGGCTGATGGAGGCTCAGATAGCTCTAAAATTGCGTCACTGTCAGATAAGGGAACAAAATCCGACGTTTCCATCACATATTTACATTAGATTGTTATCAGAAAATTTACAATTTGGTGGGACAGGCCCTAGGACATTTTTATTTAATTATAGGATAAGTAAGCTATCTTGTTATGTTCGTTTCAATTAAAAATGGGACAGTATTTTCAAATGTATATACTTGTAGCTAGTCGGTTAAACAAAAACTGTTTCTACAAACGTTCCCTTATAAAGTACATGAAATAATTACCGTGTTGTGCAAACAGTTGCTAAACGCACGGTCTAAAGGTAATTGCTAAACTGCGAGATGGTCCCCTTCAGAATTACGTACACGCACCGGCCCTAAGGCAGTGTACACATGTTCTTTAAAGTTCAATTTTAATGAGCTGCAACTGACAAGTTTTCACCCCGGTTTATAATTATTTCGACGGCGGGTGGCATTGTAACGCCCACTATAACTTGATCTGCGGCATTTCCTACAAATATTCGCGGCCTTTATAATTTCGTTGAGGATAACTAAGGGCCGGAGGCGATGTTAAAATGGCAATGCTGTTGATTAAAAGATGATATCTATATGTAAGCTTGTAATGTTATAATGACTTTAAATTACGGCTAATTTTCAGAATTTATTGCGGCGGTTTATCAATTTTTTAATATTAAAGGTTTAACGTCGGTGTTAAAGTCAGTAACAGGATTTTAATTATAATTTAATTCTGTAGTTTAAGAATCCCTTATCTACTATCGTAAAAATAATTACAGATATAAGAACAGAATTTTGAAACTGAAATTTCAGCTTGAAAATTAATGCGAAATTATTAAATATAAAAAAATAAAACAGATAAAAAGTTATAATTTTAAAGCATTTCATAATTCTGATGAAAAAACAATTAAAATGAATAAAGAAAGTAATCATATACTAACCTAATTAAGTCAAAATTAACTTAAAGATAATGTAAAAATGTGTTAATGTACATAAAAGTTACTAATGAAGTTGCTGCTTGTATTAACAATGACAAGAAACTACAGGAGGTGTAAACGAAGAGAAACGAAGTCAATAACTTTTAACGACTACACATTCAACTTAATTAAGTAAGGTATAAACAAAAAAAGTACGAGTATTGTATAAGAGAACTTAAAATTAATTGATACTTTTTTCGAATACAGAAATGATATATACTATTATAATAAAGCGTAAACACACACTTCTTTGTTGTCTAAGATGTCAGCAATTACAGCATATCTTTGAATAATTATTTTTTTAATAAAAAGCCCTACTTATGTCACGCTTTAGGCTATATATTTTCACTAAACTTAGGGGGTGAATATTTTGGGTCAAAACTCTAAAGTGGGAAAGAGACTATAAGTTGCTGCTTGCATCAAAGAAGCAAGTTTGTCATCATGTCATTTTGACATTTGTAATTGATAAACAATAAAAAAAAATCATTATTTCATGCGGATGAAGGCGCACAAGAACAGCTAGTAAATTATATAAATGTTTACAAAATGAAAATAGAAAAAAGAGTTTAAGAATTATTTGAAAATTAAAGAGGTATTTTAATGCTGACAAGAATCAGAGTTAATCTGTGATTTTATGATCTTAAATTTTCTATTAAATAAAAAAAAAACATCAAAGTTTATTATTTCATTTCAAGGATTGCATTCCAGAGGTTGGCAACATTGAGCACGTTGACAGTAATAAGACAACTGCTATTATCTCGAATGATCATAAAGGTGCGTACAGACTGGGGCGTCGTAACGCCGGTTACTAAATCCCGCTCATTTCGGGGATTTGCAGTTGAAATTAGCTCGCAAATCTCTGGCTTACTACGATCTCCCTCCGACACAGATGTACACGATGGTGAATAAACTGATGAAGGTTTTAAGACGTGTTTTGATGTCGTTATCTGTAGAAGTGGAGGTTTGGGTACACTTGGAATAGGTTTATGGGATTGAAATCTTCGTAATAAAATAAGACTTGAAAATACGTACATCTAAAAGTAGATTAATAATATCTATTTCTGATTTTTACTGTGGATACTGTCAACTTGCTCTTATACCTTAAAAAGGGTCGGCACAGTATGTGCTGCTCTTCCATACATCTCTATCAGCCGTAATATCTGAATCCACTCGTTTCTTAAGCATATCCTCTTTTACACAATCCATCCATACTTTCTTCGGTCTTCCTCTTCCTTTGTAGCCATCCACATTCATTCTTAACACTTTCTGGTTTATAATTTTTACTGTGGGTACTTTTACAAATTCATCTTAACCTACACCTTATCATAACAGTAAATTAAAGAAATACTTATTCGCTCAAGCAAGCATGTGATTGTTTGAAAAAACAAAAAAATAACACGCTAACGAATAACGTACCGTGACAAACGAGCACTCGTGAAACGAAAGTTTGTGTGAAAGCCAAGTACAAAGCGATAAATCACATTCGCCGAGCCTAATTCCAGCTAAATATGTATGCACGGCTCAATTGAAATACCGCGCTATGCGATGCCACAAACACGCGCCCGTACACTCTTTGACAAAAAAAGTTACAGACTTTATATTTTTTTGTATTAAGAATTATCTGAATCAATTGTCATATCTAATGTAATTTTTAAACAAAGTTGATTCTAGAAGATAATTGAATTAAGATATTTTAACAACATAATTTCCTAGTTTTTCGTTTTTATATAATATCAGGAGAATTGTAACCCTTTCTTCATTAAGAAAGATTGAAAACGTAGTCTATCCATACACGTTTAACCTACAAACAAAAGCCAGGTTTAAAATGTTTCTAAAAAGTAAAGAACTGAACCGCCTTCTAACTCAAGAAAAAATTATAACTGATAGTTAAAATTGTAATCGTGTTATTTAAAAAAAATGTTAATCACGTATCTACGCGGCAGTGTGTACGGAGCTTAACATCGCGTGCGTCGCAGCAGTTTGGTATTGTCTACGCTTAATAAATGCGTATTTGACGCCCAATGCGTATATCACCACTTGAATGTAACCTTGTAGTTCAATAGTTAGAGTATCTAGATTCAAATACCAAGTTGAAAAGATCCATTTTTAATACCCTTTTTGTACATTCGATTATCTATCTATACTATTATAATAAAGCGTAAACACACACTTCTTTGTTGCCTAAGATGTCAGCAATTAAAACATATTTTTGAATAGTTCTTTTTTTAATAAAGAGCACTACACTAACGTCACGCTTTAGGCTATACATTTTCACTCCATTTAACTTTGGGGGTAAATATTTTGGATAAAAATCCTAATGTGGGAAAGAGACCATAAGTTGCTGCCAAAATCAAGGAAGCAATTGTCATTTGTGCATTTGAATTTTGACATTACATGCGGATGGAGCCGCACTGGAACAGCTAGTTAATAAAAATACAATACAATTAAATAGTTTAGGTGCTATCCAGCTGGAGTGTTTGTTTTTCTACATATCCCAACCGAGCATGAAATGTAGAGGGTTATCGTAACAGTTTTAGGTCAGTTGTCAGTGTGAAGTGGGCATTAGTGATGCGTGACGTAATATATTAATTGGTGCAAATGAAACGTAACTACTGAGCCGGAACGGTCGGAGTCAACATATTCTAGTAATTATTTGAAGTAAAACTATATATGTATTTTAGGGTCTGTCCCACCAATTTGTATCTGATAACAATCCAATTTGTAAAATATGTTATGGAAATATCGGATTTTGGTACTCTATCAGACAGTGACGTTAAGCTATCTGAGCCTCTATCAGCCGGTGGTGGGACAGGCCCTTAGAATTGTAAAAGTTCAGTGCATATTCTATTCTTTAATTGAATAAGTCCATCACATAAGAGAAAGACCGAAGACAGTATGAATGGATTGTGTGAGAGAGGTGCATAAGACAGTGAATTCAAATATGACGGCTGACAAAGATGTTTTGATGGGTACATACTGTAATGTTCCCTACGTATGGACAAGAGCAGTTAACGTGTTAATTCGTAAAAGTCTTCAATAGTAATTAAACCAGTGCGGTTATGATTTTTCCGTTATTTTTTATATTAGTGACGCAATCTGTGAAAAACCATAATTGCCAAACCTCAAAACTGCGTTGAATAAACATTAAGGTAAAAAAGAATGAAATCTACGTCATCGCGCGTGTTCCGCGGGGCATTTAAAATTTTATTGCAACCGTAAACACAAGGTACGGTGAACAAAACGGTCATTAAAAATACCATTAAACACCTCTGAGTCCAAAAAGTAACCCTTTTGGGAGCACATTAAGGAACGGGTCATTTAAAACTAACAGACTTATGCTGCAGTTCAGTTAGTCACACCGAGATCTGTTTAGTGGTAAGAATTTTGAAACGAATCTTAAACATTTCGTTGATACCTTAATCCTAAAGACGTCAAAATGTTAATGGAAGCAGCACTTTAAGTGTTACATTTTTATATGTTTTTTCACTAGCCAGGTTTACAGTAACTGTTGACAATTTATATTATTCCGGTCCATTTTACAAAGCGTTTTTATTAATAGGGATATTTAGACCTATCGAAACGATACTCATCTAATTATTATTAAAACAGCTTTTTATTGACGTAATAAGCAACCTGATAAAGTTGCAAATTTTATTCTAACACATTAGCTATCTTATTATACATTTTAAAGTCAGAAATGGTAGTTTAGAATTGCGTTCAATTGAGCGTCATCCTCCATTTTCATTCGATGAATTGCACAGAGTACCTACTAGGGATTCGCTCGGCAACGGAAATACACTGTTATCAGTCCCTCTGCCACATCAGTGTGCGTGAGTATACCCTGTGCATGTGTTACACACTCGTAACGCACGTAGGGTGGGCAGGATTACCCTAGGGGGTCATTTTTACCCCATCATCGTATGTCGCCACCCACTAGACTCATCCATTCTATATTTGAATTAGTTATAAGCAATTTCGTTATTCGAATTTCGAGTCGACCAATTCAGTTTTACTTTTTTGTTTTCTAATTTGAATTGTTACGAAGTTTGTGAACTTTTTTAACATTGAAAATTAACTATTCAATAAGAGGACTTAGAAGTTTTTTACACCAATAAAAATGGATGTAAAAATAGACTTAATAGATTTTTTACTGCGTTCGACTATTTTACGAAGGTAAATATCGTAGGTCTGCAGTTAGATATTTAAAAAGTTTTTTTTTTACCTTACATAAAGTTTTATTGAAGAAGAGACGATGTTTGTTCCTACGCGAATAATTTTAAAATGAGAAATTTCCATGGCAATAAATATTTATTTATCAAATCTTCACAACTCAAAACAGATGTATACGCAATAAAAACTAACCTCAAATCCGAAACCTAAAACTCCTTATTCATTGCCCACACATCGATCATAAACGCCTAAAAGGGGAAAAACTGCGGCAATAAATTTAGATTTCACATGAACATTACGACTGTCCTTTTCGCACCTACCAAAAACCCATATAAGCTGTCTCTGTAATCGCTTCTCGTAAATTCGCGTATATACCTACCGCTAATTTGTTTTGACATGTCTAAACGAACGACCACTTTTCCCGCCTACAAGTTCCCGTTTCAAAAGTTCGTAGGGGCTCAAAAATTTGATGGAAGGGAAAACAGTACTTGAAATCTACACATAGAAGTGAAATTCGTTTGACAGATTTTTTCAATTCAAGCTAGTTGTAGTTGGATGAAGTTTTGCCATAACTATTGTATTGCTGCTGGGCCCTTTTTTGCCCTTTGTAGTTCTACGTAGTGGTAGTTTCGAGGGGTATCCCCCATGCACGCGTGCCATCCGATAAAGTGAACTCACAAAAACTTATTTCGCGGTGGATCAATACGGCAAACAAAAAATCTATAGATTTTTTTGTATCGTAACCGAAATAGACACTTAAACATATTACTCTAAGTAAAAAAGCAACAAAAAAACAATAAAAAAGCTACTCCTGCGATCACAACTAGTGAAAGTAGGAATACCTTTTTAAATTGTTACATAATACTTTTCAATTTAGTTGAGTTACTGCTTTTTTATATCTATAATTTATCTTTCTTTCTTTATAATGGAATTTAGTTTAATTTCCACTAATCATCTTAATGCGTCAATAAGAAAATGTCAAAATAATCTCCCATTCAAATACTCGGAAGCGTGTCACAGACTTTAAAACAAATGTTAAACCACAAACCGAGAACAAATTGAGTAGACATGAATTATAAACAATAGAACAGACGACTCATAATGTACAGTTAACTAGACGAACAGATAATCGTATGCAATTGAAAAGCAACATTCATAACACTGCACTAGACTTACCTATGCCGTACTAATTACTCATTAGAAAATACGTAACAGCGAGGTCCCTGGGGTACAATGAACAAAGCGGCCATTGTGTGCCGCACAATGGCGTGACTCACTTGTGACGTACAAAGACAATAGTCTACCGTAGTGTCCCGTGTATGCGTAACGGGCATCGAGGGCGTTCGGATACTTGCAGCTTAATTGCAAACCTATTACAAAAGGTTATCAGAATATCCGAACTGACGAATATTAAGTATATTCTATAGTAGCTTTCGCCTGCAACACCGTCCGCGTGTAATTAAAAAAAGCAAATGTTAATAGCCTATGTTTTC
Organism: Papilio polytes; assembly: GCF_000836215.1. Classification (NCBI taxonomy): domain Eukaryota; kingdom Metazoa; phylum Arthropoda; class Insecta; order Lepidoptera; family Papilionidae; genus Papilio; species Papilio polytes. The sequence continues at coordinate 462,334 of NW_013528137.1, read as the reverse complement.
TTCCAGACTATATCTGTTATAAATTTTAATTAGATCCATTTAACAGTTAAGACTACAAACGCTAACAAAGATTCATTCATGTATCTATACATCCATTTAATCTTATAATATTAGTAAGATAGACTTGTTTTGTGTTAGTCGTTAATCAAAACTGTTCAAAAAGACTACGTAAAATGTAAATTTATAATAACTTTCAAATTCCATTTTTAAATATTGCATCAATACCAGAATAACATAAAATAACAAAACACTCACGTCAACTTGTCACCAAAACAGCCAACAACAAAGTTGAAAGTCCTGAAACAAAAAAAAAACAATTATAATCTGATAGTAAACAAGTCGAAAACATTTCCGAACGTCCCTCAATGACAAACCGCGGCCGAACACATCGTGTACGTTTGCCCGTTCACAAAAAAAAAGAACAAAGAAAAATCAATCTCGCGTGTTATGAAGAAACCCCATCAATCAGCTCGGAGTGAATTCGAATGGTTTTGTTCCAAGTTCAAAACCCTCGCGACCTTGCCACGGTCAACTACGGACGGTGTAACCTAGGCCAAATATTTTTATACCTAACGTCCCTAGAATATGAATGTCAGTGTACTGTTGCGCTTTGGCATTGAATTTGTTGCTCTTTGTGATCCATTTTTATTCACTATTTACGTTTATTTTAACGAAAAAACAAAGAGAAACAACATGAAAATAAACAAATGTTAAAAAACGATTTAATTATCGTATAAATGAATTGTTATTGCCTCAAATTAATCAACATATTTTTATAAAAATAATACATGACAAAAACTTTTTAATTCCAAGGTCGTCAGGGCAAAGATCCCAAGTGTCATAAACCACGCAAACAATCGTATTATTGGAGTGCAAAACACTTATTTATGTATTGGTAACCTTCCGCCGTATTTCTGACTAATGTAAATAAAGACGAATATAACTTTAGCTAGTTTCCTTAATTTCAACGATTACAAGCTTTAGGTTTATAAGACTTATGCTGTGTTTCTGAAGTTTCCATTCACTAATTGGTTTAGGTCAACTTTAATGAAGAATAACTCAAGTTACGTAGTTCGGAAACACATTTCTTGAAGTTATCGAAACCAAAACACTAACGGATAGTTAAATGTAACAGGGAAACCGGCCAATAATTAACAAAAGATAGTAAAACAATAGTTAGTTGGTAGATGGAAACTATTACGGTTGTTCCAAAGTTAAAATGCATAAAAACAAAACACAATCAATTATGTTTTGATAAAAATCGTAAAATCCTTTTCCAAAAAAAAATAAATTGCACTCGGTGTTATTTACGTTAATTTTGTTTTGCACGATCGACGTTCAAAAGACCCGGGGTCCTTGCAAACTTCCTTTATTAGCGCTCGATAAAGAATGCGTGACTCATTTGTGTTTTTGCATTCGAGATGATTTTGCGTTATTTTTTACCAACGTGCAACGCCCGACACGACCTGCATGACCTATCTCTTTGTTGGGCCTGTCCTCCATTTTTTACAGATACATTTTTTTTATAAATATAAATGAACTAACGAGTCAACGTTTGTCTCGATAAAATGCGCTTCGAATCGATTCGAGTGGCGCGATACGAGTATAATAAAAATCGGAAAGGCGACAATAAAAAACCGGCTGCGACGTCACTAAACGACAATATTGAAATAAACCGTGATGTCTATGATGAGGACGAAGAAAAAAACAAACGATCCAATAGTGGCCAGTTACAAATCCCGAGACCAGTTTTAATTAACTTTTGAATAACGAAGATCGTTTTCGAGTTTGAGTGAAGTAGTCTGGAATTTTCCAAATAGATATTTTATCGTAAATATGCAGTTAATAACTAGTAATAGCGACCGAGAGATAAACTAATAGAGGCGGCACTTTGGGAATAATTACGAGGTTCAGTTATCTTGTTTATTGTTTTTTATCGTTTCGTTTTTATTCGTAAGACTTGACAACTTTTACAGAATATATTTTTTCTTGAAATTCGGGCCTATTGGGTTTTGTATAATACTAAAAGAGATTGATAAAAGTATTGTTTTTTTATTGATCTGTTATATGCTATTGTAACGTATGCATTATTTTAGCAGCACAATAATTAAATAGATTATTAAAATGTAAACAAAATAAAATAAATCCAATAAACAAGTTATATTATAGTCTATGATGTAGTCTTCGTTGGCTCATTTCAATGTACAGTGGTCTATGGATTCCATTTAGTAAAGATAAAAAATCATCAGAACCTAAGAAACCTGTTACTAATTGCAAGCCATAACAGCGTTTGAGTTCTTGAAAGGTATTAATTTAGTAAAATACAGTCTACCGGCTATCGATGTCTAGGTAACAACACTAGAGATGTGCTGCATTAAATAATGAACTTTATTTCTCATTACTTAAGGTTTAAATTTGCGTTGAATTACCTAAAGGTGTGGTCAGACTGGTCTATTGAAGATCTTTTGAACTTAGCATATCTACAAATTAGGCTTAACTGCCTTCTACATTTGTACAACGCCTTTATTGTGATGAATCGACCATCGCATAATTTACTTTTTACATCACGCTTCTATGAAAATACTTTTCACTCGCATTTCTTATTCAATGTTAATGTATTTTACAGAATTACTCATACGAATGTAGTTTGTTTTTGTAAACATTACGTTTTTTGTTAATAATTCTTCAACTTTGTAAACGGCCCCACTTGCATCAAATGCGGAATTGTTTATGGCATGTCGTTTTACAAAGAGAGCATAAATGCTAATTTTACTATGGACATGTAAGATTGAAAAAAGCCAATTCATTATTTTATACGTTTGTTGGTTATTTCCATAAACTATGCTTCAAATTCCCTTTATCTATACTAATAAAGAGGAAAGATTTGGTTTTTCGGATTTTTTCATTTATTACAATAACTCAAAAACTATTGGACCGATTAAAAAAATTATTGCACTATTAAAAGCTACGTTATCACTGAGTAAAAGGCTTTTTTAAGTCCATGGCGATGTCATGAGCAACAGCTAATGTCAAATATTTTCATCAGCAAATATTGATCTCGTAATTCAAAGTTAGTTTCTTAAAATCAATAGTGTACAAATATTTGTAATAAGTACAAAGTGATTTCTAAAATCTCCCACAGAGTTCTTCAGTAGTTAGAGGATTTATTTATTTTGCAGCTCGTACAAACATGTTTTCATCGAGTTGTAAACTTTTATAAACAATCCTGTTAAGTTTTAATATTATAAATGGCGGGAAAGAGTCCCACGCTCAACGATGTTTTTATGTTTTTTACAGAAAAAAGTTTTTGCTTGCGCCTTTTACAACTTCTGGACAGGTGCATTGACCTAAATATTTTATAGTTATTTTAGTCTCTGTTAAGGGGATGATGGTGTTTTGATATCTGCATTGTTTTTATTAATTAAATATCGTCAAGAGTACGAGATAAAACCAAAAGAGCGGGCACACCTTTGCCTAAATTATTCCACAATTATGTGCGATTGTCGATTGTTTCGCAGCCAACTGTTTAGTTGCACAACTTAAAATCGAATAGTGTGCGCATATTAATAGAAGCTCATAGGAATCAAAGCGAGACTAAATAGTTGTGCGACAGTTTAGTCAAGTGTGCAATATTATTTATATAGAAATAATTTATTGCGTATTCGCATATCGTGTCGTAACTAAGGTAAATGATGCGTGGATTTTTATAGCACTCAATTGGGATGCAATTATCAAGGAAAATTACCCAAAAATAATGCATGCAAGAAATAAATTTGTGCATTACCAAGAAACGCCTGTAAGTATAATTTAAAACGTATCAACGGGCCGATGAGTGTTAAATCACAAAAACTAATCTAATTAACAATGATTACGCTTGATTCGAGGAAAAAGGTGCAAATTATGTCCACAATATGGCTGTCTCTGTCTTTTTGAAGTGAATGAAAGAGATGTCGGATTTTGATATGTGTTTCGGCAGATACTCTTATGTCCGATTTAAATAATTCCAGCAATGTATAAATTTAATACAGTTAAAACGAATGATGGAAAAACAAGAAAAGGAAGCTGTATATAGGACATATAGAGAGGAAGGCAATATATGAACTGCTCGTCATATATTCTGGCTAGAAAACCTACGCTCATTGTTCGGAAAGCGCACCATTTCGTTATGCAGAGTCTCGGTTGCAAGAGTGTAATTAGACGTTCGGAAGAAGCGATTAAAGCTAGCGCTGGACTGGAATAATGTAAACCGGGCATTAGGTCCATGTTTATCACCTATTTAGTCCTGCAGGAAACTTTTTAAATAATGTTTTTGCTAAATTAACAACCAGATGTTATACTTTGTAGTTACTATTGGATCATGACATTTATGGTCGTAAAAATATAACTAGACTATGGTTTACTATTCTCGTTTTATAAATAATCAATTGCCTCAATTTCCTGTTATATAAATAAGCTTTGCAAGTATATAATGTAATAAAACTTCTATAGCAACTATACAACAGATAAATACGAATAAATACTTCGCATAGCGTGATATAAATTACTATAAAATATTAAACCAGTTTTATTACGCAGAGTTTTTATAAGCAATATTTTAGTTATAAAAAAAATTGTGCATAAAATAGCAATCGCATAAATTCAAAAGTTTTCTTTGAGCTATAAAACTAAAATTAATGTTTGTCCGTTTAGAAATATAAAAAGAGAAATAAATAGACTATAGCCTATTTTCTTTGGAATGGTAGAAAAAAAATGAAGGTGATACCTGCACTTAACCCCTGCCAGAGTGGTCCAGTCAGTCGGAAATCGTAATAAGCTAGGGGCACACTGAGCGGAATATGAAATAAAAAATATATTTTACTTTTGAAACGTATCTTAAATTGAAATTATTATAGTTTTTTAATACATACTGAACAACTTTTGCACTTATTCTAGACTAAATCGTCTACTTAAGCGCTTGTTACTTAGGTACCTATTATTAATAGTAATAAAAACTTTAACAGTGTAACTTTTGACAAATGAGTTATAACTTAAGCCAGCTATTAATTGTATTATATTGCTACTGTATTAATTCGGTCAAAAAACTTGAAAAAGGTTCTAACCAGCTAAGTGATATCTTACGGAAACACTAATAAACACGATAAGTTATTGAGGCAAAAACCGCGTCGAGTGGTTTTTGACGTTAATTGTATCCGGGAAAGAAAACTTCGCGTAATATTACTTTGGATGTAGAAATAATTTTATTTTATGACAGCTATAAAATGGTACATATGCTACTTTTGTCTTGACTATAAAAAATTTGCGTTTCCTCTTGGATATTGAATTATTTAAAAATAAAATTGATATTTTTTCAACCTCGTAAATTATTAATATCGTACGTGTTACTAAGTTATGAGATATTCCGAAGTTAAATTTGTATTTTAATTAAGAAGTCAAAGCGTTGTATGTTCCCAACTTTATCCCAATCGTATCAGGGTCTTCCAAACGATCGTATTATTTACATTTTTTACCTCGAAAAAGTGGAACAAAAAAGGTAAAAGATAAATTTTGTGCGCCCACCAAATGTCCCCGGCACAACAGGTTTGAGCGGGTTTCCAGTTCATATTTGAGATTTTTGTGTTTCCGACACACGATGTTGTCCGTTTAAAATCATCTCGGATTTCGAAACTGTTTGGTTGAAACTTTTTGGTCTGTTAATATCGAAGAAATAAAGCATAAAGTCTGTTTTCATTAATATCAGTATTATTGGTTTTAAATCTTACTAATATAAATCCAAAAGCATAGTATCTCCGGAACGGCTCAACAGATCTCGATGTAATACACACAGATACACAACAGAGTCTAGAAGAACAAATTCATTTATTCACACTGAGCGAACTCACGGACAAATGCTAGTAATAAATAAATTACTACTATAGTACTTAACATACTTCAAAAGGTAACAATAAGCGACAAGACACGAATTTCACTCCGCTTCTATGTTAGACACTTTAACACGATACATTTCTAGCAACTTTATTAATCCAAAAACCTCGATGAAAACGTATCTCACTGTACAAAATCTTTTCGTCAGAGATCACGAGAGTAGTCGCTCACGTAGGAACAAAGCGATGCCGACAAACGATACGCACGGGCTTGCACGCGTCCCATTTGTATACTGGTTTTATCATGACATCGTGAAAAATAACTCAACGGAGGGTATAAAGAAAAAAGTACAACGTACTAAAGCCGAGCCGAATAGACCAGCGGGTAGATCGAAATCAGTGTTGCACTCTTATTTTTCAACTGTTAACAATGATGTTACTCTAATTAGTGTTGTTTTTGGACATTATAAAAATTTTCATGCTACTTTGTCAGGACAGATTTAAAAAAAAAACATAAATATAGCCGATATCATCCAAAAGCGATTGTTTTCAAATCAATTCAAGTAATCAAATCTTTCCTCTTTATATTGGTATGAAAAATGAGATCAAAATTTAAGCGAAAATAATTGAACAATTAATAATATAAAATAATTAATAACTTTCCAATATTTGTACTGTATTTTTCTTACTATTCTTCTAATAAACTAAACTAAATAAGGTCTAATAAAGATTCTACGATCAAATATTACCTATACAAAATTTTAATGCACTAAAATCGATTATAAAGTCATTAAACCATGGGAACACATTTCTTTGCATGAAGTTCCCTACAAGGCTATGTAATTAGCTCAATGCGAATTGCGTTTGCGCATTGCAAAAAAAAATAAAAAATAAAATCAAGATGGCGTCGCGTCTATTGGCGGGGGAGCGATTACATTCATTCGACAGCCACGCCCGCGACGTGATGTAGAGGGTTGCACGCATTAGTAATTGCGTTTTATTTATTTTATTATTACTTATGGTCGCCCGGTGTTCGAATATCAACATACAATGAATGTCAGTGGTTTCCAATTTAGTATTTATACCACATAGTTTAACATAAACATGTCTCACTAATTGCAAGTTATTTGTAATAAAGAATTGTCTACCTTTCCAATAAATCATTGTCAGCATCTATGTGCCAATGCTGGCACTTAATAATTAAAAATAAATGCAATGCAATGACAAGCCAGTTCCATCTTACAGTGCGTTTACATGGTACGTAATTCTGCAGACGGATACAAACCCATCAATAACTTCGAGTAGGTATCAAAACAGATGAGTAGTCTGTGTATTTACTAGCTGCAGATTCAAGAAGAGTGGAAACGCACCTTTAGATTGGTACCGTTTATTTGATTGGAGCTTGTAGGTAGTTACTATTTCTGGAATTGTGAACAGGTTAAGTTTGTTCCATTCATCTATATAGCAAAAAGGTAGAAAGGAAATACATTGAATTTATTTCTAGTAGGCAACTAATTTTGACAAGGCATATGCAGCATATTTTAACCCTTTTAAAATATATTTTTAGGACTATTTATTGAAAAGAATTGAATTACTTAAAGGAAGTATACAAGTTTAATTTTTAATTAACATTTTAATATTTAAAATATGAAAAACATCAGTGTTAAACTATAATTTTAATGTGTCCTATATTTATGTCCATATTTTAATGAACAAACCAGGACATGGCTGCCGCAAGTGACAGCGTGTGGGCCACACATTGTCTTTAATTATGACTATAAAATTTTATTGAGGAAGCGACAAAATTAAAGGGCTCAACACACGAAAAAAACATGCGTTTTTTTATAATTTGTCAACATTATTAAATATGTTTGCCTCCATTATTAAGCTGGTTAAAATTAAGAACTTCCTAGAAAGGCTTACAAATACCAAATAGAAAGGACAAACAATTAAATCATATAAATATTAGGAACTTTATACAGGGTGATTCTTAATGGACTGATCAACGGCTTTGTCGAGTTAGAGGACCACAATAGCTATAGTTTAAGTGCAAATTATGTTGGCCGATTTTCTATAGTTTTTAAGTTGACTTTTTTCCAAAAGCCGTTGTAACTCCATAAAGACGATCCGTCCGTTAAAAATAAATATATTGAATTGTTTTTAAATTATCATCACTTACAACCAGACCTCTTGACATCGTAGTTGAGGTCGGGTCGCACGACTAAAAAGTCATTACAAAAAATATATCATTGTTCAACTGTGCATAACAAAATAGGCTAGTAAATTAATTTCTTAACATGTATACGACTTATTAAGTTTGATCAGTGTACCCAAGGAATGAAGATGGTTCGTTTCCATAATAATCGCGAACACTCGTAAATAATTTATGGCGGTAATAAAGTCGCCGTTTCTTCACCCAAGTGTTTATTAACGTTAACTGTTTAATAGCCTAGCGTTACATCACGTGTGATGACTGAATTTTATACTAGCACATGTCGTACAAAGGCCGTCTTTTCTTTACTTTTTAAATGAATGGTTTCTTTCATTCAGCCAGCATTTTTTATAACCAGCCAGTAGTTTTTATAACTAGTGCTTTTATAAATTCAGCCAGTTATTATTATTAGTTTTTTAAACTATCTTAGTTTTTACTAATATAATATTTTTTAGAATTACGCGAATTTTAAAATAGATGTTTGGTACTATTAATCTCCAAAATGGCGTAACGGATTTCAATTTAATTTTTATTAAATTTAAATTTAATTTTGATTTCATTTTAATTCCGCGCAAACAAAATCTCGGGCAACAGCTGTTTCTAATTATTTAATTAGAAAATAAAACGATGTGTTTGTACAAGTGTTTTAAACGATGCTGTTAAGAAAAGCAAAAACCTGTTATGGCATGTTTATACCTAGTAAGGAAGTAAATACATAAAGAAGGAATAACCACTGCAAGGACGATTAACTCCACCTTACATAACTTAATCGAATATTGTAACTTACTTTGTACTTTATTCATGCAAAAACAATTCTAAGATTTCAATTAGATACAATTCTAGGTACAGTACAGCACCTAGACTAGGAATAGACTTGATTTTTTAAACATACTTCTAGATATTAGAAGATATCTTCAGAACAGCATAAAAATCTCGATGAAATTTAACACAGATGTAGACCAAGACGAGGAATGGACTCGATTTATTTTTAACCGCATATTACTTATTAGAAAATCGATATTTTATGGTGATCCGGAACAGGATAAGAACTCGATGAAATTTGACACAGATGTAAACATAGTCTAGAACACATATTTATTTTAATTCCCCGTGCACGGAGTCACAGGCAAAAGCTAGTCGCGTATTTGTCGTTGTACATCGTATAACAGTCGATTACTACCGGTACACGTCACAATGCTACGTTTTGCATAAGAATAGTTAAAAGAACAGCTGTGCCCACCCGCCATGTGTACTGACTACGCTTTGTAAATAAATGTTCCATTACAAATAACGTATCCACTAATTGAAATTAAATGTTAAAATACACCACTGAATGAAAATTTCAAGTTATTTTTGTCAATTAATCGACAGAAACGCAAGAGAATTTTTAAACTTAACTCACTAATGTTTAGATTTAAATGATTAAAAAAGTTAGATTTCAATAAATTTAAAGTGATTAAATATCAAATTATGCGGTTGGTTGGATGTCACAATACTTTTGATAGAATAATAAAAATTCTTTGTACGAAAAGGTGACGAACGGATCATTAAAGACCGGTTGAGTGAATGAATGAGTGAATGAAAGACGGATGTGCAGTCGAATACCATGTCTATATATTTAAATCTTGCTGTAAGAGATTTCAGACAGGACACGTCTTATTGCCTTTATGAGATAATACTTATTACAAATGCGTGATCATGTGCTGAACTGTGAACTTATAAAAAACAAATCAAATACAGATAATAAATGGAGGGAAGATTACAAAGTGACAGATTAAAAAATAAATAACATGCATTTACGGAGGATGTATTGGTTTTTATATGAATTGTGACAATCGTGATAATTTTAACACTGAATGATTGTGGATGTATTTTATTTTTACTTTTTACTGATCGTGTATGCAGATATTTGTTTTTATTCTGTTTTAGGTGATGTCGATGATCTGCAGTTGTTTAATCACTAAAAGAACTCTTTTCTCCTAAATCGTCATCCACTTGCCCTTATCCCTTACGGAGGTCGACACAGTATGTGCTGCTCTCCATACATCTCTATCAGCCGTCATATCTGAATCCACTCCTTTCTAAGCATAGCCTCTTTCACACAATCCATCCATACTTTCTTCGGCCTTCCTCTACCTATGTAGCCATCCACATTCAATCTTAACACTTTCTGGTTTATATCACCATCGTTTCGTCGCATAACATGTCCATACCACGCTAACTTAGAGTTCTCCCAAACAATATATAGTAAAAATGATCACAGATTAACAGTAATACAGGTAAAATAAACAATTTCAAGTGCTCATTTCGAAGTAATAGATCTACTGTGATGTAATAAATGATAGCATAAAAATGAAAAAAGTTAAACCAAAAATTTACGATCTTCAACTTCCCATCATGATCCGCGAACGCATTAGAATATTAAAAAATATCACCGGTAGTATTCTCACATAAATTACAAACGATGCGTATACACCTATGGGAACAACAGACTAAACAATAGAGAAAATCTTAATAAATGATCGAATTCAAAATAGGGGTCGCAAGATATTTGAATCTCATGCAACCCTTTCACAACGACACCTGGTCGTTTAGTCCCGGAGTCAAAAATCTTTTATCGCATTAGCATAATATTTATAATATCGACAATAGGATGGGTTATTCAAAGCAGCTTGAGCGGTTATAGCACGGTAGCTTGCATTGTAAGATAGGGGACACAAAGGTGCACTTGGTGGCTTACAAGATTCCTTACACGTATATCGACGCTAGATGTTCTGTCAATTACATTGTAATTCAGGCAACTTTATAATCCTTGCCTGTTTGTACCCGGTTTGTGATTTTATTTATATACTAGCTTTCGCCTGCGCCTCTGTTCGAGTGGAATTTAAAAAAAAGAATTAGCCTGTGCGTTCTGTAGACTATTTCCTACATTTATGCCAAATTTCATCGAGATTCGTTCAGCAGTTAGGCTACAAACTCTAACAAACATCCATTAATCCAAACTTTCGCGTTTATAATATTAGTAAGTAAGATGTACTAGGTTTATATTTCCTCAAAACATGTGTTTTTATTTAATGTACACACGAGAACATTGACCTTTGAGTGCAAATGAGTCACCATTCAAATGTGTGATACTTTAAAAATTTACTTTCTATATGTCATTTCATTATAAAGTTTCTTACATTCAATTAAATTTGGTAAGTTTATTATTTTACTAGTTGTCGCCCGTGACTCCGTCCTCATGGAATTAAAAATCAAAAGTAAGTAGCTTTTGTGCTCTTCCAGACTATGCTCTACATCTATGCCAAATTTCATCAAGATCCAATTACCAATTAAGGCTACATACTTTAACAAACTTCCATCCATCCATCTAACCTTTCGCATATATAATACTAGCTTTCGCCCGCGACTCTGTTCGCGTGGTAATAAAAAAACACAAGTAAATAGCCTATGCGATCTTCCAGACTATCGTCTATACATATGCGTAATTTCGTCGAGATCCTTTAAGCAGTTTAGGCTACATACTCTAACATCCATCTATCCCTCCAAACTTTCGCATTTATAATATTAGTATATTATCCAGTTATTTATAAACAAGCACTTAAGTATATTATCTGTGAAGGTTCGCTGACTAAAATAACTACAAACATTAAAGATAACCACAGCGTCGTTGTATTCTAGATTTAACGCTTTGACAACTATAAACGTCAACGTAAATTATATAAGATTAAATATTACGGTTGTTATCTTTTTACTCGGAGCATAAAATATTACTACTTAAGAAAACTAATGGCTTATAAGAAACTTAAATTAGACGGCGATATAAAAAGTTACGACACAAAAGCGTTGAAAAGTATCGGTTGCATCTATCGAGGTCAATATAAAAAATCCTTTTAACCCCATAACAGATATCTATTGTCTACAGACCGTCAAATGATACGCATTAGGTTTTTTTGCCGTGTTATGAATACGTTTAAAACAGGAAGGATGTGAAAGTCGGGGGCATAAAAGACACCGTATGGCAGCAAAGGGTTCCAACTCTGACCGGCTGTGTACAAAGAAACGTTCGTACGTGAATCATTACATTAAGAAATGAATTATTACGGTCGCTCATTGTTGTCCATATTTTCGATTTTCTTTTGTCAATCGTATAAATAGGTTACAGACGTTTCAATAATTCAATGCAATCATTAGTGATGATTAAAAAATGAGTAACGTCATTCGAAAATTGAATTCTTTTATACACTTAGAATAGACATCAAAATAAATTACTGTTCGTATTTCAACTTTACCTTGACAGAAGATAATTCATCCGGTGATTTTTATTAAATCACTAGCTTTCGCCCGCGACTCCGCTTGCGTAGAATTAAAAAAAAAACAAAAGTGTTCTTCCAGACTCTCCTCCACATCTATACCAAATTTCATCGAAATCCGTTTAGGCTACAAACTCTAACAAACATCCATCCATCCATCTAACCTTTCGCATTTATAATATTAATAAGAAATAAGATTGTACATATTCAACGAAATTTAAAAAGCAGAATATAAAATTTGTAAAAAGAAATTGAATGGATTAAGTTATCTTATCGAGTCAAGCGATAATTTGTAGGACATCTGTTACATCGGGCATCGTCAGCGCCATCAATCAACTTGTTTATCTACAACTTTCTCCTTGAAACATCCCCACTTATTGTACAGGACGTTCGTCATATCACGCATTAAGTACCTCACACGTAGATCGGATCAGCTTGTCTTTAATGTTTTTTTTTTACTTTCGTTCAGAAATGTAATAAAAAACATCATGTATAAACATTTCCTAAGCGCTAGACTAGACAAAATTGATATTCTATTTTTGAAATAAAAAAAAAGTTTGTCATTGACAAAAAATACTGGCACAAAACTCAAAATTATAATAAAAAAAATGTAGATCCCGTCGGTAATACGTTGAAGACACGATGTCTAAACCGCGACCGTTTAGGGATCGAATAATATTGGCCTTTATTTGACTAGCATATTCACTAAAGTAATACGTAGCTTCGATAAGGCCCAACAAAATTTTCCCATGGCGAGGGATCGAACTCGGTTACCTCACGAACTCGCGGACCGCGTCTGGCAACATTATAAAATAGGCTACGCAACCGCCTTTCGAACTGGCTGAAAATTTTCGCTGTATTCTAAAAATTTATAATTAGAGCATAAACATTGTATTTTTAAAATTATAGCCATTTGAAACGAGAAAAATCATTTACCTTTTATGAAGTTGCCAGTTTGAAGTCATTGTTTTGTGTAATCTGTGAAAAAAAAGAAAATAAAATTAATTATGATGTCAATGTCATAACAATGAAAAATGATAACCCAGTGCGTATGTACTAGAATTACAATGTGAAGGTCATGTACTAATAAATTAATTTCTATCAGATTTCACGTGCAATGCGCACTGAACAGTTCCTTATTAAAAAGTGTAAAACATTTCTAAGCAAATTATCCAATTATTTCTTTCCCACATTTTTTACATAATTCACGTTTTTAAATCCTGTTTAGAGCTACCACAGATTAAAAAGTTTGACACCTGATCCCGTATTTACGTAAAACGGCTGTTAGTTGCTTAAAGTTTTTGTGCAAAATCCAACAGTTTTATTTATGCAACGTTTACAATAACATTACAAATTGACAAATATGGTATTTATTTTATTAGATATGTTAACATTTACAGATTAACTTGTCTAAATAGTTTTTTGTTAATCCATATTTTTGATGTAAATTTTTCTAAGATTATTATAAAATCAAACGAATACACTTACGACATACATAAGATATTTAGTAATAATGTAATATTAAACACTAGCTGTTCGCGTGCAGCTTGATCCGCATTAAATTATTTTATTGTTTACATTTGTAAAATTATCATTATCAAATGTCAAAATGACAACACTTGGCAATCTTACTTTCTTGATGTTGGCAGCAACTTATGGTCTCTTTCCTACATTAGGGTTTTTATCCAAAATATTTACCCCCTAAGTTTAATGGTG
>NW_013528137.1:438280-448177 GCF_000836215.1 Papilio polytes | reverse complement strand
TTACGCTTTATTATAATAGTATAGCAGTATAGATATATTAGTATAGATTATTACCTGATACCGACACTATTAATGTCATTATAATAAAATAGAATATAATAAATGAAGAATTGCTTAGTTTATTGCAAGTATGAGCACGGAAAATTAATAAATATTAATCACAACGTCGACATTTCTAAATTGTAAAGGTTAAAGTTACATGTTTTTGTATAACCTTTGCACAGATAATATTTAAAAAAACAACACGTCATCTGAAAATTACAGAAGCGGTTGCTGCCAATTAATAATACGAACGTGCATAATCTATACTTGTCTTGTGACTTATTAAGAAATTTTATCACGCCTGACTTGTCGACGTATCATACAATGTCCATCCATCTTTGTCTAAATCCGCTTATCTTTTGCAGATATCTGGATGTCGAGGAGGGCCATGCATTATTTATTTATGCAAAGAAATTTGCATCTAGCTGTTCAAGGGTTAACTCGCTTGTATCGTGTCGCTTGCCTTTATTTATCATTGTATAGTTTTACATTTTTGACAGCTGACTGATTTTAGTGAATATTTCATACGGAAGCTTTGGTATAGTGTTGTGACGTCATTAACTGACGACACTGGTTGGTAGGGAAGTCATCAAACCTTTTGCACGGCTAAGTTAAAATGCAAAAGTGCTTACAATTTTTATATCGCCTTTTTCAAGTCGTTTCAAAAAAGGCTGCCTTCAGCATTTAAAATACCTACCGATGTATTTTTTTGGGAAGTCGTTGAACTCAAAGTTATGATGCGGTTGTTTGAATATATTACCGTGCGATTTGTTAAGTCATCGTCAAAAATATTAACATTTAGTAACACAGGTAAGTGTAGTGCCTATTGTTTATTGTCTCTTTCCAACGAAATTTATAGAAATATTAATCAAGTCTTAATTTAGTTCAGTATGAAATATTAACGTCAAATTAATGTATTAAATAGAATTATTTATTATTTTTACTTTGTAACTTCATTTTAACATATTGAATAATTTTCGAAGACACCAAGTAATTTAATCTAACGTAAACATTGAACTTATCAAAAGAATAAGTATTTTTTTACGTTCAAAATATCAAATTGCACAAATTAACTTCGAAAAAGGGATGACATATTGCATCTTGGAATAATAAATAACCCAGATATTGTAAATTGATAAAAAAACTAGTTTTTTTCTAATACGTCTGGTGACTTACATTAATCTTGAAATACATTCGTAAAAGTTTCAAGCCAAAATCAGGTAAAAATATACTAAGCACAAACCCCATAAATAACCACATATTCAGTTTTTTTATTCTCGAAAAAATCTTCCATTAAGATTATTTCTAAATTATAAATGGCTTCTATTAAAAGATATCTAACATCGAAGAGACTTAATAAAATCAAACCTCTTCCTTTTAATAACGACAATAGATTTTGAGGTTAGAAAAAAATGCTACTCGATGTTACAAGAATGGGAAATTAAATTACAACAAGTTTCGAAGTGATAATAAAAGGCAGTGATTGTCCCTTTGTGTATTCTATGGGTTTCTATTCATTTCCTTTGTGTCCCAGACAGTAATGAATTGCCGTTTATTTTACGACTTAAAGATGTTGTGACAAATCTTATTGAGTCATACGTACGTGATACGAAAATAGAAAAAACTTTGAACTAAATGGTATTGTAAATTTTTTATGGTAAAAGTGCTAGGGAATTAAGTCTTAGTGCGGTTTTCAATGTTCCTACCACTTCTTTCCCGTTATTTTTTTATAGAAAAATGTATACATAACCGAGTATTAGTTAGTTTTTTCTGAATCAGAAAAAAATAAACACTGTATTTTAATATGTCGAAACAATATTAATTTCAATAGTTGGTTCCAATTTAGACACGAATTTTTTTTTTAATGGTAAAATTGCATTTTAATAGAACAATTAAATTTAGATAAACTATCACATATAAATGTGGTTAATACAATTTTATACAAAGGTCAAAAGCCCCGAAATTCATTAATAAAGTGTCATGCAACGCCCTTGAGTAGAAAACGGGGACGACTCTCGACGTTCGGCAATAAATAATAATACTGACTTACAATGCACTCGATGTCTCTCTTTAATTACCTGTCAAAATGTCTGACATCTAACCTTTACAAGTGGGCGAAAAAAAGAAATAGATTCTTAAAAAAAATAAACACAATTTTTACCGCTTCTATCCTGCCAGTGTGACTGTTAGTTTATAAAAAAACTTTTTGTTGCTCACTGTAAAAAAGATGAGTGTTTTAAATTTATATTTATACAATTTTAAATGGCGTTGCTAATTCCTTAGGACTTTTAACATTTTTATTTATACTTTACAGAAAATTTGGTAAAATATGTGCACTTTAACTTTCTTATAATTCGTTAGTGTAACTTCGAGGAGTCTTAAATGTTTTTGCTAAAAGTATTAGAATAATATTGTTATATTGTTGGTTAATATATTATGCTGTGCTGATTTCACTCAATAATTCATACGGTTTTTTCCTTTTTATCAGTGACTGAACTGACATTTACTTGGTTTAAAAATAGAATTTGTGATTGTTGATTTGACATCAATGACCCTTGTAGAGGTATCGATTTGTCGGTTCAATAACGATACATCGATATATTAAAGTACTTATAAATCGAATACATGTTATAAATAACAAGTTTTGTATCTTTGAAATTAAAGTATGTTTCCATTGTCACAACTCGTACAAAAACAATATTGTTCCAATTTTACATACTTTATTACGTAATTATTTCAGCAATGAAAACGCATTGTGATTATCGAAGTTAAAAGACTCATCTACACTGATTCCAAAGAATAATAGATTAAAACAAAATTTAGGAACAATATAAACGTAGCATTTCCAAGTAAAAAGAAAACTTCCTCATATAAGAAGTTGATAGCAACTTCACCATAGAATTAAATACTCATGAAAAGCAGTAAGTGCTGACGATTTGCGTTTATGCCTAGATGTTAAATTTAGAAGCTAGATAGGTTTTAGGATTGAGGTAAATGGAAGTGAGTAGTTTGCCCTTTCGTGAGTTATGTTTTCTCTATTTTGTCAAAGAGTATGTAAGGGACAAGAAATGTCAATAAATTTCTGTTGATAGCCTAGACAGAGTTTTATTCCGGGACATGACTACGCGTGACTCATATCGCCATTTAACAAACATGTTTTCCTTCATGCTATCGTGTTTGCCCATTGGTTCAATGTTTGCAGTTCGTTGGCTGAAAATTAAAATGCTACGTGTGATGATAAAAAAAGAAATAATTCAATTGTTTTTAAAATACTACCTACCACCACTTAGTATGATTTATAAAATAATAGCTTATATGACTTCGTCCGTGTAGAATTAAAAAAACTAAATTAGTTGCTTTATTTTTCTTTGTAAATTACTTTATAACTAAGATAGTAAAATGTAACAACAAAATAATAAATAACATGAACATTTATGTTCCATATAAAAACACAAACAATAATTATGTTTAATATTTATATGTATTCGTAAAAATATAAGTTTCTTAGATAAAGTTTATACAAATAGGTTAAAAAAGCGTAGATTTTAATACGAATATTCCCTAAAGACCTCCTTAGTGCACAATTACTCTATGACCAGTAAAATTTAACTAAAAGACACAAAATGATTATCTATTTTGCCATATTCATTTGTTTTACATTCAAACAGTAGCGTAAATGCATTTGTGAAGTCGCATGTTTTATGACGTAATATTTTCTCTCGACAATACCTTGTTTAGTTTTCGTAATTGAAAATACATGTTATTTCAAACTAGCAGAACATATTATTTAACAACTCCGTAGTATGCATACATTACTCCTAAACTAACTATAATCATACTAATATAATAAATGGGAAAGTTTAGTTGGATGGATGTTTGTTAGAGTTTATAGCCTAAACGGCTGAACGGATCTTGATGAATTGGCATAGGTGTAGAGGATAGTCGGGAAAAAAAAAGGCTACTTACTTTTGTATTTTTCTTAATTCCACGCGGACGGAATCGCGGGCGAATGCTAGTAGATAATATTAATCTATAATCGCTGCTTGCCATAGACGTATGCCACTAAGGATGTCTTTTAGTAAGAAAGTAAATTTAATGATCGAGTAAAGGACTATTCCTGGATGATAATAATGGTCTTGGACCCACCATTTAAATAGTCCCGTAATTGTCATACACAATAACGTCCAATTTTTAATAAGTAGATCCCATAATTTACACTAAGGAACTGTCTAAGAGACAGTTTTAATTGTGACAGCGAAGCGCTTGTTTAAGATGTCTTTTTGAATTAAATCAAAAAAAAAACTCAATGCTTACAATGACTTAGGTCTGATTGAGCAATATCACTTTGTATTACTTTAGATGGATGGATATTTTACTACGTATATCCAAAACTTGAAAGTGTTGATTAAATTTGACAGATGTAGAACATAGTCTGGAAGAACGCATAGCCTCTAAGTTGTTAATTCGCGCGAACGTACTCGCGGGCATAACTTAGCGTAGCTATAAAATAAGCATGACTTCAAACGAGGAAGGAATAAGATATTAAAGGAAAATCGCAGCTCAGTTACAATGGATATAATAATTGACGGGTGATGTAATGAACTGAGAATGTAGATGCATTAGTTGCAACAAAAACTAGTTTTAAACGTCTTTGATATACAAATCTATCTGTATCTATACTAATATAATAAAGAGGATATATTCGTATGTACGTATTGATATAACTCAAAAATACGGAGCCGATTTCAAAAAGTATTTCACCATTTGTTATGTGTAGTGAGTAACATAGGCTACATTTTTTATTAACTTTTAATTTCAGGCAGGCGAAGTCACGAACAACAGCAAGTCTAGAATACGTTGATTTTTCAATACATTTAAATTGTAAAGGTAATTTTCATTAGTGTAATTATCTCAAACGAGTACATTTATGTTACATGGACGCTCTCAATGTTATTAATTTGCCTCAAAGGTTTAGTAACCAATTAACGACTCTGAGTACGACAGTTAATGCGTTAAAATTCGATGTACTTCCAAATCCTTCTTGTTTCGACTTCTTCAATGTGAAAATTAAAAAAAAAACAATAAAACATGAATTACCTTTCTAATGATGGAAGAATTTTTGAAATCGGCACCGTAGTTTTTGTATTATTTTAATACAAAAATACAAATCTTTCCTCTTTATAACATTAGTATAGATTAACACATTCATTGCTATAATATAAAGCGAAGCGATAGCATTCAATGTGTTGAAAGTAAAAACAATAAATCGTTACAAATATATTCGTAATATGAATTTCAAATTGGGTACAATCAATTCACAATGGTATCCAGTTCTCGCGTGGCATGTTAACTTTCACGGACCGCGCCTTATTAGTGAAATGGATCGGAATATAAGTGCCGAATGAATACGTGAATCGTTTATGTAACATTAGTACGATAAATTAAAAGGTAACACGCGAACGTTCGAGTAAACAGATTGTCGAGTCTATAAATGTTAACAGATTAATTGAGACGTAACATACCACTTAAGGTATCGTACGGCAGCCGAGGATAGCCATTAAGGTGATTTTAGTGAGTAGAAATCTCACCTAGCACTACCCCCCTGCCAATGTTTTTAGAGTCTAGGCCTAGTGTAGTATGTCGTAAAGTGGCGAAGGTTCCGGTGAGTTCCACGGAGATCCCGGAACCCTCTTCTATTGCACTGGCTGGCCACCGAGGGGGTTTAAGTGGGTACAAAACTCACATAACCCTGTTTTCCTGCCAGAAGGAATGGTATCTTTTTGAAGATTCCCTCCCATACTAAAAAAGGACTAGTGTAGGAAACAGGCGCTCGACCTTTTTTTTGTTATGGCAAATTCTACAACTAACTAACAATGTAAATATTTTTAGTAATATAAGTAGGTCTATAATTTTATATGCGACATCTTAGATAGATGGATGGATGGATGTTAGAGTTTGGAGAACTGCTGAACGGGTCTTAATGAAATTTGGCATATACGTAGGGGATAGCCTGGAAGAACACATAGGCTACTTATTTTTTAATTCCACGCGGACGGTGTCAAAAGCTAGTTAATACTTTAAAAAATCCTACTAAAACAATTGCAATCGTATCCTCCATTTTCTATGTTCTAATGGTTAAAATTATTTGTATACCAAAGATAAATATAACATTATTAAAACTTGCCTATACGGTAACTAAAAAGAAGAAATAACTCACAAGCGATCAGACCTTAAATATCGATAAATTCACCGAAGTGTTTATCGGGTATTATTATCCATCGATTATTTCTGTGAAAAATTCCTCCTAGATTCCGAAACTCCTTTTACGTTCCCTCGGAAGAAAGAGGTGTAATTACGTTGCGTTCTCTTCATAGAATCAGAATGCCTTTCCATATAATTCGTGTAATAAGTGACCGCCATGACGCAGGCCGTTTGCCGCTGTTATTAATTGACAGATGGAATTATTTCATCGTATCTCAAGTTGAGAATGGTTAAAACACGCGGTCAGCTATAAGATTGGTTTAATTAAAATAATTATCAACTTAATACAATTTTACTGTGAGATCTATTAAACAATTTTTATATAGAAAATTATAGACTCATAAATTGTTTTTTGTTTAGCCCTCCAGACACCGACCTACTGATGTTAATTGTTTTTTACGATAAAAGATGGCGCTTATCATTAAATATCTTTTTACATATTTAATCAAAATGGCTGAAAAAGTGCAATCGCTTTATAAATTAAAAAATAGTGCAACACATTTAGGAGCACGCTTTATTTCAATTTAAATATAACCTAGAAGCATTATAAAGTCACTCAAATTGATAAGATTGATACATCATTCATCATTTCTGATAGCGATATCGTTTTCAACGTAACAACAAGACAGCTTGTCCATATAAACACCTATCGTATAACAATCCATTAGCACGAAACTAATCAATACAAACGTATAATAAAAAAAGCAACAACGGTAGGTCAAATTAATGTCAAACATGAGTCAGATCAAAACAACAAATTATTTAAGATTGTTTTGCCTTGTAAGTCGTACCCAAGATTTGCCCGCAGGCATTTAAAATTTATTATTTTGAGTCATTTCTATTATCTTGAGAATTACTGTGTTTATTATAATTACTGTTTTGGGACATAGATTTACCTTAGTACAAGACGCTTCTTAGTTCGTTAAGTTGGCAACACTGCGTTGACGTGTACCTATTTAATTTATATTCTGTAGCGATGTGCGGCTTCGCCAACGTACTTGATAGTTGACATAAAGAATGTGCAACATTGTAGCAAAGTATTATGCATTCAGGAATGATTCTTAGATAGATTATTCTTAGAGTGAGCTAAAATAAATCCAAGGCCAGTAATTTTGTTGCCGTGCGATGCATCTAGCTCCTAAAACAATCTGTAATCGAGCTTTTCCTTGAAATAAATGTAAAAGATCATTGGTTTATTTTTAACTACGTATTATTTTCAACTTTGAACATTCACGTAAAAAAACATACAGGTGAGTTTCGAAATGAGAAAAGTTTATGGCATAGAGCCAAACAATTAACAGCAAATAAAGTTGTCAAAGATTATAGTGCGTGAGCTAGTTGAGAATTAAAAGAAATTTATGAAGCTATACTGGCAACACATTATAATGCGCTAAAAGTACCAAAATGGCCGCACTCACGGATGAGTGTTTGATGTGGCTTTATAGTTAACGATCTTCCTACATTTTGTATTTCACAATTTTAGAATGGTCTTATGAATTGTCACAACGTAAAACAAGATAAAATTGTAAGACCCATTAAATTGACAACTTTTACTAAATCAATTAAGTAGTAACTAATTTTGTTAAATGTTGCCAGGAATTAGACATTTAACCCAAATTACTGTCATATTCACCTCAACTTGGTATTTAAACTCAATTATTTATTGGAAATTTATCTTATAAATAATGATCGATCATTTCATAGTCGGTTCGTTGGAATTTCAAAGGCAAAGATCGATTCCGTAGCCGAAGCAATTAACGATCGAAGTGTTCATGGGGCAAGCATGTTTAATATTTCGTAACACTTCCTAGTGCCTCGGGCGTGAGATAACAGCGGCCATAAATAATAATTAGCGGCCGGGAATCGAACCGGGGCCTCAGTTTGTGACTAACGATCCTCTTGTCGCCTGAGGCACGATTAAATTATTAGTTCAAGCATCGAACCGTCGATTAATATCTTCATACCTCTCGTATTTCATTGCACGTAATAGGCTATATCGATACATTAGAGTTACGTATAGAAATTATCTTTAGAAGTATAATTTTATTACTTTTCAACACATTAAATATAATAGGTAATAAATACGGTATTAACTAAGTACATTCTACCTTTCAATTCCGTAATTAAGTTTTACTAAAGCATTTTATACTATTGAGAAAACAAAAATAAATATTTTTTATAAAAATGATTCGTTCAAATTCCACGACAATTTAAAATATACAAAATATTATCACAATTCAAATTTAGAATTGTTTATACAATATTATTTTTGTAAACTGGTAACACTCAACTTTTTATTATCTATAAGACTTCTTTGAATAGTGAGAAAACTTATTGACTCTGTATTTGTAGATAACGAATTTAAAAATGTTTTTTCTAGTCCGTGGATAGGCCTAACGCTTAATCAAATTACTAAGTATTTTTTTACAAAAACACTATAAATAAGAATGACTAGGAGATAGGGAAAATAATTTTAATTTAGTATATGAATTTATACAATAATTTACAACACAATATATTTCAAATAACAGAATATATTCTACTACTAACTATATTCCAAAATTATTTTGTATCTTTGGTCGCGGTTGGGTATTTTGAAATTTAAATACAACATTATTATACCGAGCTTTGTCTTGTAAAATATGTACTATGTATTAAGGTTTCTATTTAAATAATAAATAACAATTATGTGTCATATTCACGGGCGGGTATTAGCCGTATTGTTGATGGCCGCTAATGACAGGCTTCCGAACGAATGACTACAAACTCCTTTATTGCCAACGACCATGATATTTTCAAGTTTCAAATGCATTCCGTAATTAAAACAAATTATAGTGCTAAGACAGATAATATTTATTTTATTAATTCACCTCCGAGAATAAACTTATGGCTTCCTTAACAAAATAAATGAATGACCTGTATATTTCATTTAGTTTTTTTTTATTATAGAGTAACGGACTAGGTAAAGACCCGCCGTTGTGGTAACTAAATTCGCTTTTCAGTGATGAGATAAAAATAATATAACAGACACGTAAAATTGTGACTTTTGGGAAATTATACTTATAAAACTTACATAAGTCGATAAATCCCTTACAAGCAAGTTTAAAATTTAATCTTTTTTTACAGGGTATGCGCGTGACTAGTCCCGTCTTAAAAGTCATAACTTCTGTTCTACGAACTTATCTTACTTTTACGAGGTGAAAAGTGTATCTATGCAAAAAATATTATCTGTAAAGAAAATATCACAAAAATATGTATTTATGACGTTTTAAATATAGTTATGGCACTGGCATAGCTCGACAATTTCCTGGCAACTAAATGCGATGGAGTTAAAAAGGTTACATTAAAAATTATACACACAATTTTATATTGAAATTGTATGACAAATGCATCTTGGATTATTTTCTAATAAGATTTAAAATCAGTAAAGACTTGTTAAAATGCCTTTTACTGAACATATTAAATCTGGCAATAACAACTAATTAACCGTTATTTAATCTTGTGTTTTGTTTTTATAATGTGAACGTATCGCATGTGGAGGTATCTTTAGAAATATTTACATTTTTTAAACAGAGTCGATAAGGGCTTGCTTGA
>NW_013528137.1:415340-437558 GCF_000836215.1 Papilio polytes | reverse complement strand
CGCCGCGGGGGGACCCGGCCTGCGCGGGGGAGAGGCGCGCCGCACACACACGACTCCAGCTCCCGTCCATTACTAACGCTCCTATTTTGAATATCCGCCATACAATTTTAGTACTTAACACTTAAGATATATGATCTAAGTAATTTACTACACCACCAATCGTATGTGTAGAGCGAGAAGTTATACGTATAGTTATGTGTATGAAAGGGACTGTAATCGGTAGTTTGAGCGGGTAACGTAACGCATGTTGTCGTGAAGGAGCGCTCGCGCTCAGCTAGTCAGCACCACACCACTGCCTGCGTAGCGGGTAGTGGTTAGCGGTGTAGTGTCAGTGCCGGAGTTTGTAAGTACGTGGAGTAGTGTCGTGTCTTGAAATGTTAATAAAGGGGTATCTGTCATCCACTCATCGTCTTACATTTTGAATCTTGATACATGATACCGCGGCATGTGGCGTGTATATGTTGGTACGAGTCGCCCACTGAAATTAATAACTGATTTAACTTCACGCACCGATGGTCATTACAAGCTACGCTCGATTTAGACGTTCACTGCTAGCGCGGTAGTCAAAATGCCTTGTAGCAAAGTAATTCATTTTATGATCTAATTACATACGTATTAGAGAAACAAAATTTCGTCGTCTAGTCAACTAGTACGTTACACGAACTGAGTTTTATCACACAGCGTTTATGACTGTTTTAAAAAAAAGAATTTATAATATTTCAAAATCGAGAAGTCAATAACATATACGTCAAATAACTCCTTGTTTTTCGTTTACGACCTTTCATTAAAATTATTAAGAATATTTGAAGCCCGCTTAGTTTCGTGTTATGCAAATACGAAAACATCGTCACAAATTCAATCTTCAGTCATGAATAATTTCGTCATAAATAATATTTAATAATGTCAGATCCACACAGGTGCACAAAATAGAAGCTAACGTATGAAGAATTATGTGCCTAGGCCTAAGTTTAGATTTAAGCCTGTTTTGAGTGATGCCGCTAAAGGCATTTAAAATCTTATTAAATCAAATTATGGATTTTCATATTTTTTTTAATTATTCATTGGATTTTGAATTGTTTTATGCCCAAGCAATTGTTTTTTTTTTGTCTTACTTTTATCCACAAAATAATAGGCATACTCTTGAATTTCGAATGTTTTCAAATGTCAAAGAGGTTACTTTTAAAATTGAGATTATTTTGGCGGTAAAATATCACATGAGTCAATTTTTTAAATGCTAGATTTAATATCAAAAGGGAATGGCATTGCCACCAAAGTCCTAGGCCTAATGTGGATTTCAGTCATGTCACTTATATGCGCTAATATTTGCACGTCATCGTTTTGCTAAATACTAAAAGATAAATTTAAATTATGTACAATTTAGAACATGACTTGGAAATCTTCAAATAATTCTTTTTATATTAGAGAAGTTCCATTTTGTTTTAATCTCAATTTATATGTGCATAATTAACTTTGAACGTTATAAAAACAGAGAATCGAATAAATTCTTCTGCCAGAGATAACTTTAGAGAAATAACTGACATTAAATTAAATACACCGGACGTTTTAGGTTTGATAAAATCGCCAATCTCATTTTTCAGTGTGTGTGCATTAATAAAAATAAATGTTAATTCATTGGCCAGAGACAAAGTGATAAAAGTATTTTCCGGCAATCGTCTGTTACAATGATGAATTTAAATTTTTAATCATTAAATTTTTAAAATGTTATAACTGTCAATAACGATTTTTATTTTTGAATTTCTGAATATTTCCTGCCAGTATGCATTTATTTTTATTTAACTTTTAAGACACTGTTGAATTAAGAAAGACGTTTCTCCAGTGGTATTTAAATATCTTTAAGAGTTTTTTTTAAATGCACGTAGACACAAATATCTGTCACCTGACGCTTGTTATCGGGTTTATCGCGTGAGATAGACCTGACACTAACATTCGTCGACGATAACAATTTTATTATTGTTGAAGGTGCGATTTGTGACACGCATCTGACAACTACTTTCTACTTCGAGATAAGAAGTCACTCGAAACCTGATATTTATATACACGAATAAGATATTTTCTAAGTAGATTTAAATAAACGGGATTATTCAATTTGTGCTAATATTTTCGTCAATATTTATAGTTAGTGGTATTTTGAAAATTGATTTAGCTCGATTATCCTAACGTCTATCTCTTATTATGTCCTGAATTAAGTTTGCTAAGTTTTTTTTAAAAGCATAATTGATGATCACGGAATAACCTAAAATAACACGTTATACGATGTGTCGGTTTAAAGTTTTAACGTTAACTAAGTAAACACCATGTGCACTGTTTGTTAGTCCAAAATTTGGTAAGACCGTGATATTTACCTTCCAACGCCTTCACGCCAAACTTTCAGTAAGAGCACTAAACACTTTGGTGATATGAACCGTGGTGACACAAGCATTCGGCCTGGTCAGCACAGTCGCTGTTAGGCTGCAGTCGGGTCGCAGTTAGGTCGCAGTAATTAGCGGGTGTAGTCACGGGTCTCGACGAGTGGCGGCTGGCGGCCGACCGCGCCGCCGCGGCACTGCAACTCCACACATCACGCTCACTAACGTCTCTTTCCCCCTTTACTTCCGCGCCGGCTTTTTACCGCCGCGCAGGCGCCCCTGGCGTTTTTTAAACCGCGCCCATGTTACTGTAATTTCTATCGCGACGCGTACCTTTCGTGAAAATCGCTTTTTTTGAACATTTTTTTCGCTACGTCCCTCTCTAACGCACCACTCACTCTATTAGCCCGTCCCCCTCCGTCTAACGGTTGCCCGCGCCCCGCTCTAACGCACCGCCGACCTGCTACTTTCTCTCTCTGTTGACGCCGCGACGCCGGTGACGCCAATTATTTCGCCATTTTTCCAACTTCTAACCTAAGTGCTTCGTCCGTATAAACAATTTTCAACCTTATCCCTCGACGATAAAACGTAAATCTGGGTTCGTACAATGTAGTTGCGACTTTATGATCTAACGCAAAAAGTGTAAAGTTCCGGCCATTTTTGCGATAAAAAAACGGTTAAATGCACGTAACCACGCCTTTGTATACACATATTGCTGTCTATTTTACTCCTTTTTTATTTTCACTTGCGTTCTCGCTCTATCACGCATACTAGCGCAACCGTCGAATGCTTCGGGACGTCGTGGCACAGCGCCACCTAGCGGGCAGTAGTGGAACTTTTGCGAAAGTTGCAAGGGTTGTTTTCACCTTTGAACTCCGTAAAGGGTGGCAGCACTGTATGAAAGGGGTTGGTTTTTTTAGTTCGCGTTTTATCCGCGCGATCGGAGCGCCGTGCTCAGAATTGGATAACCGACATTCTTGCTGTAAGAAACATTTCAGGTGCAAAAAATGAAATCAGTGTTTTTCAATTAAAGAACTTGCCTCGACTTCGAAGGAAGCATGTTCCGTGTGTATTTACAATTTAATCAAAGGAGATTTTGTTGTGAATTAGCATTTTATTTGCTCGTTTATACGGCACTTGCCAGCAGGGGGCGCTGTAATCCGGTCGGACGGGGACAACAGTGGATTTAACTTGAAGCGGCCGAAGAAAAATTGCTACACAAAACCATTTAATGAGTTCTTTTTCCGACATCTGTTAGTCAATTACATGTTATATATCATTTAAACGACGATCAAAGATTAGTCGTGTTTTTCAGAATCGATTGTTCGACGAACAAAAGCCTATTAAAAATTTACGATAATGTAACTACAAAATAGCTTTCTTTTGACAAAACATTGAGAAAGTTTAGCGATTTCTTTACACAGTTTTGCAACAATGTTACTACAATGATAACATAAAACTTTTTTAATTTTTTCACCATAATATAATGTAATCTATACTAGTATTAGTCTATATCTATACTAATATTATAAAGAGGAAAGATTTGTATTTTTGTATGTATTGAAATAACTCAAAAACTACTGGGACGATTTTAAAAAATCTTTCACCATCAGAAAGGTAATTTATTTGAGAGTAACATATATATATGAATTTTAAAGACACTGTAATAATATAAAACCTATTTGTAAACCATATTCTCTTTACACTGCAGAAACAAATGAATCGTTAGATATCTGATGTTGTTGAATCACTTTGTTGTTGTCAATAGTACATGATTTATTCCCTTTTTTTTTGCTAAGAAAATTAGAGTCCTACTCCCGTAAGGTCGGCGATTAGGTTTTTATCCTCCAAATAACTCTATCATCTCATCTCAGTCATCACTCTCTTTTTGATCATGTCACCTTTTACACAATCCATTCATTTCTTTCTAGGTCTACCTTTACCTGTGTACCTCCACACTCATAACTAACGTAAGAATCCCCATCATTAGAGGGTAACATGATACTGACGCTTAACAATCGAAACCCATTATTACGGAATAACCTAACATAGTTTACTTAAAGCGATTATCCAAACAAAATAAGTAGCCGGTGTCTTAGTAATGGTCATTTAATCAAGTCTTTAGGAGATAAGCAAATTGAATAACAAATCGTAAGCCGTTACATTTCAATGTATTAAATCAAAGCGGGAAAAGATTTTATGCAACTTAAAAGATAAGTTGTATTGACATTTACTATGTGTATTTCATCATAAAATAAATAAAATCATTGTAATTTATTCTAATATTGTAAAATATCGAAGATTTGTAATTTTCGATTTTTGTATGTATTTGATTCACGCAAAAACTACTGGGCTGATTTTAAAAATTCATTCACCATTAAGAAGGTAATTTGTCTGTGAGTAACATAGGCTATATTTTTTTAATATCACGCGGACGAAGTCGCGAGCAACAGCTAGTAAACCATAAGGCCGTATAATGATGACCAAATACTATGATAAAAGAGGCTAAGGACTCTATTATTTCTGGATACTACTAAACCGTTTGGTATTAATAATGACAAAATAAAGCATATAGAGCGTCATCAGTCGATTATAGCTACAGGAAACTACATATAGTCGTTAACTTATTAAAACTTTCGTGAGACATTATACTTTATAAATTATAACACGGTTAAACTCCCAACGGGTCCAACTAAAGGACCCCCAACGGGTTCGAAACTGTCGGTGCCTACACCGAATGTTATCACGTTTAGCCGTGTTATAATTTATATACATATAGTCGTATTTGAAATCGACACCTAATACGTGGCGATATGGCATATCTGGTATCAGAAACCCTTCTGCCCGAATTATGCCTAAAACGTTTCTGCGATTTTAATAATCAATAGATAATAATAATAGTTCAATTAAATTATCGGAACGTTCTTGATAAACAACTAACTAGCCAGTAGTAACTCGCCTTTCCAGATTCTATCACATCTCGAATCTCGGAAACATTGTTACTGAGAACAAATTTCAATGCAGCAAGAGGTAACACGGGAGGGGGCACGTGGATTACAGCTTAGAACACACTAGGCGGTTTGTAAGTTGTAACGTG
Organism: Papilio polytes; assembly: GCF_000836215.1. Taxonomy (NCBI): domain Eukaryota; kingdom Metazoa; phylum Arthropoda; class Insecta; order Lepidoptera; family Papilionidae; genus Papilio; species Papilio polytes. The sequence goes on along the minus strand of NW_013528137.1, from coordinate 432,095 downwards.
CGTTTTAAAAAATGTCTACTACTATCATCCTTATCATTTTCTTTAAAAATAGTTGTAAAGATCTTTATTACAATATGGGAACTCGCCTTATAATTGTCACAAGTTGAATTATATTCAAATGATGTTAAGTGTTATCGGAGAATACAAGCGGTGTTATTATCCAAGCACTAACTTAGATTCCGTTAAATTGAGGTGAATTAGCTAAGAAAGTATTATGTCCGATGGTTTCTAAGACGAACGTTAACGCCTAGTGTGTACCAACTGTTAACCTGAACAAGTAAAAAATGTCCGCTTTGGTTCGATTCCGCGTGCCAGTGGCGCCAGGCGGGATAAAATGTAAACGACCGCTGCCACCGGCCAGCGCTCGCGCCACTATCCTTAATTGGTACAAACTTTTTTCTATAAAACTAACAAAAAAACCTATTCCATCTATTAAGGAATAAGTTAGTTGAGTTAATCGTAATTAATTTATTTCCCAGAAGCTTCGTACGGTGTCTCAGTTTGACGGAAACATGACCGTAATTATAAGTGGCATTTCCAGTATTTATAGTCGTTTGTAAGGATGTTAGGAAATAACCAAAGATGCAGCTGCTATCTACATAGATTTAAATATTAACTAACAATCTCTAATTCTTTTCTTATTAGTTTTATATAAGTTTGTGTAATCAACAAATATGTTTTAACAAAAACGTGTGCTAACTCATAAGGTTAATACAAAGATGCAAAGAAATTTATACTTAACAAGTCATTGCTCGCGACTTCGCTCGCGTGATATTAAAAATACCTAAATGTAGCCTATATTACTCAGTGACTTACTCACATAGCTTTTTAATGGTGCAAGAATTTTTGAAATCAGTCCAGTAGTTTTTGAGTTATTTCAATTCATACAAAAAACCAAAAATACAAATCTTTCCTCTTTATAATATTAGAATAAAAAATTTTAAATCCTTAAATAGAATTAGATTATGATGAGAAAATATATTTTTCAACACAGTAAGTAATACATTACGAAACAATCAATCACTTCAAGAAAATAATCAAACAGCAATTCAGGAGATAACAAGACGATGGAGCAATTTAATAGAAACTCAAGTCGCATAACCAAAGGGAGCGAACGCACAAAAACCCTGAACAACTTGTGTGGGCATCTGTACGCCTATTATAGTGGTTACATTAATAAACTTGGTAGTTATAAAATACTTAACCTTAATTACTGTGTCGCTGTACGGATAAGAGGTCGTTCAGACCTCACGGCTTTATATCTCTATTTTCAACAAGTAGGTGGTTACGTTTAAATTAAAACAAATACACTTAGCTAAAAAGAAAACAATCTGCTTATTCCCGTCGTTTTAAAAATGGATTTTTAAATACACAAAATATTGGTTTTCTTATCCCTATCTGAATTCTTATCATACTATTAATTTTTAGACAAATCATATTTTATTAAAAAAAAAGAAAGTTTGAAGAAGGTGCTGAGTATAAATTACAAATGTAGGAATTACTTTAACTCTAAAATGGAAGGGGAAGTTGATTGTCCGGAGGAGGGGACAGATAGGAAGGGGAAATAGCCTTTTTCTGTGCCTATCCTAGGTAATTTAAAGACAGGCAACGCATCTGCAAATGCGGATGTTTACGCGCAGCGCTCGCTTCGCTATTTCTGCGAATGCAACCGCTTGCTCGTTTGCCACCTTATAAATACAAAAAAGTTGTCACAGTACGTTGAATAAGTATTTTGCTATCTGTGTAAAAGAAAATTAAAAAAGATCTGAGCGAACACGAATTATTTGATCTTTTCAAAAATCCACGAATCAAACAAAGTTGAATACTTTTTTAAATAAGTTTTATGCATTAGTTTTTAGATTTTTTACATTTCTTTAAAAGTCAATTAATCATGTAAACAATCAGTAATAATTGAATAAAAAAAGAACCTCATTATAATGAAGTATACAATATATACCCACGCGTTATCCAGCCGTGGGCAGTAATGGCGATGCCTTCAAGCTCTGTCGGCTAATGAATTGTTTTACATTGTTTCTCCGATCACAATCATGTACGTGTGGACAAGCCTAGGTCACTTATAGATAAGCTTCCTGGACATTTATAACAATAATTGATCAGTAAAAAGACCAGAGATCCCAACTCAAGGTAATAAATTTTCACATCGATAGACCAAAAATTCTATATCGTCATTCAACCCCGTCATACCATCACTTTAGCTAATAAATTTTAACTCAACGCTTGCTTATCTGTACTATACTATTATAATAAAGCGTAAACGCACATTTCTTTGTTGCCTAAGATGTCAGCAATCACGGCATATTTTCCAATAACACTTTTTTAATAAAAAGCCCTACACTTACGTCACGCTTCAGGATATATATTTCACGCCATTAAACTTAGGGGGTAAATATTTTGGATAAAAACCCTAATGTGGGAAAGAGACCATAAGTTGCTCCCAACACGGAAGCAAGGTTGCTATGGTTTGTCATAATGTCATGTCATTTTGACATTAGCAATTGATAATTTAACAAATAATAAAATAAAATGTTCATAATTTTATGCGAATGAAGTTGCGTGGAAACAACTAGTTACATATGTTAGTAAAAATATCACATATAGAAAACGTGTGTCATTTGTCTGTGTATTACAACAAAAAGTTATAATGAAACTGCAAAGTCTACTACAAAAATAACCTTTATCTAACAAGAGTAGTATGTACAAATTCCAGTTAATCATTACAGGAATCCGTACAATCATGGATTCGAAGAACTAACTGTTGTGAACCGATGAGACCAGTGGATAAGATTACGTCAGTCTGAGTAGATCTGACCGCTCTCGAACTGGCACAGGATCCGCAGATAGTGGGAACACGTCGGATGCCTCAATGCTAATCATGTTAGGCAGAAGGAATACAAGAATTCCTTTGACGATGCATGATAACAATTTGCAACCGCATTGTTGAATGATGATTGTGTGGTCAAAGAATTTAACGGAGATCTAGTCTTATTTCAAACAAGGATGCGACACTAGATAGGGTTTTAAATATCAAAATGTATTTTCTTTAACGAATTAGAACTAAGGTCACTTTAATCCCTTTCTAACCCAAGTTATCTAATTTCATATTATTTGTTAATTATGTTTTTTGGCGCTTCAAATTATAATTAAGCATTGCGTTTGAACAGCCAGCGAAAGTTGCACGAATTCGTATCATAGTGTCGCAAAAATAGACTTAATAAAATATGATATCCACGATGATTACCGTGAACTAACCACTCATGTAATAACTAGTTTTCGCCCGCAACTCCTCCGCGTGGAATTAAAAAAACAAAAGTGAGTAGCCTATATGTTCTTCCAGACTATCCTCAATATCTCTACCAAATTTCATCGAAATCCGTTCAGTCGTTTAGGCTACAAACGCTAACAAACATCCATCAATCCATCGTAAATTTCGCATTTATAATATTAGTAAGATATTTTTCGTTTCAAAACAATTGGTATTCTACTCAAGAATAACCGTTATTTAAAAACGTATTACAACTCGAGCTGTTTTACTACAGCTAAATGAGTCAGAACGATCGATTTATGAATCTATTATTTTTTTATTCTAAACCACTCGACTAATTACACATCGTAACTTGGTAGTTACATTTGACAGTTCGTTGTTTTTTTTCTACTATGTTATTGAAACCCGTATATGTAAACTAACGCCATGCGTGGGTTTGACAGAGTTATATGAGAATTATACATACAAGAAGCATAATTTACATTCAATTTACCGTTATAAAGAGTCTTTAATCCAAACATAAATAGTTAAAAAGCAAGGAAATGTTCAAAAGATACCCTTCCTTCTGGGGGGAGGACAGGGTAAGGTTTGTATCCACTAAAACCCCCCTCAATGGCCAGCCTCTAGTGCTATAGAAGAGGGTTTCAGGATCTCCTCTTGCACTAAAGACACAGCCCTAATAAGTTAGAAGAGCATAAAAATATATTTCTATCTCTATCATGTTGGGTTGCTAAAGTTTTCTGAAGTTTTTTTGTGAATTTATCTAACCATAAGCAGAATGAAATGGTTAAAAGTAGTTCTGAAACCGCCTATTAATCAAATAAAAACAATGTTACAGTCTATATCTGTAACAGTTATTCAGCAGTAATTAGTTCTTGCAATATAGTAATGCATTGGTACGCTCCACCACTCGCAACACAAGTAATTAACTCACTAACACCACATTAATTGAGGTCAAATTCATTTAGCACCCGTCTCGAAATAACCACCAGTGAATAAGGTCACAACGGCTCATAAAAACCAGATAGATCTCTGTGAGGTCTCAACGCGATGTGTGAATATTCAATCACCAGATGCAATTTGATAGACATGTGTTCATGGCATAATAGTGCCAAATAATCTCAAATTGCCCTTCACTAGTTTATTACTTACTAACTCTTGTCCGTGATTCTGTCAAGTAGCTTATGTGTTATACCAAACTATATTTATAATACTAGCTTTCGCCCGCGACTATGTCCGCGTGGAATTAAAATTACAAAAGTGAGTTGCCTATGTGTTCTTCCAGACTATCCTCTACGTCTGTGCCAAATTTCACTGAGATCCCTTCAGTGTTTGGGCTAAAACTCTAACAAACATCTATCCATCCGTCTAAACTTTTGCATTTATAATATTAGTAAGGTTCGATAATTGAATTTGTTAATTAAACATACGGTCCATAACTAAATACACTGTCTTAACTTAACGAGCTAATGTTACAGGGCGTAACATACGCATCAAGCGGCTCGTTGCTCGTTTTTTTCCACGTAACAGTACTGTCTATGACTACTCGACGTGTAACACGTGATGTAACCTGTAACTTTGGTCAGTACCCACTCTTAGTTGTTCTTTGAAAACGAAAACAAAAATCATTCGTTCGGTTTAATACCTTAAAAAGCCAATCGTGCAACTGCAAAATATCCTTCAATCTGAATGTGTGTGATTTCTTACAATTACAGAATTACAAAAGCCGAAAGCGTTGCTCGTATCGGTTTGTGCACGAGGTAAATTGCCCTCTAAAACTGGTTGATACGTCGAATAGTACTTAATAGTACGTTAAATACGTTCTTTGGTTCGTAATAACCTTGAGAAGTGAGTGAGCCGCAAGCGCTCGTCAACACAATACTGGAATGTCATTAATGCAGCCCGTATACCTACAAGGGCAACGACAAACTTAATACTGCAGCCCTTTTTAATAAAACCAAAGCAGAGTAATCGTTAGATTGAAAGAAACATGATGCTGTAGGAGTTGATGATATGTTTGTCGAACGCAAATACAAATTAGCAATGCAATAATGGTGCAAATCAGACATCGTGAGCGAGGTATTATACGCAGTCGTGCATTGACTGCATATGCATCGGAATTATCGCTTAAGTACCGACACGAGGATTATAAATATTGGAAACGAGGAAACGTTCACAGGAAAGGGCAGTAACAAATAACTCGAGAGAGATATCAATAAACATTTAAACAAATTGCTTAAATGCATTAATTGTTGTTTAATAATGAAAGTGATATGAGTAAATTGTCATAGTTCTGGACATTTTGAACAACATTAGTGTTACAAACTGTAAATTCTTTAGACTCGATTGTAATGATCTTTAGAGACTCTAGAGCAATCGACTTATGCCTACGTTACAGTATCAAGTAGTAACATAAAGATCGAAGGCTTGTCTTATGGTTTGAATTTATTATAAACTTTTAATATTCTTATTCTAAGCCCAGTTTATCTATCTATACTATTATGATAAAGCGTAAACACACACTTCTTTGTTGCCTAAGATGTCAGCAATTACAGCAAATTTTTGAATAATACTTTATTTTAATAAAAAGCCCTACACTTACATCATGCTTTAGGCTATATATTTTCTCGACATTAAACATAGGGGGCAAATATTTTCGATAAAGACCCTAATGTGGGAAAGATACCATAAATTGCTGCATGGAAGCAAGATTGCCAAGGTTTGTCATGTCATGTCATTTTGACATTTGTTATTGATAATTTGACAAACGTAAACAGTAATATAAAATTTTCATAATTTCATGCGGATGAAGCCGCACGAGAACAGCTAGTTAGTTATAAAAAGAATAAAAAGAATAAGTTATCTAGATAATTAATAAATTGTTCACTAAGCTTAACAAAACTGGAAAATGTTATTTCAAAACGCTACAAAATCGAAATGCGTCATCGCCCACACAGGCAGCGGCACTTTGAACCAAACACCATTTATCCGATTTCCAATCAGTTATGGTTATAAGACCTAGACACCTACATAATTCTACAATACCTAGGATTTTGTCAAGGCTCATTTGTACTGAGAAATCATTATAAACTGTATTGCCGCAGGCTAAGCTAACTGCATTAGACGTTTTTGTACGATTAATAATACAACATACATTTTTTTTGGAAAGATCGAGAATCGTCCAGCTGTAAAAAAATAAATCAACGAAGTATATTAAGTAATTTGAAATAGGTTCGCTTAGATTTAAATCCTAATATAATAATAGAGATAATTTAAATAGCTTACCAAGGAATGAAGGCACGAGAGAAGAGTTTATAAAATTTTGTAAATATGTAGCGCAAAAAGTGACATTTAGAAATAAGACAAGATAGAAATAGGAAATTAGTAAAAAGTACAATATTGTAAATTTCGTTTAAGTTTTAACAAATATATTAAGTTGAAAAAAGGAAAGTAAGCAACGTCCCTGATCCAAATGTTAGGGGTATGGGAGGGCGGCGCAGAGCCGCCATAAAAAAAAATAATAAACACACATGTTTTTATTATTTAGCACTAGCTTTTGCCCGCGACTTCGTCCACGTGGAATTACAAAAAATGTAAGTAGCCTATGTGTTCTTCCTGACGTTTTACATCAAATTTCATCCAGATCCGTTCCGCCGTTTAGGTTAACATTCTAACAAACATCCATCCATCCATCTAAAGTTTCGCTATTATACGAGTAATATTAGTATGATTTATGTATTACTAGCTTTAGTCCGCGACTCCTTCCGCGTAAAATTAAAAAAAAACAAAAGTGAATAGCCTATATGTCTCTGCCAAAATTCATCCAGATCGGTTCCACCGTTCAGGCTAGAAACTCTAACATTCATCCATCCATCTAAACTTTCGCATTTACGATATAATATCATTTACATTCCTTTTGAAACTACTGTTAAAAATCATAGAACAAAATAAAATCTACAAAATTTGAATGACGTCACAAAAAAGTCACGATGCCGAAGCTAACACGTGAATGAAATTTATTTGGATACAATAGAACATTAGCGAGTTAACACGAGTCGACTGACCCGTGTATCTGCATGCGGAACTGTGCAACTAAGTATGCACAAGTATGCGACGCAGTACTCGACGCGATACGACACCACGCATACGTAATATACTTTGTACAACTTTACGTTTCCATTGTACACGTTTTGATTTTTATATAAGATAGCCGTTGCTCGCGACTTCGCCCGCGTGAATTAAAAAAAAATATAGCCTATGTTAATCACAGATAAATAACCTTTGTAACGGTGTAAAAATTTTTAAAATCGGCCCAGTAGTTTTTGAGTTATTTCTATACATACAAAAATACAAATCTTTCCTCTTTATTATGTTAGTATAGATATATAAAAGGTGGCAAATGTGCGACGTAAACACTGATGTGATTAACTACACCCATAGACATCCGCAACGCCATTGAATTAATTGTGCGAATTATGATTTTAAATCTTCAATTGCAACTTCGATTGCAATATTGAATTCCTTATGTACTTTGCTAGCAATATTTCTAAAACATTTTCACTAAACTTAACCATTTGTAAAGCAATGTTTGTTTGCCGTAATTTACCTCTTTCTGCACTGTATGTTGTTTTTTTTTATATAAGACTAGCTGTTCCGTCGCATGAAATGTCAAAATTCAAATGCACAAATGACAATTGCTTCCTTGATGTTGGCAGCAACTTATGGTCTCTTTCCCACATTAGGGTTTTTATCCAAAATATTTACCCCCTTTAGTTAAATGGCGATAAAATATATAGCCTAAAGCGTGACGCATGTGGGCTTTTTAATAAAAAAAGAATTATTAAAAAATGTGCTGTTATTGCTGACATCTTAGGCAACTAAGAAGTGTGTGTTAAGCTTTATTGTATGTAATAGTATAGATTTAGACAATATTTCGTTAATATTAGAAGTTACTATGTCATATTATAATTTTAATTCAAATTATTAACACGTTATTTTAAATATGCAGTTGTATGTAGAAATTGTCACATAACAATGGTTACACTCATGTCTGAAAGAGACTTGATAAACCTTTAAATTCGCGATAACTGTGCCCGCGATTACGATGCGAGCGACGGACCGCATTTCTTATTCAAACAATATCTTTATTAACAACCGGTTGTGTTCACTGAATGCATAATGCAAGCGAGAATTATTGTTCTACTGTGAACGATACTAGATTAGAAATACTACTCGTATAAATTCGCATTAGAAACATATGTAAGAAGCAGTATTGATTGCTGCATATATCAACTTCATTTAGAAAAAAAAGCACATCACCAGCTCACTATACGTCCCTACGGAACTCGGAGTATACTCTAAGTTATGGAGAAGGATAAAGTCAACCACACTGGTCTATTGGTTAGTTGACTTCTCATATATCTTTGAATTACTTCGACGATGCAGATTGCATCACAATGTTATCCTACAAAAAAGAACACCAACAGTCAAAAAAATACACACGTGTTTTGTTCTCTGTTTTTTTAATAATGAGAGAGATGATAGCGTTTTTAAGTATTTTGACGTAATTCTACGGTCTATAAGCTTTTATCACATACTAACTGTTCCCGTGCGGCTTCACTCGCATGAATTTGTGAAAATTTTATTTTATTGTTTACATTTGTTAAATTATCAATAGCAAATGACAAAGTGACATGACATGAAAAAGCTTGACAGTCTTCCTTCTTTTATGTTGACAGCAACTTATAGTCTCTTTCCCCCATTAGGGTTTTTATCCAAAATATTTACGCCCTAACTTTATTGGCGTGAAAATATTTAGCCTAAAGCGTGACGTAAGTGTAGGGCTTTTTATTAAAAGAAGAATTATTCAAAAACATGCTGCAATTGCTGACATCTTAGGCAACTAAGAAGTGTGTGTTTACGTTTTATTATAATAGTATAGATATAGATATATATATATTAGACAAGTACATTCTACTGTTAAAAAAAAACGATGTAAAAACCTACTAAAGTCGGTAATCGTTGTATAAATCTTACAACTTACAAACACTGCCACTAGTTGATATCAGGTTTAAATGCTGTATCTTAATTGCTTTGTACATTGTCCGAATAACTTTGAAATTCTACAAGACACTAAATCCGATCTTGGTATGCGTAACTATTAATTCGATTGTCATTTAGTGTTCAGATCGAATCATTAATGTTAAATAATGATAACGTGAATCATTATTAGACAAAGATCATGTCGTGTCATCATTAAAAATACGTTGACATTTAAGGACCAATGTCCTTAGATGTCAACGTATTCATACAATTATGAATCTATGAGTTTTTTCTTCTGTATTATGCCTCTGTTTATCCACTTTTCTTTTTTGATATCGGGTAATCCTCGAAAGATCTGAATCCCTGAATCTAACTTCTGGATGGCTGTCAAGGTTATGTGGAATTTGACCCTTTAAAACGTCTAGGTGGACTTGTCAAATGCAAAAGAAGGTTCCGTGTTCGAGGAACGCATCTACCTCCAAGCATTTACACAGGACAGGATTCAGCCTGTTGCTTCACATTTTTAGGACATTGGACTACTATACGATAGACGGATGTTCCTAAAGCCCCTTAACTCTATACACTTTCCCTTAAATTATGTTATGTTACTATGGTTTCCTTTTATTTATCAGTCAACTGGAAAAACCAGTCGATTTCTTTAAAGTTGTAGTTGTTATTTGGTATTTATTTTGTCTCACCTACGTTATTAAATTGACAAGCTATAAAGAGTCCATAAAGTATTATTACAGTTTCTTACGTGTCTTATTAACCATTAGTGACATCTGCAGTACTTTATCTACGGAAAGATTAAAAAACCTTACCCATAACAGTACAAAAAGCTGCCAATTATCGCTTGAACACTTGTACAGTCGCGCTGTTAAGATATAAATCAAATTAATGATATAGTTATGAGCTACACAACTTTATTTCGAATCGATCAAATGTGACAGAATATCGACTAGCGAAGTACAAACTGTGTGTCCGACTGTACTTATTGTACGCGAATGTACCAATATTATCAGATATTTTAAATTATTGTTTGACATGGTCCTTTACATTTCGTTGGCACGTGAACATTGACTTGGTATGTGATTTAGCAATAGTCTTGGCCTATATTTACATACATGTCTAATATATTATTGTACATTATCTAGTATTATTAACCTGTTCTTACAACATTTACAATCGTTTAATAATCATTACGAACCTAAGCGTGTATTTTAGATTACATACGAAAGGAATTTTTAATGGCAGTAACCGTCAAGTAACTCTGAGCACAGTAAAATAGGACCGCTGAGCGTCAGTATTTACTACTACTATTTTTTTATACCAAACTAGCTTTTGACCGCGCTCCGTCCGCATGGAATAAAATAAATAGTAGCCTAAGTGTTCCAGATTATGCTCTACATCTATACCAAACATCGAGATCCGTTAAACCGTTTAGGCTATAAACAGTCATCCAAACTTATGGCATTTACAATATTAATTAAGATTTTTCCTTGATCACTAACACTTTATTGTAGGATAAATAGGAACGATTAATAATTTAATTTTATATTATATTTATGTCTAATTACATTTTCCTTATACTCCGATGTAATCTTGTATCGTTAGTTAAACAAAATCAATCGAAGTCCCTCATAGTTCAGCGCATTATGTTACCTACATACTGCAGACTGCTTGAAGTACGTCAATCCAGACGAACATGCCACCAGACCAGTAGTTATTTAATCTAATTTAAACCTTATTACAGACGATTAAGATTCAATATTGTACAACATTGGTTAGGAATGGATCAGCTAAAATTAAATCAAATCAATTCATTTCTGCTATTTGTCGAAACTGACGATTCATTGGATAGATAAGGGTTGGGATGCACTTGGTATTTTTGCAACTATAGTACTGGTTACCTTCTATCCATCTACTAGCTTTTGCATGCGGCTTCGTATAGGTGGAATTAAAAAAAATAAGTAGCCTACGTGTTCTTCCAGATTATCCTTTACATCTATGCCAAATTTCATGGAAATCCGTTCCGCCGTTTAGGCTACAAACAGTCATCCAACCATACAAACTTGCCCATTTTTAATATTTAGATGACATAACTTAAAAATTACAATACTTAAGTCTATACAGGATTAGCTTTAGCTTACTATATAGTTTACTATCTGTTGCATAAATCTCAGTCCCTCGTGAATACTTTTTGTCCCAGTCTTTGTTTAACCAGGGTGTTTAAAGAACTAGCACTTCTATACTTTACACCTATCTTATAAGTTGACTAAAATTAGTGTTACTGAAATATGGTATCTATCTATTTAAAGTAACGTAGTGTGCAAACACCCTTAGCTTACAGCACTGCTATGGCTGGCCGAGAATTGACAGTTTGACAGATGTGATAAGAGAGGCTAAGCTCTTCAGAGTGGACCCCATTTGCCTGCAACGACGGAAGGCAAATTTCACTTACAATACAAGCAATGAATTATTCAAATCAGAAAGTTATCTTAAAGCTTACACGGTGTAGACGAGTTGCATACTTTCATACGATATCTTGTATCTTTTCCAATTAGAATTAAAGTATATAAAAGCTTCATACAGAACTTTAAAGCGCACACACCTTTGATTATCGCAAGTGTTGTGTGATTGTCTACTGTTTCGCAGCCAGTTCAACTGTTTAGTTGTACATCTAAAAATCGATTAGTTTACGCACGTCGTTATAAGCTCATAGGAATCGAAACGCAACTGAATAGTTGTGCGACAGTTTAGTCAAATGTAATGTAAGGTCACAGCCAAAATAGTAATCAAACATGTAACAACATGGGCGCATAACAATGGTTGAGAGGGGGCTAGTCAATTTAGATATATGTTGTTATATTCTTCTTTTTGATTTCTGTGTACAATTTGATTTTTTTTTCTTCTTCATTATCAGTTGTTTATTGTATTTTTAAATAATATGTATTATCACATATAGTGTCACATTAGATTTATTCTGTAAAGATGCTATATTCTCGTTATTAAATAAATAAAAAAAAAAATTTATTCACTGCCTTAAATGGTTAATGGATCTCGATACATTTTGGCATAGCAGAGCAGTCTGGAAGAACACTTCGGCTACTTTTTTTTTATTTCACGCAGATGAAGTCACTGACAGCTTGTACAGAAATATACGGACTAACGTATGAATATCTACTACTTATTACTTTAACAAAGGAAGGTCATTACTATAAATTACTCAGCAAATCTATTTCAGTAATAATAGTTTAATTGTAGGAATGAAACTGCAATCTCATATAGTTAGAGTGCAAATTGGTGCAATGACAAAGTTATAACGTTGAAGTTAGTACTTATTTTAATAGATTTAGTAAAAAATGAAATAAAAAAAATCAAATTTTCCGTAATTTTTAATTAAAAAATGTAAATAGTTTAACGTGCTTTTATTTAAATATAATTTTCAAAGTCAATTCTAATACTTTCGTAAGTCTGTGGATACACGTGTATACACTGACGTGATCGCACGTGTAATGTTCTTTGTAGAAACACTCTGATAAATTCGCATTAGTATAGGTTTCCAGTGCACCACACTTGTATGACATCCTGTTCTTTCTCATAACAAAAGAGAGAGACAAAAGTTTGATTTTATGTCACCCATAGTTGCTTCGGAATACAACGCAAAATGTTCTATGCGAAATAATTGAACTGGATTTACTAGAATTGCTAAGAAGTTTCTGAAAACTTGATACACATGACTAACAATATTATTGTGTAGACTCTAGATTAGTAAGATTGTTTAAAAGACAACAACTACAATTAATAATTTTTGTAAACTAACTTTTGCCCGCAACGCGTTGCGCGTGTAATGAAAAAAAATAAAAATGAGCATATGTGTTCTTCTACGATATATCATAATACTCTACAAAGCCAAACGACATCGAGATTCGTTTAGCAGTTTTAGCGGCAAACTCTACAAATATCCATCCATCTATACTTTCGCATTAAATAAGGAGCAAGATTTAGTCCTAACAAGTAGTCAACAAGTAGTTAATCTCACGTAACTTTAGTGCTTTCTAGAAAATTATATTGTATTTTATAAACTGCCTGTTTTATTTACTGTCAAGTTTTAATTAAGTTCAATAGAAGATTTAATTTAATTCCTCAACATCTCTATAGCGAGGAAAACAATGTTTTACAAGCTTAAGACATTCCGACACGTGATAGGCGCAATAAATAATTCAACACGCTGATCCTCAACCGCTAACTAAACGAAAGCACAAACGGTATTCACATTAAAATATTTTCAATCAACCAACTTGTTTCAATTGTATTTATAACTATTTGAATTCCTATTGAATAGCTTTTTTATTATCATCACCTTTGTTTGCTATGCAAAAAACCTTTTGGCATGTGCCAGGAGCGATAAATGGGCAATTGTTGAACTTCTTATTGCATCTTAACAATGGAGTGTTAAAAAGTATGGTCGAACACGAAAGCTCCATCCTTGGACAAATACAAGCTACAGTTACACGTTCCCGCGGATAGATGGCGTTACTTGTACGTTAAAATTTGTTGGGTGGGTAATGTACTTACATTGACGTCGCTAGATGGCGCTGCTTGAATTATTTATTTTAGTAACCTGGAACAATTTAATGATTTTATTAATAGTGGGTAAGTATAGTACGTGTCGATTAAGTGTTTACTAAAAAATAGGAATAAAAATTCAATTCTATGTTATGAGCGTATGTAATTGGTTTTGTTCTAACAAGAAATAATTATAATAGTAATCAAGTGAATCATTTGTTCAATCAGTTATGTATGACAGGTCTTTCCTGTTTGCTATTAATTGCATATTGATTCTGTTGAATTAATAATTCACATATAAACGATATAAATCTACAATGATTCATAAACATAGTGTCACCACAATAAGTAAAAATAAAACACGTTTCGTTAAATAACTTGCATCCTCTTATAAGAATAATACTCGAATCTCTTATAGTGAAAATAGGTACAGCGTAACCAAGAATATAAAAACTATAAATTCTTGTCTAGAGGCAGAAAGAAATGATTTCTATATTTTTCCGCATAACAGCGTACGTTTTTATATTCGTGGTTGATCGATTAAATTTATAATTATTTAATATAAAATATAGCCTATGTTACTCACAGATAAATTACCTCTCTAAAGGTGAAAGAATTTTTTAAATCGGCCAAGTAGTTTTTGAGCCTAATCGTTACAATCAATCAAACAACATTTTCTCTTTATAATATTAGTATGAACAAATCGTGTTAAAACAAAGTAACTTTCATTGCTTAAATTTTTTATCTTTATAATACTGTCTGCAAAGAAAATAATCTGTTTGGTTTTCGACATTAAAAAAGTTTGTAAGCCAGTGAAACTTAAGAAGGTATAGAGCGGACAATAAAAAAATCTTATAAGAAACGATCCAGCTGTTACCCTAAAAACTATCGGGGGCTGTTTCATCCCCTCTAAAAAATAAATCGATGGGCGTTGCAGTGCGGGGTGGGGTGCCCTATGGGGTCATTTGCCATCGCACGCCAATTTTTTGGTTCATACCACTCTGTTATAAATTATGGGGTGCCGTTGGAATAATGTAAGATTTTTTTCTACTATCTAACCCTAAAAATTTGAGGTAATTTTTGTAAATTACTTTAGTAATAGTTCATTTTTTATTAGTTAAGTATTGGTTGCTTTTTAATAGATATGTCACTATGAAAATAGTTAAAGTAATTTGTATTTATGCTCGGTTTCTGAAGTTCCCACATATTTTATCATTAACTAGTGATTCATTAGTGTTGGGTGGACCTAAGTAACGGAGTTAGTGTTACGTAGTTCGGAAATCTAGAGAACCAAGAACACTATCGAATTGTTAAATGTAGCTAGGAAACCGACCATAAATTGTTTACGTTTGTTTTTACTTCATGTTTTTAGAGGTAAAGCTTGATGATATAGAAATGCTGCAGGTTTCTTCCTGTTTTTATTTTTTGGTATCTATTACTAGTTTTATTTCTTATCGTAATATAATAATATAGTGTTAAAAGCATTAACTAGATAACGTTCCTTCTACAGAATCATTACATATATTACATACTAGCTGTTGCTCGCGACTTCGCCCGCGCGAAATTAAAATATAGTTAAATAATATGCATATGTTACTCACATACAAACACCAAAAAATACAAATCATTCCAATTTATGTTAGTACAGACAAATAAAATTATATGTGGAATGATGGGTATTTAACTTTGAAACGGCTAAACCCATCTTAACAATTTCGCACAAACATTACAACCTAATACAGGGCGTAAGCTCCCAATTTTATAAAATCCAAACAAACAAGGTTGCGGGCAAAACTAAGTTTAAAATTTAACATTTAATGAATGCAACTCGTCCATTTCATGTCCGTACATACGTTAATATCATAAATTAACAAACTTTTTACTGTCAATCTTCATAGTTTACGTATCAATATTTTGTTTTTATATTTCCCTAATATTTGGACTCTCAAAATGGACGATATTTCAAATGGTAGTATGCCCCTTGGTAGCAACGCTGGGGTAAACGAAGGATGTGGGATGGAACCAAACATTTTGGGGTAAAACAAATGCAGGAATTAGAATAAGGGGTGGTCAGCCAGGAAATTGCTATTTTTATATCGCGTGACTATTAAATGATTTATTAGTTTTTCTATTTTAGACAAAACCATGAAATTAAAAGATAATACAAAATATAGCCTATGTTACTCACAGATAAATTACCTTTCCAATGGTGAAAGAATTTTTGAAATCGGTCCAGTAGTTTTTGCGGTAATCAAATACACACAAAAATACAATTATTTCCTCTTTATAATATTAGTATGGATAATAAATATCATCTTAAAAACTACAATTGTTGTACTGTATTATCACTTCAGTATTCTTATTGACTAAGATATTTGTGCGGTATTAAATGAGTTTTTTATTATGGTTTTACAATAGCTAGCTAATAAGTTTTTTATGTCTTTAAATTAAACTAAATTGCGGTAATTTTTTGAGTACCAAGGACATTTATTATACGTTTTCATTGTTGAAGCAGATGGATTATTCCCAACGGTCACTCGCTCTGTACCCACGTGAGAATAAAAAGTTTCATCCGTCCCACCTTTTAGTCGTACTATCGACAATAATGTGACAGATAAAACCGTTATGAAATAAAATAAGTACCAACCGTCACCTCGTCGCAAAAGATGAGACGAGTGAAACTTTTTATTTTCATTTGTCTCCGCGTTGGGACAGGGCGGGGTGACGGTTGGGAATAATCCAAACAAATAAGGCATTTCGACATCTCAGATAAAGTAACATTTTTGAATGGTTATTAAAGTAGCAGTTGCAAATGGTTTTAACAGTGGTAGAGCCCGCTTTAACATCTTCGCACGAATTGG
>NW_013528137.1:415063-415274 GCF_000836215.1 Papilio polytes | reverse complement strand
CCACTCTTCTCTTAAGAGGAAAGGATGGGAAGGAAAAGTGGATTTGACGGTGGAGGAGACGCATAGGAAGGAGAAATGTCCTCTTTATGTGCGTCTCCACCTCCGTCAATAAAAAGTAGACAACGCATTTGCAATTGCGGATGTTTATGGGCAGCGGTCGCTTTCCATTTCGGTGGATTCAGGTGGCCGCTTGCTCGTTTGCCACCTTATA
>NW_013528137.1:392673-415058 GCF_000836215.1 Papilio polytes | reverse complement strand
AAAAAAAAAGTAGATCCTACGTATAGAATGTCGAAGAGATCGATGATTACCGTCATTTGTTTCTGGTAGATTTCTTATTTTTTAATATAACAGTTTTTATTTAACAAATCATAGAAACATGTTAAGCCAATAAATCACTCGAAGAATCAATAGCCGTATTGATCCCATACTAAAATCTAACCCTTCCGTCGCCGGGGACATTGTTAACGTCGTTTTCAAAAAAACACGAATTTGCATCGCAATGGAAATGAATTTGCATATTGGGTTACAGATTTAGTTTTGCATAACAAAATGAACTATTGAACTCTTTCGATTTAAAAAAACTACCTGGATTTACGGTCATATACAGGGTGTTCTTATTCGCAAAAAGATAAAACTCAAACTGTAAGATAGTATAAATATAATTATCAAAAAGTTGCTGCGTTTTAAGTTGTTAGCAGGATTTTAAAATGAGGTCTAGATTCCAGGTGTGTACTGCGATAATTAGGGACGTGCGCAAAACATGCAAATAAGTATTATTAATTGAATTTTTGGTGATATATGTTTACGAACAAGAAGTAAAACCGACCAAAATTAGTTAGATCTGTACTGAATTAATGTTATTTGGAACTTAAAAACTCTTCTTCTTACGTCAGACTTCTTACTATGTGTTCGACAACAATGTGTACAATCAAATCGATATAAAGACGTGGGAAAATTAATATAATTTAATCATAAATTTTAATTGACAGTTACAAATTCAATACCGGGCGGTCTGAGACGACGGAATGTTACGACAATCGATGTTTCTCAATCGATTATTACATATTCGATTCAATCGGGACCCTTCGAAGTTAACGAACTTCATAGTATGCAAATATAAATCATGTAGTCACAAAATCACAATGCCGCATTGTAATACTCTCAGGTGCTCTGCGACATTAGGGCTGCCAACTTTGATAAAAAGTAAACACGATTACTCGCCGAAAAATATTAATGTGATTTATCACAACTTAGCCCTTTGCGGACAAAAAGATATGATCACTGACCTCTATAGATAGACAGGCTAAAAATAATAAACTGTGGTATATCTTTTAACATATCTCTGACGAAGTAACCGAAGACACAAACCGTAGTAGCAATGTGTTGAATTTGAGGTGGCAACCCTGAACGTCACAATGGTCCGTAATAAAAAATCTATTCCCATTATTGTTGGCAACACGGGGGCATGAATGTAGTCTATTTAATATTCGTGCGAATATTTTTCTTGCGACGTCTTGAGTATAATAGAACGAAGTACGTTTTTATTGTCTATGACTAATTAATCCGTTAAATTTTTCTTTTACGATTTCTTTCCTGCGTAACGGAACTATGATTATATGAACGCTATACTGTCGAGTTAATTTCTTCAAGGTTATTATTTGTACTTTTAATTGTCTTGAATGCTAACCTTTTTCTGTTCTTTTTTTAAATATAATATTAGTAGATTTTAGTTAATTTACTAATATTTCCTTTAACCATTCCAACTAAGCACTAGGCTTGCTAGGATATGGTTCACGACTTGTCTAATGGCGCGATTCGAACCCTCGTAAGATCGGTAGTCCGTACCCCATAACATAAGGCTATTGGTGCTTTCATTAAAATTTACTTTTAAAAATAAGAGGACAAGTTCAACAAATTTAATTTTTATTTATTGAAAGTTAAACACCTCTTTTTCATAATAATAAAAAACAAAACACTATTGATAAATAAGAACGTAATTAAAAACTGTCAATGTCGTATAGTAATGACAGAAAAAAAAACAAAACGTAAATTACGCGGCATCAGATTTCCCGCGCAATTCAATTCGAAATCCCATTATAACATCCCATCAATGAAACATCTTCCGGCACAGATTGCGGACCCTACATGCACAGTCGAGGAAGTTTATTTCCTACCCAATTCAGTGAAATCTCATCTGACGCTTACGATGCAATTAGGTCGAAAACTTGTCGCAACAACATACAGACATGTTAAATTGTAGCTCTTATAGTATCATTTTGCTGTGCGATTTTCAATCTTAAATGGGAATTTAATCCGTATACAAGATTCACTTTCTACGCAGGTGTTTAAACGACCCCGAAGATTTCCTGCCCCAAATCAAAGGGTTAACTGACAATGTCGATAATAAAAACTCCTAAAACATCCCTTTGTGTAGTCTCAGGTGGTGTTTGACACAAAAAAGGGTTGCACAGGTTAAGTGAAAGTGATCTCAGGATTTCTCATGGGGAGGTTAGTTTTTTGTTACTTAAAAATTTTGAAGTTAATACATCGCTAGATATAATGTGACCTATATTTTCTTTACCGACATTGATATCGTTAAAATTGTAATTACTTATGATTATCGTTATCAACTTGCGCTTGTTCTTAGGTTCTGTACAGTATTTGCTGCCCATACATCTCTATCAGCCTTCTAGTCACTCCCATCTTAAGCATATCCATCCATCCATACTTTCTTCGGTCTCCCTCTACCTTTGTAGCTAACGTTCAGTCTTATCCATACCACACTAACCTTTTGCTTCTCAAATTCTCCATCAATGACGCTACTTTCAAACTTCCCCTAATATATCTCACTTTTCTTACTTATATTATAAATGCGATAGCTTCGATGTATGGATTTTAGCCTAAGCAGCTGGTCGGATCTCTATGAAATTTGGCGTAGATGTAGAGTAGACAGTTGATAGTCTGGAAGAAAGAATAGGCTTTTTTTTTATCCACGCGGACGGAGTCGCGGGCGAAATTAGTACTATAATAATTTACTTCCAAAGTACTATAAAACAAATGAAGCACACAGTTTAGATTCAATATACATTATATGTGCTGTGTTCGTACATTGTTGCAAAGTAATTTTCAAGTGCCACCTAATTAAAGATAAATTTTATCTAGTTAGCAGTTTACTCGACTAATGAAGAGTAGTTTTAAATGTAAATTGCCAATTACTGGCAGAACGTTAGACGTATGTCTTTACATTGAAATGTTGGCTCCACGATCAAATGATCTTGGCCTCAAAAGATTAAAAAACTACGCCTTTTAAGGAACGTTTTATGTTCTGGTATTTTTTTCAATGACTAAGTATTATTTTCTAGTTTGTTTATACCTCAGAAATGATTTTAATTTGAATAAAAAATTATCAAATCGAGAAAAAATTACTTTCTATATATTATATTGCTCGCGACTTCGTCCGAGTGATATTATAAAATTATAAAAAGCATAGCTTATGAAACTCAGTGATAATCTCGGTAATATATACAAAAATACAAATCTTTCCTCTTTATAACATTAGGATAGATAACAGAAGCAAAGTTATAAATTCCAAATAATACATGTTTTAACAATAATTAAAAGGTTTTCAATATAAATTGTACAATGTAAAGACTGAAAATAACTATTATTTCTAATTAAAATAATCCAAACTACAGTATGCTCTGCAATAATTTATTGTTTCGCGATTCTCTGCAGTCGAACGAGCAAACAAAGCTTGTCTAGCATATGGTGTTTACTTCACTTTGCCCACGCTTCTATTACTATATTAATTGTAATTTATTAATTCCGCATTGTTAACGCAGAATTATGTACGCTGGATGTGGCAGTTATATAAATATTAATCACGACTTGATATTCATTTTAATATTTTTAATATTACTAGCTTTCCAACTAGTCCTTCTATGTTAATTTATGAGATAATAGTGGTTTGAAAATAAAGTACTGGAATAGACGTCTTTTCGACGCAGTATGGGTGGGTCTCCCGCAAAATGTAATGATCTGAACAAGGTTACGGAACAACACGTGACGCTATTGGCTCAGGAAAGGAGGTATGTCGTATTAGACCATAGGTGGTGTCTAGCAATCGCAAACCTTAGCTGATGATTAATACAAATAAGGAATAAGGAAATAAGAGACAGTGCTATTTTTTCTGTCTGAAAGTATACCTGTCAATCAAAGTAAAGCTGTAATTCCCTTGCGTAGATACTTATAAATGGGTTACTTATGGTGATCGATAAACAGTCGATTCTAGTTTTAATATATCTCTAAATTTAATTTGATAACGTTCGTTTGTTAGTTGACAAATACACTATTAAGCAGATGTTTATAAAATACGTTACTCGGACCTCGTACACTGACCGAGCGACCAAAGGAAATAATTTTAAACGCATATGTCCTATTAAATACTTTTAGAATATACACGGCAAACAGGGTCACTGCAGAAACGACAAAACGTATTTCTATCTCTTTTCTTTTCAAGTAATCGAAAAGGATAACAATACTTTATTAGATTTGCTCTAAAGTTGAAGAATATAATGCACCATAATCATTAACCATATAGCATCAAGAACCGTCTTTTATAGTTTCAAAGAGAAGTAATGTAACCTGCAATGGTATCTACAGGGGGAGGAAGGGCATCTGCCCCCCCCCCCTTGAGAATATTAGAAAAAAACATACATAAATAAAAAAGTAAAAAAAATATCTTGATTAATTTATTTTTCCTGTGCTTGCGGTTTCGTAGTAGCGGCCCTAACCCTATATCTAGCATAGGCTGGCTACGTCCATGATGTAATGAAGTTCAAAAAACACACGTAAAAAGCAATAAATTGCCCCATACCTTTTACAACCTATTAATGCCATAGTTTAAAACTTCCAAAGCATTGACTACTTTTCTCAGAATGAATATAAATTTATTAATTTTATTGCTTTTCCTACCTGTTGTGGTAGTAAGCATTTGTAACAATAAGCCATTTGTTGTCTCAAGAATAGGTAAGACAGCTAAAGTACTCGCAACACGTCCTTAATTAATAGCAAGTATAGATGAAGAAATGTTAACGAACGGGCATTACTGCACGTTACTCCTTGTTAGGAGTTTAGGAGTTTTTGTTACACTCTGTGTATTTACTTTGTAACAAATTAGACTAGTAATATTACATCCATATTTAGTTTCTTGACGTTACAAAACAATGTAAATTCGGCTTTTAGTTTGGAAGATTGAGATAGTAAAAATTAATTATTGAATCAGGTTTACTGGATTTTTTTTTTTAATTAGTGAATTATATCTATTTACTTTGTAACAAATTAGACTAGTAACATTACACCCATATTTAGTTTCTTGACGTTACAAAACAATTTAAATTCGGCCTTTAGTTTGGAAGATTGAGATAGTAAAAATTAATTAGTGTATCAGGTTTACTGGATTTTTTTTTAATTAGTGAATTATGTCCTCAATGGAGAAAGTACGAAAGTAAACAATCTTACGTTTGCCATTTCCCGAGTTCTAAGGATTGTACGTCGGCGCCAATTACGGTCTTAGAAATGTATCTAAAGAATGAACTGTGGCTACTGTGTGGCCGTTTTTGTCATTGTCCAGATAATTTATAATTGTTAGTTTTCATTGTTCGTTCAGTTCTGCGTTCCTGGTACCTGGAGAGCGCCTTGTTAGGACAGTAAATGATGCGGTAGCGTTTCTGTTATCCCAATGATTTAAGCCAGCAATTACTATAGAATCTTTTAACGATTATTGTTAGATATGAAATTGATACGGAGAAATGGATATCACACAGATGGTATTTAATTAGGATTTGTGTTATTTTAATGGGTTGTGTATGTTCGTTTACTAATCGTAGAAAAACTGGTACACTTTATAGCCATATGACTAAGAAATTTATTATTACGTATTTTCTTTGATTGTTTTTGTTTAATATATGTACCCTAATTTATATTAGTTGTAATTAACGTGATTCAACGTTTGTTATTAAAAAGTAAAACATCATTTTTTGTGAGCGCTGTGTACGCCTCTCATTGTATACGGTATATTAATTTGGTTGTGAACCTTGAACATGCAATTGGTGTACCTTTCCAATAAATAAATAAATAAATAAATAAATGTTCAATTAAAACATGACAACGTTACTTAATCTGTTTCAATCTTCAATTGTATAAATGGTTCATAGGTTTAGAACCTTACTTTATCTATGATTATTCCACAGACTAAAAACAAAATCAAACCGTTATAACTGGCCACTATAAAAAATTACTGCCTTTATCAATTACGAGCAATAGAAGAAGAAAAAAAGACGAGAGCAAATGTCAAACGTCAATAGCTGGGCACATGTTCGCTATTGACTTTGTAGATAGACAGAAGGCCCTTAAAGTGGACGTAGACCGACATATTACGGATAACGTTTTGAATGTAAATTGTCGTTGAATTGCGTAGGCCGGGCCTCTGGGGCGCCGGGCAGGTGCGGTCAGCTGTACGTCTGTTAATACAATTAATATAATCGTATAGTTAAGCACTCGTTAGTCACGCTATTGTTTGAGGTTATACAAAATATTACAAAGTCACAAAAAGTATTCCTGTTATAACATTTACTTAATTAGCACTACGCTAATAAGGACTTAATGTCATTAGCACTTAGATTACTCGGGTTACGATAGACAGGTAATTATTTTAAATTACTGTTTCCTGTTTGGTACATAATGTGTTGTCCTGCGTATTACTTCGAGCTACTTTCTGTCTTCCTGGTGCTGTCATAAGATCATTGTTTTTTATTGTGTTTTTCCCATTTGATGCTAACATGAGAGATGTAACAAGAGAAATAAATCTAATGTTAGTAGTTTATATCTCTTATTTTTAGTTAAAATCTTTTCAATACATCTTTCTAGAAATAGTTTAAAATATAAAGCATAGAAGAGTCTACAAGTCACAGCAACCAATCTTAATAAAATCCAGGGTATAAATTTATAAAATCACCCATTACAGAATTGGAATCTAAAATTGTTATTATCTAAGGGGTCGCGTCGTTACGTCGTCGTGTCGTGCCAACATCGTAAACATGTTGGACTCGTTAACGCCGAAATATCGCACCGTTCCAATACGCAGCGATCTTGGCAACCGAATGCAATATAGAAATGTTCCGATCCCCGCATTGATTGCTTCAATGTACCAACTCCTTACTTCTTACTGCAGTAACAACTCTATGGCGTATCGCCTTTTTGATTTATATTGCTTGTATTCATAACGTACACAATGTCTTATAAACTAAGTGTTTTTGAAATAAAGACTTAGCTTGTTACTGAACGAGATTGGTTATAAAGAAAATTAGTAATAAAAGTACATATTTCAAAGTAATAAAAGTGAAGTACAAATCCGGCTCGAAGAATTAGTGTTGCTTTGATGGCTATTATTTTTAACAAAAAATAGAAGACTTTTGAATGGTTTTCTGACGTTCTATTTTTGGTACTGGCATGAATTAAAAAATAAATTACAAACAAAAAATAATAAAAACGGTAGTTAGCCGAGTGTTGGCCGAACGAAACCCTAGGAAATTTAAAAAAAGAAACGAAGTTCCATTAGAAGGGAAATGTTAAACACAAACTGAAGAACTTATTAAGAGAGTTTAAGGTAAGGTAAATATTTCTATATCTGCTGGTTCTACTATTGTTGAATCCACACATTTAGTATCACAAAACACGAAATTTCAAAGTATAAGCATTAAAAAGTTTTATATTATTCCGATAAGAATGCCTAAGCCCAAAACATTTGTGAAATAAATTTGAGTACACGTCGGACGTCCTGTCCAGACGATTGTAGATATCCAGACTTTGGCAGTGAATGCGTTTAGAAAACGCCATGCCGGGGTTCGATAACACAAGTATCAAACACCCTTAATCCAGTATCTATTATTATGGTTGGATAATTCCGGTTTATTCTCTCCACTTTTAGAAATTTTACATTGATTGTAACGATATCTAACAATGGTATCCCGAAATATATGTGAATACAATGTGTATGGTTAGTTCTTAAAACATTTTGGTTGGACCAATCTTACTATTACTAATATTATAAATGCGAAAGTTTAGATGGATAGATGTTTATTACAGTTTGTAGCCTAAACTGCTGAACGGATCTCGATGAATTTTGGCATAGAAGTAGACAATAGTCTGAAAGAACACCCAGGCTACTTGTATTTGTTTTTTTTTTTTAATGTCACGCGGATGGAGTCACGAAACCTAGTAAGTTAAAGGGTTGATAATTTTGTGACTTTTTAATATTAAACTATTTGCATTACACAAAATGTAATAACACTTTTGTGTGAACCCTGAAAATAAACGTATAGTGGTAACATCGTAAAACTTTCGCTTCATTGTTGGCAAAACAAAATTAGTTGTAAAGCGACATTTTCAAGGGTAATGTCTGTTTTGTTCCGAACTCGAGCACGTGTCCGAAAGGGAATCTGTTTTGTTCGGAACTCGAGAACTTTGTTGGTGTGTTATATTGTGAAACAAGTTGGAGGTAAGGGATGGGTTGGATGGTTGTATAAACGCTTTTGTTACACCATGTTTTTGTGGTAAAAGTTTAGATCAAATTTACTAATGATGTGAATGCTTGTATGCAGGTCTTTGGCGCGAAGCGACGATAACCCATATAAGTCAAAAACCAACAAAAAACACTTTTCTAACTACATTCTTAAATAGATGTCAGCCAACTTAAACACCATCCTGGCTTAGAGCTCACATGGATTAATGTTAAATGTTCATTTTTAACCTAAACTGAACGAATCTCGATGAAATGTAGAATTGAAATAGAGGATAGTCTAAAAGAACACATAGGCTACTTGCTTTTGTTATTTTTTATTAAATGCAGACGGAGTCGCAAGTGAAAGCTAGTAAAACATAATTTATTAACATCTAACTACATGCTTACTGTATTCTTCAGTAGTACTACCTTAAAATAAGCTAGAACATTCTATTTGAGGTTAAAACTTTCTAGAGTATTACATAATATTATTCCTGTTGTAACAAAAAATCGCCTGTTCATACACAATACTTCAAATCTCTGACGGTACACAAATCACGAAGTATTACGCAGCTGATTTACATATCACATGAACGCTCACGAAACATACGCAGCTAAATGTATCTTTAACACGATACAGTTTTATGGCGCGTTCACTACTTTTACATAACTCGTGCGAGTACTTGACTTGAATCACTATTTTTTTTTTTTAGTAACAGTAGACAACCGACCGATTATCGAAGAAACAGATAACGACCCTTAACATCTTTAAATCAAGTAATTTAATAATGTATAAAATTCAAAACCCGCTTGATTTTCGACTTTGAAATATACGACTCGAATTAAAACTCAACCAATTAAAAGTCCAAATAAAACGATGGTTACGGTAAAACGGATATACGTAACATTCTTCTGCCAGTCGGACAATATAACAAGCAACGATTTTTCTGTCAATTTGACTCTCCTATTTGTAAACCCGTCAAGGAAATACAACTAAACATTGCATAAAATAACAAAGAGAATTGTAAATACTTTATATTTAGATACCTGTTAAATATCGACTTATTTATCACACTGGAACATAAACTGATCAAGTACTTGTTCAAGTAAACTCGGCATCTGAAGCTACCAACGCGTCAGGATCAATTCGGAACGTTAACTTTCGACCGCGGCTTCCGTGCGATTGTAGATAAAAAGCCTGTCTTATGATCTATATGTGCTTTATGTTCTACATATATCCATCTAACGGTAGCTTTCAACCATTATTTATGATTACGACAATATTTATAAAAGTTGTTTTTAAGTCACGTTTTACGATAATCCAATAATTTATTAGTGGTTGTAAACGGCAGCAAGAAAATTGGTTCGAGTTGACGTCTAGTTTAGTCAACAATTAGATGAAAATCATGAACGTTTTAAAGCTGTTTAAAAAGAATCATTTATTATTTATTTACTTTGTGGATATTATTTTAACAAAATGTTAAGAAACTCGTTTATTTCACATTTGATATGAAATTTTCATTCTCTTACCAAATGCAATAAGAGAGATGCTTATGAAATAGGGGACATATACGTTTTCAGACAGTACAATATTCAAATATTCAACAAATAACAAGTTGCAAGAAAATAAACTCGCATATGTGTGCTGTACCCAAGGGCATACACACATTTGCACTACAAATAGGATTGTTATATCTAAACACAGTACATATACTTGTGTGCGTGATCTAAGCCTTTCCCTTTGTATGTGTGTGTGTGATTTCTTTACGGCTGATCTGAATTTTTCCGAGTACTGGTGTACTTACCCGCACACATTGTCGTTTATTAAGGGTTTGTGACTTCTTATTAAATACGAAATTTCGTAGATAAAAATACGTTGCTTTTTGTTTATTATGTCAATAAATAGTTTAGATTATCTTTGATTTGAAGCCCAAATTCATTTCTTTAGTTGATGTACAATGTTTCATTTGATGTTCGTAGCAAATTGAAGATTCCAAGGAATTATTGATAGAATTTGTTCGAGAAAATAGTTTCAGAAAACTATTGAACGTCTTTAAAGAATCCGGAGTTCAAGGAATTTGAAGTCGAAAAACTATACATGTAAAAAATATTGAAAACTTGTTATTATTTTAATGTAATATTAGCGAAAGAGTTTCCCCTTAACAGATCCGCGTAGGTGTGCGTAAAGGTAACGTACACCATCGCGCTGACTTCTATTCAATCTTCTTACGTTCCATTTCGCAGGGACATTTGATTCCTTCCTTGTCCCTCACACAAACCACCGTATATCGTCGTCTCTTTCCACTCCTAACGGGCTTAGAACCGTGTGATATATTGTATTGAATGGATTTTTCGTTCCGAAATGGAATTTCTTTCCCGAGTCCGTACCTGACATGTAGGATGTTAGATCAAACCACAATTTCCTTATTCCGTTTGTTATGGGACGTTGAATTTCACGTAAATTCGATGCTCGAACATATTTCTGTGTTATTTATTAAAGTAAATCCAAGTTTAATCTTTTCATATTATAGAAATGTGGCGCTAAATTATATCCACGATAAATTACGTTACAGGTTTTCGTATTTGTTGGCGATTGCATTTGGCTGTATGTTCTCGTAAATGCAGAAAACTTCTCTTATTCATATTAAGTATGTTGTTTTTAAAATATATGAACGTTGTAACATTAATAACAAAACTTGTAATCAAATTGCAGATATAAAGAAACATGTTACGAAAGGCCTATCTAATAAAAAATGTAAGACGATTCATTTGTGTTTTTAATTTTAAATAATGTAGACATCCACATAGTTTTAATTTAGCCTGTGTCTGTCTGCCATTATCACCAGCTATACATCCCCACTGAGCTCGGAGCCTACCCTTAGTTAGTAGTTACTGTTGGCCACCAAACACCAAACCCCAAAAATTACTAATGACAAATTGCAAGGAAAGTATTCTGTCTCATTACAACTCTAACGTATTCAGTTCACGTCTGTACACGCACCACAATCATACGTGATCACTAAACGTCGAACATCAAGCGAAAAGGAGAAAAAAATATAATTCAAAGGGAAAACGAAAATATTCGTACCCTTCGGGTATTCCGGGAAAATTGGTGCCTCCAAAGAATGGGATATATTTTGAATTTTTATTATGTTCTATTTTCTATGCCGCTCCCAAGGTAACCCTTCCTTCTGCCCCTCAGAGCGGAGACATTCTATAGGTGAGGGTCGGGGGTTCCCACCCCCTTACCACCCCCGTTTGGGGAATGATGCCACCCTGTCCCATCTCGTTTCACTGTGAAGGATTTAGAAAGTAGCACGTGTAATATACATAGAATATACAGCCATCCTTATTCCTGATGTATATATCTGAATAATTCGACTCGCGGGCTCTTAGATCCGGCATAATAAGGTCACTGTTAGAAGTTTCTAAAGGATGATCCTGTGTCAGTATGAGATACAAGGGTTTTAAAGAAAAAACATCCTATACATTATTTAAATTGATTTGTAATCAAGCGCCCAGATTATCGAAGTATTTGTTGGTTTGACGTACGCGCAGTTTGTGTCATACTAGCTGTCGACCGCGACACCGTTTGCGCCGAATTAAACTTAATTAGTAGCATATGTGTTCTTCCAGACTACGTTCTACATATATGCCTAAATCCATCCCAATCGATTGAGCCATTCTAGAGATATATAGTAACAAACGTCTGTCTATATTTTCGCATTTATTTAACAGTGGTAGTGCCCGCTTTAACATCTTAGCACGAATGGGCCGGCACGCCCGGTGTAATACCACGACCACACAGAAGACAGGCGTGAAATGGAACCAATGCCCGTGTTTCGTCTGATGAGTGTGGTGCCGGAGGCCTAATTTAAGTCCCTTTCTCTTTACCACCCTTTTCTTATGAGAGGATGGGAAGGGGAAGTGGATTTGACGATGGAGGAGATGCATAGGAAGAGGAAATATCCTCTTTATGTGCGTCTCCTCCTCCGTCGGATAAGGGTAGGCGACGCATCTGCAATTGCAGATGTCTATGGGCAGCGGTCACTTCGCCATTTTGGCGGATTCAGGTGGCCGCTTGCTCGTTTGCCATCTTATGTTATAAAAAAAAATTATAAGTAGGAAGGAAATATACTAAGATTGAAATACTCACACGTAATAGAGCGTTTTTAGTTCTGAAACAGTAGACAATAATTGTCCGTTTAAATCGACTATTTATTACAATTTGTGATTTAAAAAAATATTGATTTTTCGTGACTATTCTAAATTTGAATCTTGTGCTAGGATATTGTTCACAACATTAGACTGCGATTCGAGATTGTTAAATATAAATATGCAAAACTGATTGTAATAACCTCCTTAATTTCAAAGCAAATCAATCGAATTAGCATAATAAATAATTTCATACTGTAATAGTATCGAAAAAATTAGGTTAAATATCTTTAATAGCTCAATTACATGATCAAACAACGAATGAAAGTTAATAATGACAAATGTTGCCGTTTTACAAAGCAATTTGACGTAAAATTGTGAGAATTGAATTGACCCAAGTTGTTCAATTGGATTTTGTCACGATATTTTCCTTGACTAGGATTTTTACAAACTTAGATAAGATTTCTACGGACCATAAACAAATGTACAAAGACTATAAGACTACTTTTGGTTAATCATTTCTCTAGAACTAGAAGGAGTAATTGCTCTATTACACAAAACAAGAATTTCAATACTCTTTAGGTATTCATAAACAGAGCAATTAAAATATTATCACACTATTAAAAACAAACCTTAACAGTTATGGAAACCCTTCAAGAAAATTCAGTAATCGACACCCCTTAAATTAGTCGTTAAGAGACCCTCCGTATTGACTCAGTCATTACGCCTCGGGTCTATTAGACCCCGACCTGCCTCAATTCGCGTCTCACTCAAAATTAAGATTGTACAAGATAAAGAGCGAGAACGAATGAGTTTGGATTCCTCTCGCCTGCACGGAAAACTCTGAGATACCGGAAGTAGCAAGTGATGGTGTTATGCAATATCAAATCATCGTACGTTAATTGTATATTTAATTTAATTGTATAAGTTACTTTCGCCCCTGAGTCCATCCGCGCTGAGTTTAAAAAACAAATTAGTAACTCGTGACTTCCTCCAGACTATCTACGTTTGTGTCAAATTTCATCGAAATCCCTTTAGCAGTTTACGCTACAAACTCTAACAAACATTCATCAATCAATCCAACCTTTCGCATTTATGATGTGTAAAGTATCCATAACGGCTCCAAGCAGGTTTATATTATGGTTATAAATGTAAAAGACGTAAAAAGAGTAAGGCATTACATCATACAACTATAGTTTGTGTCACACGAATTTAGTTTATAAATGGCATCTTTCTTTTTTTTAACATTCAGATAAAAATGAAAAGTAAACTCTTCACTATAAAACCCAACACTGAACTATAAACAAGTAACAGAGTCACGTTGTGACATCGTGGCACAGTTTGCGATCGTAAATGGAGCATTTCACTTCAGCCGGGAAAAGTCCAATCAAACTTTCCCACTTTCACTTTCGCATAACGCCGTTCCGAGGCGGTATAATTAAACGTTTCATGAATGGGAGGGAAAGGGAGAGGCGTCGCGTGAAAGGGACGGAATCGTCTACTGGTTGAGAGGAGGTAATCAGTTTTACGCTAAGCGCAAATTATGTAGGGGTGTGGGGGATGAATTAGCTAACAAGGTCACAGAGTTTAAACTGAAACGTGGGTGTACTTGTTTCCTTGTGAACAGCTGATCGGGACTGGGTCATTGACAGTAACCGAGAAAAATAAATTATTTTAACTTCAAGAAATTTATCTTAACTAATTTGCCAAATCGATATATTTGTGTTTAGAAATCTAATCTTAAAGGCTGTATAATCTATCTATCTAATTAGATTCTAACTATCAAATTAATTACAATTGTTTTTAAATTTCCAGCTTTTTTCTGATTTTTTACTTCTGTAATTATAATTCTAATCCTCTTGCTATAAGATTGCAATTTTAAATAGTCATTTGTAAAACTATTGTGACTTACGGAAGGGAATTCGATTTTCATGTAAAGCATTATTAGCAATTATAACAAATCTATAAGGACTGCCAAAGATTGTCACGCTTCACTAGAAACGTTCCGTTTTCCGAAAAGAGCAAACCGACAAATTACAAATGGAAACAAAACGGAACGTAGACACGACAAAGGAAAAAATCGAACGCCGTGAAAATTTGAATAAGGAATCATTTCGTTTTTTTTTCTCCTTTCTTATTTTTATTCCTTTCTTCGTTCACTGTCAATCATTTGTCTGAGGCACGAGCGAATCGTTATTTTCTTTGTTGATGGATGGGATTCTTTTTCCCGAAACGATTTCCCCACCCCTTATAAGGTTCGGGTGTCTCAAGTGTACATCTTTGTAGTTCATATTTCATTATTTTATATGCATGTGTTTGACGTCGAAAACAAACTGTTAGCAAAAAATAAATGGAAATCATTACAATTCAAAGTTTTCTATTAAAAATTATTTAGATATCTCCATTATAACTTTTTTTTAAGTATCTCGATCGTAATAGTTGTTCTAGGGTTTAAAAAATTACCTAAGTATTGTTTTGAAGTCTGTATTTATATATCTAGCTACTTTTTTCCTATCATATATGTTATGTTTTTTTTATCAGAATAATCTAATAAATTTACTATCAAAATGTATTCAGAATTATCAAAATATCTTCTCAGCGATCTTACGCAATACATCTTAACTTTATCCCGTCGTACTGGAATAATATAGCTCGGGTCCGCTAGTCATGTAGATGGGGATCCGAATCGCATGGAAATTCGATGTTTTCTTTACCTACCGCATTACCTATTCTAAGGCGTCCTTTGTATTTGGATAAGGGTGTATTTACATTGCGGCAACGTCGCTTTCCGAACGTACATCAGAATTCGAATTACGTTTTCAATAATCATTATTACGATTTATAATATTCTGTGCTCTTATTTTTAAGTTAATTTCAATTTGTAACACATAATTCTAAATTTTAGATGGATTTCCTATCGGTTGTAATGAAAACTGTTGATTTTGTATGACAAAACGAGTTGTCTCCCGAAAACTTCTTTAGCGCAGAACATTCCCGTGTGCACCTACCTTTTAACCTATATTCCAGTCAAATTCCCGTCCAAATCTGTCCACCGGTTTCAGAGATAGCGGCCTGGTCGCCATTTTGACACCGCGGAATTAAAAAAGTAACCTATAATGTGCCAGTCTACGTCATCTACCTTGCAGAGAAAGTCCGGTCGAAATTGGCCCAGTTGTTTCCTTGCGTGGGCTTGCAGACATACAGACATTTAGACAGAAAAGTGCGATTTTTATTATCAGCAACGCAAATACATCATCTTCCCAAAATCTGGATTTTTTCTTTTGATACTACAGACACTCCAATTTTATTATATGTATAGATAGATAACAGTGTTGAATGTTGACAGAAATGATGAAGTGATGATGTTTAAAATTAAAGGTAATATAAGGCATATGTCCATGTAAAACGTTTGCTAAACTATATTAGCCGTGTAGTACCATCGGTTGACACAAGATGGCGGTCGCACGTACAGAACGCGCCGCCACATCGCGTGAACGGAATTCCAAATCCAAAGTCGAAGGGAGGTTTTTAAAGCTCTCTCGGTATATTCTACTGGCTCTTTAGCAAATATAACTGGATTGTGACTGGAATAAGCGGCAATTGTTAAGCTACGGTGCAGCTGAATAAAGAGTTTGTTAGCCAGACACGGAGTTAGCGCTACTTTAAAATTTATTGAGATTTCTCACGTCCGATGACGATCACATTCTTACCTTAGATTTTCTTGGTACTTATAACCGTTCAAGAGTTACATTGCTTGTGAAAATCTTCCTTAATGCTTGTCATTATTCTTGATAATCGTGGTTTTAGAATCTTATGCACATTAATTAGACTAGACTATTCCTTGTAATGTCTCTAATAAACGCAATAATCCTAAGGCTTAAAGTAGAAAAAAATAAATAATAAATTACTTATTTATGCATGTTATTTTTTCGTATATCCATTGTTAAAGACTAGGTTTATATTATTTGAATAAAATTTGAAAATAAATTAAATGTGTTTAAATAAACAGCGCCGTCTGCTCTGATATGCGCATGTAATGTAAGGTAGCGTCGCTTCGCAATTTCATAACATCTCTACCCCATACTATAACACTCAAAATAGAACAAGAAAAATCATAACACGCTTGAGTAGGCGATACATTTCTTCATATCCTCCGTATTCCGAATGAAAAATGCGCAAAGAGTTGACTGCTCCAAACGAGTCTCTAACCCCCTTAAAGGGGGGAACTACAAATCCGCTAGAGGGGGACGGCGGTATACGTTAGAGAGAGTCGAAATACTAAACCCGAAAAGATGGATGGTACACACAATGTCACTGGCGCTATGCTGAAATTGTATATTTTATATTCGGTATAAAAAGGCTGCCACAACATACGATATTAAAAAAGCGGTCCGCATGTGAAATATTTTCTGCGTACAGTAGTTATATTGTTGAAGAATTTAATCTTGAGATGACAACGTGAGTACCTACTTAAGTAAAGGATTATTGGAATGTCTCGGGCTTTTTTGATTTTATGTCGGTTTTCTTGTTCGACAATATTGCGGGCACGATTTTTGCTTGGATATTATATCAGATTAGAAAATATATTGAGGAGATATTTTAATAACATGTTTATTACAATCAGAATATTGGATATTCATATTTCGTTTATCGGTTTTAAGACTTAGTCATTTGATTAACTTCCTCTAAACAGAGATGTTAAGTTACAAAAAAAAAAAATTATATCACAAACACAAGATTGCTAGGATATTTGACTTTGACACACATAATAGTTATGTTTCCTCTTTGGTATAAAAACTATACTTGACATTATTTTCTTAGCTCCCGTAACTCAAACTTGAAAGTCTTTTAAGGGTGCGGTAGATAAATAGGCAAGAAATTTATCTCCAAAACATCCTTTCTAAAGTGTAATCGATCATACGACCTCGATGTTACGGCAGTCGATATCGTTGTTGCAGGAAATAACCCTATACGTTTTATCTCAGAGTTACGTGCGGAAGATTGATAGGGCATAGGCATCGAAGGATTCATGATCCTATACTTGTGGTTTACCATATTTTACGACTTGAAGTGTAAAATACATGTGGGGTTGTGGCTCGATCAAATAAAAATAAACTCGTTATCTATCGCTGTTTTTAATATTTACACCGTTTTACAAAAAACACATCTTGTTACATCGTCGTTCCTCTTTTTTCTCCGACTCTCAACTTCAAACTCATTTTAAACGAACGTCAAAATATAAAATTCGAAATCAATTAAAAAGAAAACATATTAAAAAGAAACATATTTAACCTCTTTATAACCTCTTATAACCTCCTTATCCTACATACATATGCCTTTAGGCCTTGGAGCGTATTAAATCTGAATAAACTCTAAAAAACAAGACCATACCAGGAAAACAAATTCTTGGAAACCTCTTGAGACTTCTAACTCAATCATACTAATATTATAAAAGCGAAAGTTTAGATGGATGGATGTTAGAGTTTGTAGCCTAAACGGCGGAACGGATTTCGATGAAATTTGGTATAAACGTTGAGGATAGTCTGAAAGAACACATATGCTATTCATTTTAGTTTTTTTTTAATTCCACGCGACCAAAGTCGCGGGCAAAAGCTAGTTAAACATTATATATACGATATTGACTTCTAATCCTTGATCTTGGATCTTTTAGAGCGACACCTGAAACTAAAATATCGCACAGCTGTCTAGTCTCTTTGATACCTGAACTTATATGGAGGTGCGCACACTACTCTATTTTCAGTTGTGCAACTAATCAGTTGATTTGGCTGCGAAACACAACAGTTGTACGATAGTTTAGTCAAAGGTGTGGCTCGCTCTTACTGGACAGATTAAGGGACTTAACGATATAACCTGAATCA
This sequence comes from Papilio polytes, assembly GCF_000836215.1. NCBI lineage: Eukaryota > Metazoa > Arthropoda > Insecta > Lepidoptera > Papilionidae > Papilio > Papilio polytes. The sequence goes on along the minus strand of NW_013528137.1, from coordinate 396,722 downwards.
AAGAGAAACGTATGTTGAAGGATTTTTGACCTCATTACGTAGGACTCGGCAATAGCTTTGCATACGTTGCAATCATTGTTATGCTAATGTGTCACAATTAGCGGCGTGTGGTGGGGATTGACATCTGCTGCAAATTTGACTAACAATGACTCTTTTAATATTCAAATACTCCGATGTTTGTGCATTTACGGTGTCGGTGACCGTATTCCAGAACTTTCTATTACCAAAATGTACGTTGTTGCAGTTTTTTTATAGTAAATATGCCTTTAAGATGTAAAGAAAAAAAATAGTTTATAATAAATGTCAATGTGTGATCAATATTGACAACTCGATAGTTAAATTTGTTTTTGTACGGTCAGTTTTGGAGTATAAATTCATTCAACGTGTGTTGCCGACTTATTTTTTTCACTTCCAAGGCGCAGAGTAAAAGGGAAACATTCATAAATCCTTTACCGGGCTGTCAGCCGCACGCCTAGCCGCCCGCCCGTATATTATGTGTTAGTAACGAATTTTCTTATTTTTACAATACCAGTATTCCAACTGTAATAAACAACTGATGCCATACGCATTTATAGAATATTCTAAAGCATATTAGTTAACGTATTACTTTGGTTATAACAAATATTTTAATAGAGAAAAAACATTCTTCAATTCAAGGGATAATATCACTTTCTAGTATTCAGTAAATTAAATGATTACTTACGGAATTTTGTATTCAAATAGTAACGGAAACGCCACATTTTCCACACCACATAGGGTAAATTTATTTGCTGGCAATGATCCATGGTGTGTGAAAGGGATAGATGATAGTTGTGCGCATAAAATAAGGATCAATCAGAGAGAGATGACAGGGCGTTTATTGGTTACGGCGTGCAGTTTGCGGTTATCGCTACGAGCCAACTTTGACGTAATTTTCTTGGCGAGCAACGGGTTTGACGGTTGGGATTTTAATGTTATTTATTTAAAAGATTAAAAAAAATAATTAGTTTATTCTTTGGTACATCTACACCCTATAATAAGTGTCCTTTTCTTTTTTAAGTAATTACCGAATTAATGAGAAAATCGCAAAACAATGTTTCCTAAAAAAAATATTTAAATTTAAAAGTTTAGTTTATTATTAATATTAAAATACACAGTAATATTATTAAAGTTATTTTCTTTGAATGAATATGAACAAATTATATTTGAAATAAAACAATGGCAGAGAAAACTTACAACAGTTAACAAAGAAATAATATCAAACATTTTCTTTTGTTCGTGACAAAGAAATATACATTAGTAAAATATCTTAGTACTTATCTACGAGTATAATAATATAAATTTTAATTAGTATGAAGTACTACTTGTCTCATATTTTTAATTTCTTTGATTTCAAGACTTGTATAACTGTCTGTTTATAATTTTGAAATTATCAATTACAAATGTCAAAATGACATGACATGATGACAACATTGCTTCCTTGATGTTGGCAGCAACTTATGGTCTCTTTCCCACATTAGGGTTTTTATCCAAAATATTTAAGTTTAATGGCGTTAAAATATATACTTTAAAGCGTGACGTAAGTGGAGGGTTTTTTTTATTAAAAAAGGAGTTATTCAAAAATGTGTTGTAGTTGCTGACATCTTAGGCAACAAAGAAGTGTATGTTTACGCTTTATTATAATAATATAGATTAAATTCCAAGTATAACAACTATGTTTCAAATTGTTAGTGTAAATCGAAACGTATTCGTCAATTTGTCCCGTATTTAGTTGTCAAAGAGCTCATAAAACGGGATCATTACGAGCGTGTATCGGGCTTCATAAAGCATGGATGTAACTCGTATGTCTACACACTATCTTACAAAGGCAGAACACTAGATCAATACTTCGCTTTATGCCGCACATGTGTCATACGACGAACCAGAACAAGGGATGCGTGGAGTGTTTCGTGAGTTTTTTTAGAATATTAATAAATACAATGAAAGCAAAATTATTTAACTTTTATTTAACAAGACACTTTTTATATGGTTACTAGCTGTTTCCCGCGACTTCGTCCTCGTGAAATTAAAAAATATGAAAAATTTATTTGAGCAGCAAAAGCCATGTAGCCTATGTTACTCACAGATAACATAGCTTTTTAAAGGTGGAAGAATTTTTAAAATCATCCATGTAGTTTTTGAGTTATTTCAATTCATACAAAAATAAAAATCTTACCTCTTTATAATATTAGTATAATTAAGTGTAAAGTGGTTTATTGTTGTTTTTTAATGATTGTAACAAAAATATAAGTTAACTTGTTTTTGTTAAACGTCTTGTATCAGTAACAAAACTCAGCATGAGTTACTTAAAAATTAAACTTCATTTTTATTTCTTCTCAAATACGTTTTTGTTTTTCCAGTTTAGTCAAAGATGATTTTGCAATATTTAAATGCACATTAAAGGTATAATACATTTTTTAAATAATTTAATACTAATCGACTCCATATCATTTTAGTTTAGCCCGTGATAGATAATGTGGTACTCTCATATGCGGGGTTGGGGGCGTATGAGGGGTTGTTTTGTCAAATGCCACCCGGGAAAGTAGGGAAAACTCGCGATTTCTGAGACGAACGCCACCTTTCTTTTAACGACTATCTTTCTCACAGATATGGAAAGGTTTCCTTTACAATTTCACACGCCGTTTCTGGAAACATCTTTGTGATACAAAGAAATATTTTATGATTATAATTATCTATTTATATTGTATTTTATGTAACGTTGTTTTACTTCTTTCTATTATATACATTTCAAATAAAAGTATATGGCTAACATTATAAATATTTGCTTGAATAATTAATTCTTTCAGAAAGTATCTAAATAAACCATTCAATAATTTAAAAAAGACGAGAAAAAAAACATTAATTAAAATAACAAACACATATAAAAATTAATGTTTTTTTAAAAGCATTTGTTTTAGAGCAGTCTCAGAAAACTCTTTGAAAAGAAGTTTATGAACAAAATATAGCTGTTCGTTTACCTTTCTCGTGAAATTAAGTTACGTCCATAGTAACTATGAATTAGCGGTTTCAATAAAAATCATAATGATCTTCGATTTATTGATTGATGATTCTGACATACTCCATTTTGTTTTTGAAAAATTTGTGTTTAAAAAAATTATAGGGTTCTATTACGGTTCGATTTAAAAGACATCTAATCTGCTTCAAAAATCGCTACCACTTATGCAATATACGCACACCCAGCACACAGTATGCCCGCAAACAAATATATTGTTGGTAAAAGTTTCCTCCGACTTCTTAGAGTGGTTTCTGAACTTACAGTCATAAGTTGCACATCCAGCTTCTGTGAATATCTCATTTTATTTATAACGTCTTTTATACGAAACTTGGCCTTTCGAACGTATAGTTATTTGACTGGTATATGTTCTCGCGTTCAAACTTTGGCACGCCTCCTATTTGTTGGCAGTTTGTTAGACAAAGATAAGAATTTGTTTTCCTTTCTTCTTTTGTTTTTAGCATATGATATTCTATTTCTTTCAACAACATGGTAGCATATTTAACTAAGCACTGTTAAATATATACCGATATAAGGTTAGCGTGGTATGGACATGTTATGCGACGAAATGATGGGGACATAGACCACAAAAGTGTTAAGATTGAATGTGGATGGCTACAAAGAAAGAGGAAGACCGAAGAAAGTATGGATGGATTGTGTGAAAGAGGATATGCTTAAGAAAGGAGTGGATTCAGATATGACAGCTGATAGTGATGTATGGAAGAGCAGCGCATACTGTGCCGACGACCCCAGGGATAAGGGCAAGTGGATGATTAGTACGTATAAGAGCGGGCGCACACCTTTGACTAAACTGTTGTGCGATTGTCGCTTGTTTCGCAATTCAACTGTTTGATATCGCAACTAAAAATCAAGTAGTGTGCGCACCTCTATATAATCTCAAAGGAATCAATGTGAGACTAAACGGTTGTACGATGATTTGGTTTCAGGTGTGCGCTCGCGCAAGACAAACTAAATAATAACGTCTCAATTATGCTCCACTATCAATGTCATAAAAAAT
>NW_013528137.1:386474-392652 GCF_000836215.1 Papilio polytes | reverse complement strand
TCATTTCATCATATATAGGTTTAAAATGCTTTCTGAGTTAACCACAAACACCTTTCTAACGTCTGTTATTTCAGGTTAGCTAAACTTGTCGTATATCGACTTTCTTTATTTCGTTTTGAGTCAAAGCTTCTTTTAGCTTAAAAAAATCCACCAACATCAGTCTGTTTAATAATAATCCATCCACAACCCCAAGATCGATAAAATATAGGACATTCATCGGGTGACAATAAATTATCTATACAATAGTACCGTCCCTACTACCTCGAGTACCACTCAAAGGATTACGACGATCGACACCAGATCTATATTCTAAAATCGTTACAACTGATTAGTTTATTTAAATAGGACTTTATTGGCTGTGACGCGGCTAATGTCGTGTGAATTTGAAATTGGAATTGTTGTCAGATGTAGTGGCCGCCATTTTGGATTTTTCTAGATTGTCAAGTTTTATTTTATTAACTGATTTTCGATTTAAATTAATTTAAATGTATACGGATAAACTAACATTTGACTTAGTCTTCGATTGGTTTAAAAAAAATTGAAACCTACGTGTTTTTCTAGACTATGTCCGAAATCTGTGAAAAATTTCACGGAGATCCGTTAGAGAAAGTTAATTTGAAATTCAGGAAAAGAAATTCAAAACACCGACACCTTGACGTATTCGTGTTTTAAAAAATAGTTTTGTGAATGAAATTTACTATTTTCTCGAGCGTCGCCGCTTAAAGCGCATTTTCTTTAGAGTTAAAAGTGAAAGTTGACAGTTTTGTGGCAAGAAAGAAAATCTGTACCTTCCTTTAAACTAGGTAGAAATTTTGATTCGTTTTTTAATGTCTGGTACCTTCTTTTGTATCTACAAACTGTTGCAAAACTGTTGTGCGATTGTCGATTGTTTCCCGGCCAATTCAAATTTAATTGTATAACTAAAAATCGAGTAGTGTGTGAACCCCACATAAGCTCATAGGAATCAAAGCGCGACTAAACAGTTGTGCGATATTTTAATCAATGGTGTGCGCGCGCACTAATAGTGAATGGTTTTGATGTTCATTTGTTGACGCTTATCTTTTTTATTTTTACCTATGACCCATCATTTTAATAGAAGAACGGCTATTAGAAAAAAGTCAGTTAACGTAAAAAGGAGGGTTGAAGACCGCGGGACATGACAACAAAAACCACATTAACGGTCATATTTCAAGGTTTTGTCAACAATAATAAATGTATATTGGTTTAAAGATACACTTGATAGCATTTTATTATAGGTAAAACTTTAAGTTAAAATATTTTTAAGACGCTAGTTAATTTTGACACTTAATGAAATGCAAATATGGTTTAAATTACTTTTTCAAGATTCAACTTCTGTGAGGTCAAATTAATTGATGCTTACAGAATGTTTGATATTTATGCAGGTGTAATAATTAATCATACAAGGTATAATGAACTTTGAGTCAAAACATTAGATTTGAAATTCGAATAAACTGTGTTAATTTAAAACAATAACATGAAAATTGTCTACAAACTAATTAAGAATCATGACATCGCATGATACAAGATAACCTATAATTTCTATTCGATGTTATATTTGAATTTGGAATAGTGACGCTATTAATATTAAAATCTTATATTAAAAATATATAATTGAACTACGTTACGTGGGTTGGAAGTTATCGGCGCCTGCCGAACCAAACCTTTGTCAAACATTTGAATGCCACAGATAAAATATTACCCACATTTTTTAAACTACGAATAATACGCATAAATTTATCTATCCATACATTATAGAAAGGGTTTAATAACCTATAAATCAGTATTTTAAACAATGGATAGTCAAATTCCCTACAAAAGGATGTTTCTCATTGTGATGGGAGCAGTTTTTTGTTATCATATACCCGTGAAATGTTTGTTTTGTTAGTACGTGTAGTGGCGGCCTTTTTTTCTATAGTAGATTTTTTGCTTAATGTTTGATCAATACATCGATGATTGCAATAATAGAGGTTTTTGTGTGTGAAGTGTGTTTCTGTTGCAAATATTTGGTTTAAGTTGTTGCCTATTATCGGCTTGTTTATGAAAACCTTTTTTTATTAGTGACCTTAACTACCAAGAAGAAACTTTTATTTGACCGTTAGTTTAGACATTTTTTTTAATCAATCTAATCTATACTTATTATAATGAAGCGTAAACACACACTTTTTGTTGCCTAAGATGTCAGCAATTACAGCATATTTTTGTATAATCCTTTTCGTAATAAAAAGCCCTACACTTACGTCATGCTTTAGACTATAAATTTTCACGCCATTAAAAAAGGGCTTAATATTTTAGATAAAAACCCTAATGTGAGAAAGAGACCATAAGTTGCTGCCAACATCAAGAAAGCAAAATTGCCATAATAAGGTAATTTTGACATTTGCAATTGATTATTTGACACAGGTAAACAATAAAATAAGCGGATGAAGCCGCAAGGGATCAGCTAGTTACTATTATAAATGCAAAAGTTTTTACGAATGGATCAAGTTACTACGAAAACTCCAGAACGAGTCCAAAGGATCTGAATGAAAATATAGGTGTACAATTTGGTCTGAAAGAACGCGAAGACTACTAATAGTAGAAAGTACACTACTAGAAGTAAATAAATTACTAATGCCACTGTTCGGCACGCCCTGAAACATCTTTGTGTCTAAATCATTTAGGGCACCTTTGACATCTTCATAACTAATTAATAATTATACACATATAGAAGTACGATCTTGTAAATATAAATGAAATAATCTAATATGCAAAGAGGTCATTCGTGACCGATCTTAAAAGCCCATTTTATTAATTTTAATACGAAAGATGCGCTGTGAGATAAAAGGGTCCGAATGAATGGGAACTAACAAAATGGCGTCCCATTGAAGAAATCGAATCACCGGAAGGGTTTGAGCGTCTGTTACAAAAGAATTGACTTCCGGTCCATCGGGCACATTGTGGTTAGGAATATTAATAATCATAGATAATATGGTATACGATTCTATCAGTTTTTTTTATTATTAACTAGCAACTAGCATGTGTTGCAACAAGAAATTCAAAATAACGTTGAAAGTCTAAACAATCAAACAACATTACCATAAAATTCAATTAAGAACAAAACAGTATTTTTAACTAAGTTAATCATCCAACTTACTAACCTATCAAAACTTTTGTGAGCGAAACTGCGCTAAAAAACTTATGTTTCTTCTGACTCGTGTAGTAAACGAAAGCAGTAGTAAAAGTAGCAGTTGAAATTTTAATTTGTCATATTGTATGATATTGTCTATTCTACGGCAAACTATAGAAAATACATTTTAATGTGTAACATCGTCTTAAGTGATGATGCGACGCTTGAAATCATTTAATTAAAATTTTGACTTTTTTTATATGAGAAGGGGGCAAACGAGCGCCGGGAACACAAAAGTGGTCAGCGACGCCCATGGACATTCGCAACAACAGAGGAACTACAGATGCGTTGCCGGCCTTTAAATACGTCTAACAGATTGTAAGCAACCTTCGTAACAAAGTGTTTGAGTTTCAGATTTCTGCCATTAGTTATGTAACATATTTCATGTGAATCGATATAATACTCAATTTACGTGTAAACGTAATACGTAACCATTTCTATGATAATTCTACAAAGAGAATCTACAAAGCAATATTTTTGTTTGATGTCGGATTGTATTTATAAAGTGAAAACGAGTATATTTTTCTTATTACATCATACTATAACGTATCGAATAATTTATTTCTTTCTAAAATATAGAAGTCAAATAAATCAGTCAAGTAAAAAATACAAAATCTACTTATTAAAACTGACAAATATTAGTAACTTCGATAAATTTTTATATCTGACTCCAAAAGTATGAGATAATACACGAAAGACAAAGAACATAATGATTTTAGTTGTGTTTATATTAAAAAGTGTAGTCATAAAACCCTCTCCCACGGTATTGTTCTTAACAGTATCCGTTAACCAGGTCTCGGTATTCGTTCTTCCAGACTATCCTCTGTATCTCTGCTAAATTCAATCAAGATCCGTTCAGAAGTTTAGACTACAAACTCTAACAAACATCTATCCATCTATTTAGACTTTCGCATTTATAACATAAGTATGATTTAAAGTTGAACTAGAATCTTTAATTTTTTTTCAAAAGACAGTCGACAAAATCATCCTCACATCTCGACGTTCACTACACGGTGCTTACCTCCGTAATCCTTATTAATACGGCCAATTCATCAACCCCGAAAGTCGTTACCTTGACAAAAGGGTACCCCTTTTATAAAATAAATAATAAACTAAAAATTATATGCAAATTCACGACCCATAAGTTCCTATAGAAATATTTTAACCCTTTACTAGCGATGGGGGACAATAAAAAAAATGGTAATAATTTATTCACGTTGAAAGATACAGAGGATATTTGGTGGCATTCGAATATGTTCAACATTGGTGCACAGACGTGTTTAGTGTTTAAAACATACAAGTGTCTAGAAATCAGTGTTAAGTGTACAAATGTAAGAAATTGGTATTTTTCAGACAAAGGTAACGTTAACTCAACTTTTCATTTCATTTTTGCATAGTAAGCTTGTTGTAACTTTTTATCCAAATTAGGGTGGCCACAAACAATAATTTTAATTCTTGTTCATCGTTACAATCTTATAAGAATTCAAATACTTTAGTCTTTCTTTAATGACAGACAAATTTGCTTTTAGGTACAAAGAGACAGAATGTTAGGAAAGAAACAGTACTAACAATCTATGTACACGATATTCCGTTATAAAGATATTTATTCCGTCTACTAAATAATTTATTTCAACGTATCTTAAATATAACTCAAGATATATTTTTTCGTGCGTATACCTTTTAAATAAATTGATATAAACAATATCCTAATGGATACTGTAACGCGATATATTTGTCAATACATTTTCCATCGCTTCTATGACTCCTATGTATAAGAAATATGTCCAAATTACAAACAGTCTAAATGTACTGATCTCACGAAATATCGACATCGAAGTAATTTTGTCTCTATTTGTATTAAAGTAAGGTTTATTTTACGTTGTCGTTTGCTTGAGGGTTACTTCCTTATAAATTTTCCGGTGTCCCTACACTGTTTGCAATGTTTGATCGATTGACAAGTCGGGGGTGGGGTTTGGTAATAATATTACCCCCGAATCCATCGGCAAAGTGTTGTTAGTTCGTTTTACATGTTTACCGTGCTGTCCGAGGGATAAACATCATTACATGATGTCGGGAATATATAAAATATCATTTTATTAGTTGATTTGAATTAATTACGAGCACTGTCCATACACAAAATTAGGTGATTTCCATTTTGCAATAGTTATAGTTTACTTCGCATTTTATTTCATAATAGACGGACAATTCAATTCATGATTGTAATTTATATGATACTAATATTATAAATGCGAAAGTTTAGATGGATGGATCTTTGTTAGAGTTTGTAGCCTAATCTGCTGAGCGGATTTCGATGAAATTTAGTATGGATGCAGAGAAAGTCTGCAAAATGCAGAGTAATTCCACACTAACGGAGTCGTGGCGAAAGCTAGTCTGTTCTAATATTATAAAGAGGAAAACTTTGTTTGTTTGTAATGAATAAGCTCAAAAACTACTGAGCCGAATTTCAAAATTCTTTTTCCGTTAGAAAGGTAATTAATCTGTGAATAACATAGGCTATATTTTTTCATTTCTTTTTTATTTTTATTTCACGAGGACGGCGTCGCGGGCAAAAGCTAGTACGATAAAAAAAGACAAATATCTAATAAGAAAATTGTGTTTGTATTATGTTATATTAATAGTAATAAACGGATATTACTTTTTTATAAGTCCTTAGACTTGAAAATAATGTTCATTTACTATTTTATTCTAGTTATTAACTATTAAAAAGCAGTAGAATATTAACATAACTGTTATAAAATATACTAATTAAATATAGACTCCCCGTTGAGAATAAATCTATATTTAAATCAATAGGGAATATTAAGCCTACTATCTCTAAATATTATCTATAAAGTAATAAAATCAAATATCTCAGATATTTTAATTGGAACAATTTTACAAGTCGTATAATTTTTAATTTACGTTTATTACTTGTCATGTTTGGAATGTATATGAGAATCATGATAGAAGAAAATAACTTTCAACACGATA
>NW_013528137.1:364191-386253 GCF_000836215.1 Papilio polytes | reverse complement strand
AGCACGTATTACTGCGCAATAGGTACATAAGCCGGTGACATTTTACTAAATTAACGTCAATATGTACTTGGACTAATGGCCGGTGTCCTAGCTACCTGTTAACATTCATTAGTCCTTGTGGTTCGATAACTTAATGCGTTTACGAACTACGTAAATTTTTCTCCGTTTAAATATAGCTCAGTCTAACACTAATGAATCACTAGGTAATGTTAAAATAAACTTAAAATTCAGAAACCCAGCATAAAAATTTTGCTTGGCAGTTTAGTAACACGTGGCTCTACTCTGAAAAATAGAACGAAATGGACTCGACTATACGTTTTGCTAATCTACTTGACTAAAATTTCGATGTTCAGTTGTTTTTAGTTATTACTCAGTACTCGACTAAATTATTAGCCTAACAAACTAGTTACAACTGTTATTATTTTGTTAAAAATGCGAAAACATAGATAGAATGCGTAATGATTGTAAAGTAGTTTCAAATCGTTAATTGGACATCAAAACCAGTGAATTTATGTCAGGTTAAAACTACAGTTTTTTGGATTCTAAAGTCAATATACAAACTAGTAGAAAAAAAAATTAATAAATCATTTAAATTGAAGACTGACAGATAATCGAGCGGTAGCGATTAAGCAAGTTCTTTATTAGGCATCTTTTAATGCAAACAACAAAATAAAATTTTACGATCCAAGTCATCCGCCGTTAAAGAAAATAACTTCGCGTTCGGTTCCCAGTTTGGTAACGATATAAATTAACAGTGCATGTGAGAGGCAAGAGCGGAGTTTTAAATAATTAAAAACAAGTTCCTTTAGTTACAAAGTGCAGGATAAATGCATTATTTGTTGTCGGAAGTTAAAAACTATGAATTTTAAATGACAGGATCTGTCAAACCCGCATTCCGAATAAAATAGATACTAAACTGTTTTTGCTTGTTTGTTCATTTTGTAAGTAAATGGCATAAACATTTTATATGATTGGCATCTTTACCTAACTCTTGTGAAAAGTAGCAGAATTTATTTAGCTTAGTCCATTCCTCTATAGTCAAAGTTTAAAATAAAGGGCGGGAGGTTTCGCGGGATTGACATCACACAAGGTATGAAGTCATTACTCAGATAAAAGATTACGCCCATTCGAGAGGATACGTCATTCACTGATGCGTACTGGCCGCAAAACGGATGAAGATTTTTTTTTAAATTCCGATTCAGCAAATGGCAAAGAGAATAGATTATGTGATTGCCAGGACTTTATATTATAAATAACAATTTATTGGATTAAAATAATTATAAATTACTACTTTAAATTAAATGTTTTAATAGTTTTTGTTATTACCAATTATGGCTTTCTTGAATTATAATTGTAACATCATTAGATTGACTTTAGCTTTCAAACGGCTAAAAATTAGGAGTTAAGGCTTCGCATGAAAATTATTTCAAGAGAAACTGAAATTACGGTAGTAAAAAGTATAATTTGGGAATTTACGATTGGGAAAACCTTATACAGTAAAATTGTCAAAGGAGTGTTGTTATCGATTTTGTCGTCAACCCTACAGTTATCCATGTGTTCGTTATATACCTTTGTGTGCGTCGGAGGGTCGAGGTACGAGGGTGGGTCTCAAACTATTCTCTATACGTATAAAATGGGTACGTATATAAATTATATGTCGTTCACCCCATCAATGGGAATTTACCCTTCGATTTTACATCATTCCCCGATCGGAACTAGTCGGTCAAAGTTTTTATTTGCCTTATCAATATCTTAAATCCACCCGAGTGGTCTACAATATGTCGGCTTCTTGATCGATTTCTACTTTTTTTTATAAAAATGTATGACCCGCAATAAGGAAAAACATTCCAAACTCCAATTTAAAATTAATAAAAATCAAACACATTATTACTAATTAAGATTGATCCTCGAACATTGTCATCGCCCATTTTTTTAAAAAAAGAACGTTTGACATTCCAAATTCAAATTCACCGCAGATGAATGCAGCTGACAAGTTTTTTCGTCCATAAACGTCATTTATTTTTTATTTTTAATCTGCCTCCAGCACAGACAATATAAACATTATGTCCCATCGAAAGTATAATTAATTAATGATGATCCGAAGTCATTCATATTTCAACAGAACAGATAAAGAAATCTGTTATCGGGTCCATGTTAATTTATTGTAGCGACGCGTTATTAATAATTTCGACGGCTCAAACTTTTTTATCGTTTGATTGACAGTATAATAGTAGTTAGTGCCTCTGTCGACATTAATAGCGTTAAAGTGTAAGACATTTAAGCCTTTGTGATCTTTACAAATGTCACAACTTGTTATCTATAGTCCGACGAACGGAGCAAAAACGTCCAACGGCATTTTGACGCTCTTCGTTCAATTTTTTTACTCATCTCGTTTACTAACTCAATAACAAGTAACAAAACTGGATCGAGTAATATGAGTAGTTAGCTTGTGAAAATGTCAATAAAGTCACTCACACCGTCGCTGTTTGTTTTTAAAGTTTTTTACTATTCCGAAGAATTAATTTAAATCAATTAACTAACGATTGTCTTAATAAATTGTTTGAAATTAACTATTGAATACTAAAGGAGCGACTGTTTTATTATAATAAGAGTTATTCTAATAAGAATTTAAGCTTTAATCAGATTAAAAATATGAAAGAAATAGGTTGAAAATGTAAAAAGTGATGGAAGTTTTATTGGAGACAGTTCACTGTAATAATAAAGGTAAGTGTTTACGACTTAAAAATATGCAGTCAAGTTATGTAAGAATGACTTACCACTTTCTGTCGACAAAGTTTCATTTCAGTTTCGGTTACAGCGGCGCGAAATATTTATTTTTAAACACATCGAACGCAAAGAAACTAAAAACAAAGATTCGAAGTATCTGGCTGCAGCGAAATAAGATGATAAAAGAAAGAAAAAATTCTAAAGTCAAATTCAAATTTGGAATTCGGAGACGCGCTCCCGAAGGAAATTCGAGAAAATCGTCGTCTCCAGACGGCGAACGGTGAGCGAATGTCCCGCTCAAACCGCGCTACAATTTCCTCAGCGAAAACCAAATCGACTGCGCCGTATAAGCATAGGGAAGGGTGGTTTTTCCTTCGAATTTCATAAGTATCTACCTTTCTTTATATCCAAGCGCAAGAACTACGCTCACCCCTTGAGAATACCTCGTGAGACTCGATCACGGAATCACAATGCAGTAGTAACAAACGACTGCATAGCTACATTCCAAAATCGATTCTACGCCCTTCGAAATAGAAATACAAATCGTATCAAAATAACAGAACATTGTGTCCTTTTAACTTTTTAAATTTGTCTAGTAAGGCAACGGTAACATAGATAAAATGTATTGGGTGGTGAACAGAAATATATTTATGTATGTAGATTCGTGTAGGTTCACAAGTAAGATACGACGTGGGCTTCGTTCCATACGACTATAGGCTCTTATTTTTATGTTAGTACAAAACAGCTCACTTCGTAGAAATTCCACGGCCAAGTGTGTTACATATAATACAATTGGAGTGTCTGTTTGTCTGTCTGACCGTAAGCCGCATTTGTCGGGTAATCTCCGAAACGGCAGGGCCGATTACGACCGGACATTCACTAAAGGGTAGCTGATAAAGACATATTAGGTATATTAGGCTACTTTTTATCTTAATATTGCGCGGACGAAGTCGCGTGCAATAGCTAATATGACATAAAATGTGTCATTGTATTGAATAAATGTCAGGTTTCCTTTTATATACGTCCTTTATTCATCGATTTCCACGAATTGATAAAATAACGTGTAATGAAATTATGAAGGCATCAGTGCGTCTAATATGCGTGAAAATAATAATCCACGTGTTAATTTTAACGCCTAAAGGTGACCATTCGTGTGCACACTTGCACGCATAAATAACTTTTACGACTGAACGATGATGGCGATATGAAAATTAGCTTCAAAGCGACACCTAAATTAAAAAGGTCTTGACCGAATTTAAGCTTCGCCTACCCCGATTAGAGGGCGACAATCTTAAATAAACGTGAAATTATACAAGCAACAAGTCTCATTCATTCATGTAAGGGAGAAAGCGATTCAATTAGAAAGGGAAGGGAAGGAATTTAAAAAGTGAACGCCCGGAAAGTTAGGCGGGAAAGCTCCGTGCTAATAACCTGTTGCTTCCGCAGCTAAATTAAATATGAGTGCGAGATGCGAACACAAAACAATCGGCTATCGATAAAAAATCTCTTCTTAGAGTATAAATACACCCTCTGAACTATTTCTCAATTTCATCTTTTATATTGGATCTGCATAAAACAAGTCTCAAGATTGAACACATTTATCATTTCACAATTTATAAGCTCGACTCTGCCACCCTACGGGAACGTTTTGGAGTACTATCGTGAAATATCGATAAAGCAAAACGCTGACGTAGCAGACACCCCTACGCCTATTCCTTGGCAAAGAGAGCGAATGAAACCGCATAATATAGATACCGTGAAACAGAAAGAGAAAAACGCAAAGACCGCGACGAGATAAGTGCTCTAATTTATACTCAAATTGCGAACGTCGTCACGAGAACCATGTGCTAAATAACCTCTTCATATTTAAAATGTCTTACGTTTGATATTTTTTATATTCAATTTTGCACTTTATCTCGTTAACAATTAAGCCTTAATTAATAAATATTTTATTTTAAGTTAAATTACCTTACAAATTTTCATTTTAGAGACCGAAACGTGGTGTTGGTTGGATGAATTATATCAATTTGAGTCGTGTGCGTTTTGCATAAGGTTGTTTTTCAGTTGAGATTAAAGTTTGCAAATTAATACATCAGATTTTAAAAGAAAGCCCGTGCATACTAACTAGGGCTGTGTCAAGGTTAAATTGGTGAAGGTATTATATTAGCGAGTCGGTTACTGGGTTAACTGAGACTTTAAGGGGTGGCTTTATGCAATTTGCAGTTAAGAAAAGATCTTCTATAACATTTCTTTATTCGTTGAGTTCGTTTCTTCAGAAGTAATTGACATTTGGTTATTCTTTGAATGTTTAACAAAGTTTAAGATTTCGATTGGAACAAAACAGATTGTTGCAAAGATTTAATGCTGTTTAGTACTTTTAATGCTTGATTTCCTTATTTAGGAATTACTTTTACTGCTTAATAAAAGTTTTTCGGAGGTTTTTTTACGTAAACTTTTGTTAGAAGTGTAATTGGTTAAGATTTTCTTCATTATTATTACAGTTTTGAATACTTTGGTTTGATTCTAAAAGGGTTGTACTCATTATAAATAAATTATTTTGTTTATCAACGTCTTAGCAGCGTTTTTACTTTAACATAGTTAAATGTTTAACTGAATATTCACGTAACTAATATCATAAAGGTAGTTATTCAAAAGTTATATAAGATCGTTAGGGAAGTTATTCTTGAGTGGCTCATTTCAAACTAGAGTCAACTAAAGCCTCGTAGTTAGCATCGACTCGCATTATCCTCTGCTATTTCAGCGAACAGTAAATAATAATAATTCTGTATCCACATATCCGTGGCTGCATATTGTCGCCTAACAAGCAACCCTTGAGAGGTCGATGGGGGAACACTACGTCTGCGCTCCACGAGTAGAAGAGAGTATGTGTAATTTGAATATTGTGAAAAAGATTTTTCACAAAAAGGTTTTATTTCTCATGTAATTTGAAGTTAATTATGTGCATTAAAGGATTAATAAAAACCTTGAAAACGTAAGCTAAAAAGAAAAATCATTTTATCATTTTTACCTCTACATTGTCTAGGTTTTATATATAATCTATGGTTTCCAAAACAAAGATTCCGGTAACGTATAAAAAAAATCTAAGTTTAAGGTAATTATTAATTATAGGTAAAAAGCGTTTAAAAATTCAAATTGAAATGTTAGCAACAACCCTATAATATTCTCCAAGTCGTTGATTAACAACCTAGCATGCTAGATAACATCAACATATCAACAATGTTGAAGGGAATTTGCATTTGCAACTTTACGAAGGCGGACCGTGTTGCCTGTCAAAACGAATGGGAAATATGCGAGAAAGAGTGACTGGATAACAAGCACACACACATACACTACACGTGGGGTCGAGGCGGCCATCTTGAAAACCATTCACTATCGGAAAATTTAGTTTGCCTCAAAAGGAATTGGAAATAAATAAAATTGAGACGGCTCGTGCGGAAGGTAACTCGAATGGACGACGTTAGTTATCGAATAAATGGCTGGACGTACGAAAGCGAATTGCAGAAAATTTTGTAGTTCATAAATATTCAGCAGCTATACGAACTAATTGAGATTTTTTTTACTACTATTGATTCTAGATATTGTTTGAAACAGAGTTAAGATAGCAATGCAATTTAAAGGCAGTAATAATGTTATAATTAATTAAAAAAAGAGAACAATTATAACAAAAGAAAATCGAAAAACAATTGAACCTAATGTTACATTTACTATGAATTGGTACTACCATACAAATAATGTCACGGAATCATTTTTATTCTATTCATCTACAATCCATAAATCAAGCATAATGTTTTAAAATAATAAAATTAATAGCTAGGGTCATATTACAGTTTCAGCATTAGCCCTGCTTTAAAGATTTGCCAAAAAATTCAACAACCGATAAAATTCCAACCGAGTCTAGGCAAAGAAAGTCATTTGTTAGTCGATTTAGCATCGCGCTTATTTTCGGCTATCCGACTAGAGGGACCAAAAACGAGTAGCGACTGAAACAAATACCTCGTATTCTTATAAATAGTGATGTACGGAATGTATCGATGTTTTAATAACAGTTCTCAAAAAACAATCTAGCAGAATTTTAAGTTTTTAATAATTACTGAAAAAGATCGAATAAATCATACTAATATTATAAATGCGAAAGTTTAGATGGATGGATGAATGTTTGTTAGAGTTTGTATCCTAAACGGTTAAATGGATCTCGATGAAATTTGCCATAGATGTAAAATTGGATAGTCTGGAAGAACACATAGGGTACTTGCATTTGGTTTTGTTTTTAATTCAGCGGGGACGGAGTCGCGGGCGAAACTAGTACTTTAATAAATTAATTCTATACAAATTGATAGGTTTCATTTATAAAGAAAACAACTGTAAATCCTAGACCGTAACAGAAAATAGCGATCAGTAAACACGATAAAAAGTGTATCTACAATAAGAACGGTATAAAGATATGAATTTTATGATTTGCATTACACCTTTTCTATGTTAATTAACTTGAATAATTATAACTGTGGTGTGAAATAATAACTTACAAAGTCGTGATGATAACTGGCCATTAGAAATTTTGCATCGTTTTTTCTTAATTGCACACTTGTAAGTTTTATAACACGTTGAAAAAAGTACTAAATAATAACTCTTTTTCGCACGCGACTTAATACGAGTGGAACTACAAAAATATAGCCTATGTGTTCCAGGCTAAACTCGACATCTATGCCACATTTCATCAAAGAGAAACTCTTACAAACATCCATCCATCCAAACTTTCGCATTTATAATATTAGTAAGCTCATGGTAATTTATAGTAACTACGTATAAACAAAATAGTCTAAAAAGTAAGAGAAAGCTATTTATTTTAATTTTTTAGACATATAATTGGTTTATGTTTTTTTTTTCATATTTTTAATAGTTTATCGATAACTTATAGTGACGTGAAAACCATCACTATAAGTTAACGTACAAGGAAGCGAATCGCGTCGAAGCGAAGAATTTCAGGGGCACTATAAATGTGTACAGTTTTGTTCCTGACGTCTCTCCATCAATTACGACTTTCGTAAAGCAACACTCCAGCATAGCCCATTTGTTTTTATTTATGGCCCGACTTACTGGCGATAGGGTTTGCCCCGACTCATGCGTACAGACCGATTTGTTTATAGTATATGATTGAAAGTTATGAAATATAGATTTACTTACAGATGTAATGCCAAGTGCTATTATTTCTAGCTAGCTGTTGCCCGCAACTTCGTCCACGCAATATTAAGACTAAAAGTAGTGTACTCGTATAATATGCCCGTCTATGTCAGTTACCCTTCAGTAAAGTTCGGTCGAAATCGGCCTAGCCGTTTCGGAGATTACCCGGAACATAAGCTTGCGGACAGACAGACAGTCAGACAAAACATTTTTAAATCATCAGTTTTATCTGAACAGTCGGATATTTAGATAATCAAAACTGGATGCTGTTCATTTCTCAGTTTTGCGTACACACGTTAAATTTATCTGAAAGATCTAACTGTTCAGATAAAACTAAGCGGATGTGGCGATGTATCTGGCATGCAGAAACACCGACGGCGCATGTCAGAGAGGAGGAAGAAAAGAAATGTCATTATGATAGTAAACTAGATCGAGGACGAATATATGTAAATAAAGAATTATTACTATACGAGTCTTTAGTGGTGACCCCGACGTGATCTGAACACGCAACCTTCTGAAGATAATTCAGGCTATGCGGTGCAAAGAGATAGTAGAAGCTCCAATTCTCATATGTCTCGCTCATCGTCTGGTAAAGGTTGGTATTATACTAAATTCGGGCGAAAAGCCAATCGGTACAGCATTCCAGGCAGTTCCAAAGTATCTAGTGAGCATTCCTTTAGTGGGCTTTATAAAAAACCATAGTACAAATAATTTCAAAACGTATCTAAATCTTCGTATATCAATTATCAAGTAAATATTTAATTTGTTACATGTCAACCAAGCCAATAAGAAAACGTGAAACATTATTGTAACGGCATACAAGAAAAATATATCCGTCGGCTTTCACTGCCATAACAAATGTAATTAAATACAGCTGTTTCAAAATTAATAGTGCAAATAAGAGAGGCAATATTAGTAACAATATTTCGTCCGTGGAAACTTAGCCTAGTAACTTAACCTATAATTCGTATAAAATATCTGCTTATTTCTTCGCTTGTCAAATTCGTAGCTAAAAATTCGGAATCAAGATATGATGTTACCATTTTCTTTATCAAAGACACACACACATACAAAATAACAAGGTTTTCTCATCGCATAATAAATACCACACTTGCGCAATTGAATTTTTATTATCACTTCATTTTCGACTTTATACCAATGTTATAGATATCATATTCAAACAACTTAAACTTTGATAAGTACATTCAGTGAAAAAAGTGACTTTATTTTGATAAACATTAAAAAAGCATTTTTATTGCTTATTTTATCGCACATAGGCCCATTTCTGGTTTAAAGTAAATCCTGTACGATATTCGTGTTTAAGCAAAATCCAACCTTAGATCACAAGAATAGAGTTTAAATTCTAGTGGATGGGAAAGATTGAAGGTATCGCGTGGGTGAGCACGCGTGGCAACAATAGTGTCCGAAAGGGGTTGTTAGTTTTCGGTACACTGCGCACCAGTTCTGCGCAATCACAAGATGGCGTCGTATAGCCACGCGCCATTATCTCACATTTCACGTATTAAGTTAGTTTATATCGAAAATGTCTAAAGAAATGAAAAAAAAATTAGAAGTGTAAGTTTTAAGCTTAATTTTCAAAATAAAAAGTAAGCATAAATCATGGAATTGTGAGAAATTTTGTGTTTTATTTATGTGTTGTTTGTGTTCGCATTTATTAGTGTGACATAGATTCGTCAAAATAATATTTGAATATTATATTTGCATATATATACAGATTAGTTCTGTTCAGGCTTAATATCTAGTGATTTTGAACCGAGACTTTGTATTATAAAGTCTTTGTTGTGTAAATAATTTGTTCTTCTATACTAATATTAAGGGGAAAGATTTGTATTTTTGTATATTTTGACACAACTCAAAAACTAAAAGGCCGATTTGAAAAATTCTTTCACCATTAAAAAGCTACGTTACCACTAAATAACATAGGCTACATTTTTTTGCTATTTCTTAATATCCCGTGAATAAAGCAAGCAATAACTTAACAAATATATTTCTAACTTAGAATGAATAAGTGTTCATTTATCTCCCAGTTAGCATTAAAATAGTGGGTTTTCACTTGTTTTACATATATTTTCGTTTTGTTACAGATATTGCCACAAAAGCTGCTGGGAAAATTTGACGACAGAAACAGAAGAAGTGAATTATTAATTAAATATTTTGAATTGAATAAAAGAGTTTTGTATTTTTTTTAATAAATGTTACGTTTAGTTTACACAAATTATTACTAATACTTTGCACCTGCTAAAATTGAGTTCACAGCATCTTGAAAAGAAATCACAATTCAAAGTATTATCAAAGAATAACCGCATGCAAATCATTTTAACAATAGTATTGTTATATTATTTATTAAATTACAACTTGTATTGTTACATTTAAATATAACACGCACTTCAGTTCCCAAGGCGTATTGTGTTTGGTCGAGTCATCCTTGATAATAATAAAGTAACCCTTTCATTGTTACGCAATCTTTGAACCCTTGTATGGAATGTTGGAAGGGAATTCGTAAAGATATATGAAGTTACTAGCTTCGCCCGCGAATTAATAAAAACAAAAGTGAGTAGCCTATGTGTTCTTCCAGACTATCCTCTAGGTATGCCAAATTTCATCGAAATCCGTTCATCTGTTTAGGCTACAAATTCTAACAAACATCCATCCATCCTTGTAAACTTTTGCATTCATAATCTTAAAGTATACTTCTAAAGTATTATTATGCATCACAAAATCTTACTATTAATATTATTAAAGCGAAAGTCTAGATGGATGTTTGTTACAGTTTGTAGCCTTAACGGCTGAACGGATCTCGATGATATTTGACATAGATGTAGAGGATAGTCTGGAAGAACACATAGGCTACTTACTTTTTTATTTGGAGTCGCGTGCGAAAACTAATATTTAAATAAAACAGTAGCTAATTTATATTAGCTGTAAATAATTTATATTGTGCATACCTTTTTTTAATAAAATAAATACTTTATTATTTAAATATAAACAATATGTTAATATTCTCTTGAAATGAATGATTTTAGATTATGTCTTAATTATTTCTGTCTAACTAATAATTGTTCATTAATTTAATTACACTTAATTGATACATACCTGTATAACAATTTAATTTTTAACTTTTTTTTACTATTTATTTCATTTATTAAATACAAACATGCTTTTTTTTTTCAAAGATTAAAACTAGGACCTACCTATTATTTTTTGCCTCATCCTTTTATGATAATTTATACAAAAGTAAAGAAAAAAACTACGTTAAAATTAAATTCACGTGTACTACAACACCTTTACAAAAAAAAAACACTTTTTCCATCTGGCAACTCGGAAATTATTAATACTCTGTGGTGAAAAAAAAACCGAAACGGCCGAGCCCTCCACTTTCGATCTCGATCGAGTTTTTTCCCGCTTCCTGAACTTTACATCTGTGCGACAAAAAATGACAAACACTACGCGACCATATTCTAATTATTCATATGCGTTACCGGCAAATAGTGAACTTCGCTAGTATGTAATTTCCTAGGCTAATCGAAAAGAGTTGACGAATTGCATATCAAATGTAGTTTAATAACTAACATATTATTACTCGATTTTAAAACTTTCACAAAATCAAATCTTAATATTACAAATTATAAAAATGTAATACCTTATAATGTAAATGAGTTCGTTCGATATGCGACTTGTAGAGCCGAAGTCTGCCTGGGCAAATTACAAACTGGCAGAGTGTATAATTTCCCGGTGACATATACAACGGACTTTAACACGGTAAAAAATAAAGGGTTAACTTTTTGCTCTATTGAAAACGAACACTTTTATATTATGCAAATGTCTTACATTTGCATATTGGTTTTTTAAAGTAAAGAATCACGCACATCTGTCGTTAGTTCCGTTTCCTATTTTTTTTATTTTATAAATAGATAGGCTTAGGAACAACCAGTTACCGTTTTATGCTACTACACTAGCTATCGCCAGCTACTTCATTCGCGCGGAATTAAAATAAAACCTGCGCATGCAGACATTAATCTCTGTGCTGGATTTATTCCGATTTTGTAACTTACGTCATATCAACCATCTAAACTATTGCAGAATATTAGTAATATTAATAAAAAAATAATTTATGTCAATTTGGTCGAATCTATTATAGTCAATTATTTTAAACATCCAAAACAACATTATGTAACATGCCATAAACAGTTGGGGACAGCAGATTAAAAAGCTATTAAAAAAACCTTAAGGGCTTTTCAATTTTTTATTACAAAGATTAATATTTGTATTTTATTATACTTGAATTAATATTAAAAATCAACTTAATAACTAACAATCCTATCGTAAAACAGTATAATTCTTGTTCAGTGGTAATTAGTAAGGCATAAAACTAGGGCTGCCACCTTCGGGGCATGCATTTACTTTAGGGGCTTAACATCGCTGGGTTCTTCACTAATTCTTTAATGCCATTGGAAAATAGGTCATTCAATGTTAAGGTTTTTCTTCGTCTCTTTGGTAGTTGCCATTAGTATTCGTGAGTTTACTCCAAGTTAGCAGCCCTACATAAAACGTAAGATGCGTAACTAACCACGGTACCTAAGACAGGCCGGTTAATAAAGGTAATAAACCACATTAATTCCTTTTACAATGTCTGTACAGTATGTGATCCTGGTACCTCTAGTCTATTAGAAGTGTATAAATAGGAGATGAAGAATGAAGATGATGAATATGATGAATATGATGAAGATGAAGAATGAAGAATGAAGATGAAATAGGAGGTGAAGACATACAATATATATGTCTTCACCTTCCTATATTAGTGTCCTAGTTTCTATGTCTCTCATCAGAATGATGTAGCTTCCATATATATTATGAGGTCCTGGTACTTCAGTCGAGTGGGCTATTGGCAGTGGACGTTGTTAATTAATTTCTTAAGAGCATGTGATCTTTTTTTCTTCAATTTAGGGTTGAGATTAAAATTATGGTTTGATTGTATCAAATACTTTAAGAGCGAGCGCACACCATTGACAAAATCATCGCACAACAGTTGTGCGATTGTCGATTTTGCAGCCAATTCAATTTAGTTGCACGACTAAAAATCGAGTAGTGTGCGCACCTCCATGTCATTGGTATCAAAACAAGAGTAAACAGTTGTGCGATAGTTTTGTCAATTACGCTCTAATAAGGAGTAATTCAGTAAACTAAGATGTCATATTCATAGACTAGTTTATGGTTGAGTTTCGAAAGATAATCTGTATCGCATAATACCGGACGCCGGTTAAATTCTTAGAATTCCTGTCTTTGATAGTTTTATGATTATGGATAAAGCGATACGATAATTTATCTAAAACCTTATTATATGACAATCGGCGCGCGCTTTCTGACACCTTATTGCCTATTACAGATGGAGATAATGGTAATTTATTGGGACGACAGTGATTATGTGTTGCAACAGAACCGTCGAAATTTCACAATTATTATGAATTTAACACAAGATTTGTAATAGAACAATTATTATAATCAGCCAGGTAATTCAGATAAGTTTAGTTTATTTGATAGTAATCTTACTGTATATGTTTTTGATTACAATAATGACCTAATTTATTTTTATAATAAAAGGGGGCAAACGAGTGGCTAGATCACCGAGATTGTCAACGACGCCCATGGACATCCGCAACACTAAAGGAACTACAGA
Source organism: Papilio polytes (assembly GCF_000836215.1). Taxonomy (NCBI): domain Eukaryota; kingdom Metazoa; phylum Arthropoda; class Insecta; order Lepidoptera; family Papilionidae; genus Papilio; species Papilio polytes. The sequence goes on along the minus strand of NW_013528137.1, from coordinate 372,632 downwards.
TGCGTTGCCGGCCTTTGAGAAAATGATAAGCTCGCTTCTTGAAGGACCCTAAATCGTATTGGTTTGGAAATACCGCCGATTAAAAAAAAATTACAAATTGTAAATAAATTATTCTTATTTTGTTTGCATTTTTATTACTAAACGAACCTATTCTGGTGGTACTCTCCTATTGTGAATTACCCTAGGTTCTGTTTACAGTATTGAACTTAGGACTGGCGAGTACACGCTCGCCTCACTGTACCAATGGGGTCAGCATTAACATAGAGATGGATGGGATATTGAACGCCCCATCATGCGGTTAGATTGTCAACTCCCCGCAGCGCTACCTCTTTTCGAGGTACAATCAGCAACATAATTGTCAACAATTCTTTTTGTTACATGTTTTAGTATGAACATTGTTTATTTATTTATCATTAAATTTTACATGTGTTACATAAAGAAGACTATATTTATAAGTTAGATATGTAATGGTGCAAATAATAGTTCACTTTCTTATTGGAATTATTTTTTTTCTGATAAAAAATTAATTCATCTTGAGTATCTATGCGACATCTTGTAAACAATTCACTTTAAAATCTAAGGTTACGTTCCTAAAAAGTACTTTTCTTATGTAAATAATATTTTAATAACTTGAAAAAACTAGTGAAATTCGTCATTTAAATAGACTGACGAAAGCATAATCTCATGAGGTCTAATAAAACATGTTACTGCTTCATCATTTCCCCTGCCTTATCCTACTCCCGTAGGGTCCGCGCACCAGGTTTTCGTCCTCCAAATAACTCTGTTATCCGTCATCTCAGTCATCACTCCCTTCTTGATCATGTCTCCTTTCATACAATCCATCCATCTCTTTCTAGGTCTACCTCTACCGGTGTACCACACTCATAACTAACGTCCTTGTTACATGCGATTCATCCCTTCTCATAACATGCCCATACCACGCTAACCTTTTACTCCTTATTTTCTGAACCACTAGGGCTACTGTCAAACTTCATCTAACGTGTTAAAAAACATAAAACATGTTACTGTTTATGTTCTATAAAGTATAGGTAAAGTTCTAGGTTTAAAGTCCGTCACTTGTGTGTCGCAGTGTACTATCAACATTATGTAAATGCAGAAGTAAAGGTACATGCACATTGTGATTGAACATGCACGCCGCTGCCGGTAAACGGGATTCTTATAAGAAAATCAATTGAGCTGTTTTCCTGCCGCCGACTCATCGCCTTTTATTTATTTAAAAACTAGCTTTCCGCGACTACGTCCGCGTGGAATTAAACAAAAGTAAGTATGTGATATTGGGATATCTGGGGAATCTGGGGGAGTCTGGGGACTATCCTCTACATCTATGCCAAATTTCATCGAGATCCGTTTAATAGTTTAGGCTACAAACTCTAACATACATCAATTAACTTTCGCAATTATAATATTAGTGAGTTGGCAACTACACCATTGAGTCCATAACATGAGTTACTTTATACTTCGTGTTAGATTTCTAGTTAGTTAGTTTACATTCAAAGTTCTATTTTAACTGTTTATTTCGGCTGTTGATCAAAATTCGACCATAGGTTAACCAAACATTTATTAATAATAAAAAGTATTATGATTAGAGGCACTAATTACAGTTGAAATTTTGTAAAAAAATATTTTATAAGCCTGGTTTAATCAAACGTTTTAAATGGTAAGTTTCTAATACTAGGTTAAATTGTTTATGCGAATTGACAATAATTTAATAATTTGATGACAATTTGTAGTTTATTGTTAGATTGGATAAAAAACAGTAAGAGAAAAACAGCACAGTAGCGACATCTTTGATAGGGGTTAGTTTTAGGGATGAAATAAAAAAGTTAGAGCGCCATCTAGTTGAGGGTGACTCATAACTGAAATTAAAAATTAAAAAGGTTACAATGTTAATTTTTAAATTTATCACATAAATAAAATGACTATTATACTTATTCCTTAAACTCGAGCAATTTGGACATTATAATATCTAATAAAAAAAGTATGATTGAGATTCAATTTGTTTTAAAACTAGTTACTCTATTTTTTTCAAAATGATTCATGATAAAATTATAAAATAATAAAATATTTACACTTTTCAATAAATAAAATCTTATTGGAAATTTAATTTCACTCCTAACGCCATCTAGTGGTGAATAGCGGATAAGAACTCTTGAAATGGTAAAACAGCACAGCGAATGCTTCGGGACGCTTGAACGTGAAGGATAAACCCCACGCTAAAGTTTTCATCGTCCTAATTGCGTTATGAAGTTTACAACAACTATATTGCTATGAGATTCGGGTTTATGCCGGTAAAACTTTCCGCAGAGTTTTTTAACAAAGCGGTTTATGGAAAAATAAAATTACTTACCAACAAGGAGGAAATTTTAGAAGGTAAAAATTAAACTGGATTTGTTGTTGGGTTAAGTGAATAAATTAGATATTGAAAATTTTAATTTAAATTTATTTTTATAACTAACAATTGTGTATGCACATTTTATTTTATATTTATAGTAGCATTTTGCAAAGTTAAAAAAAATGCAGCCAATTATAAAATTGTTCCAAAAGATATTTCAAATGTCTGTTTCAAATTGTATTTTAATGTTCATATGCTAAAAAACAATCATTTCAGGATCTTTAATGAGCCAAAACTCAAAACCTTACAATAAACATCTTTACTCGAACATTCGAAATGTCGATGTTCACACTAACCGACATATTTCAACTAATGAAAATTCCGGGACAGGCCCAACTGTCCCGCAATTACGATCAAAACTTTTGACATACTAATTCAGTTCATTATCGCGTCAAAATTTGATTAGAAAATTACATTTCACCTTCTTTAATATTATAGAGATGTTACGAGTACAAATAGAAAATATACTGGCAACTGTTTTTTACTAGCTGACGGCAAATTCTTGAGAAAAATAGCTATGTTTACAAACATGTAACACGCGACAGAAGCCTAAGGTTATATTCAATTATTTACAGGGTTAATATTTTTAAATTATATGTTTGATAAATTAGAGATAATGCATGGTTACATATCCACTGAGATTAAAATAGGAATTAACAAAGAAGTCCTTTTTTATAAGAGAAATACAGAAATACTTTAAGAGTAATTTTAATAGTTTAAAAAAATAAAATAAAAATGCACCAAGATATAAAATCAATATTATTTACATTGTACTTTTAAATGACAACAATTTATTTAACCAATCTAACTAATATTATAAATGCGAATGTTTAGGATGGATGTTTGTTAGAGTTTGTGTAAACGGCTGAACGGATTTTGATGAAATTTGATACAAATGTAGAGGATAGTACAAAAGATAACAGGCTACTCACTTTTGATTTTTTTAATTCCACGCGGACTGAGTCGCGAACAACAGCTAGTTTAGAAATAAAACAAAAATGAACCAGTTTATAAAATAAATTTTATTTACATTGTATTTTTAACTGACAATTTATTTAACCAACTTAATAGTAGAAGTTGAATTATCAATTATATTCTTTGATGTAAAAAAACTACATCAAATACTATTTCAAAGAATGAAAATTAAAATCCCCTCTTTGATCCTAATTGAGTTATATTAAGTTATGTTTTATTGACATTTCATTTAGGACCAACATTATATATCACCTATGTATAAATATACATATCTTAAACCTTATAACATTGTTATAAAGGTGATAATAGAGTAACAAGTCACCCCTAACAAACTAATTTATCCGTAGTCGATGATGCGTGGACATTGCTGCTTTAGAAAAGGTTTCCTCGTTGAGGTAAATGACCTCGTTGGCTTCCAAATAAAGTGCTCGAAGTTGATAAAAGAGGGCGTTCGATCCTTAGGGTAATCATTTAACTATGTAGAAATAGCGCTGTTTTAATTATATTAATATAATATACGATAAATTAATTCTCATTATTGGATTTTTATGTAAATTTTACTTGAAATTACCACCACCTTATCGCTTTTATTAAAACAGTTTTGTCTGTAAATAGATAGTGTTCTGATATTTTAAATCCACATTATAAAAATTGGAGTAGAGGTCAATGACGTCACAGGTACAGTAAGCAAATAAGATTACATAATCGAATAGTTCTGTCATGAAACAGTACACAAACCTGTACAGTATAGTACAACAAGGTTCTCATAATAGTTTTTTGACATAGATATGGCACTAGCGAGCTATCAAATTTTAATTTTTCTTTTGCACATCGAGCCAGTTAATTTGCTCGGTCTATAACACAATCAAAGGAACATAATAATTATAATTGTATCTATTTAAACAGTTAAATGTATACACTGACACTCAGAGTCGATAATTTTTGGTTAAGTGATTGACTTTAAGATGTATTCAGTAAAAATCTCCTGTAAATCGAGTCTTCAATTGTCTAGTCCCAGTCCAACCTCTCAAGAAATGAAACCTACATAGTACGTAAACTATGCCATAAGTTGCGTTGTTACCAGTACTAAAGTTTTAATATCGTCGATGTGGCGCGGATCAAATCGCGTGCCGCTTTATTATGAGGCACAGTTGAACGACGGTACAAAAAAATATGGAGTTTTGTCGTGATGGTAAAAAAAATCCCACCCCCCAAAGCGGAGGGTCGCCCCCAACACATTAAATTCCATGGGGGACGTTGTTGCTTCGAAAAAAATATCTTATGTGCTCACGGATCGGTGCTTTACGATTAATATGACCTAAAAAAATCGGAGTTTTATACTCACAATACCTATACGTACATCATACTTCATACTAATATTATAAATGTGAAAATTTAGATGGATGGATGAATGTTTGTTAGAATTTGTAGCCTAAACAGCTGAACTGGAGGAGCTGATTTGGATGAAATTTGGCATAGATGTAGAGGGTAGTCTGGAAGAACACATAGGCTATTTACTTTTGTTTTTTTTTTAATTCCACGCGGACGGAGTCGCCGAAAGCTAGTAGGTAATATTGTCTTGGTATTGATTAATGCTGTTACTGAAATAAAAGGGAAATTCAATATACAACCCTGATTATTTAAAAAGGAGATTTCATTTTAAGTGCAGGCGCACCTTTAACTAAATTATTGCATTAATGTTGTGTGATTGTCGATTGTTTTGCAGCCATTTCAACTTAAAATCGAGTAGTGTGCGCACCTCCATATAAGCTCATAGAAATCAAGGCGCGACTAAACAGTTGTGCGATAATTTAGTTTCAAATGTGCGCACGCAAATTCTGACTAATCTGAACGTAGATTTCAAATGCTGTTATTGGTAAAATTGAGAATATGTTTTTGTACTGGTATTCTCGTATTAGAAGCTTACGATAAAAGACGGATTAAATTTTCGGTTGTACAAAGCAACGCTAATCTTATATAAAAGGTGTTCTTTAAAAGCGTGTACAACGACTCTTATGTTACCAAAACAGCGTTTACGTTATACATACTATCTTACTTCTATTATAAATACGAAACTTTAGATGGATGTTTGAAAAACTGTTGCCGCTTTAAGTATTGAACGAATATATATAATTGGGCATCATACATAGACACATAGACTTTTGTTTTAAATTCCAGAAACACGGATAAAAGCTTACATGTTATAATTTAACAACAATTTACAATAATACAATTTGAATATCTTTGTCCATTCAGAAATCAAATCGATTATCTAATTCGTTTGGCGTCTGTAATAACAGCTCGTCTCTCGGGAGCGTCTGGCTAATTCTTACAATTACCGGGTCCGGGTAATAGAGGGCGCTAATGCTAATTATCAATTAGTTCCGTGCTCCCTTTTGTCTTTAGGGATGTCAATAGTACGGATATTGCTTTGATTTTATTAGTATAATATTTTGTTAAGTGGTTAATAAATAAACTTCATCAAAATTGACAAAAACGTGACTTAAACTAGGTACGTTGTTTTAAATGAATTAGTACTACCATTTTATTCTACAATTTTTTTATATCTTTTATTTGGTTTTACTAGAATAGTTTCAATCCAAAAGTTGTCGGAACAGAAAAATTACGGGTTCTCCGAGGCATTTACTTCTCCCATGTACCTGAAAAATAAATTAGCCGTAATTGTAAAAATATCATACTTGACTTAATATATTTAAATCACCAGTTATTTTTTTAACACAATTTAAATTCAATGTTATATTTTACAGAGTATACACAACAGAAAAGCTAAAGAACAAAAATAACATTACTAGAAGGCGAATAATAACACGGTGCAATATCATCTCTAGAAGATATACAAACTGTGAACTCCACGAAGGTTTGATTAATGCAAATAGTAATTGCTTGAAACTTGAAATCGTGGTCAAAGTGAATCAGAGGTTGATTGAATAATGTTATAAACGCATTCCTGTCTATTATTAAGGATATTTTGTTGTGCAACAGTAGATTTCAATTAATAAAACACTTTAAAACTTCGAATGATGAGGACAAAACCGAGATTTGTGCCTCTTAGTTCACCGCAAAAATTGTTGCTAAATTTCCCTATATATTTTACTTAAGCGAGTATCAAACGACCTGAAGTGAGTAGAAACACTCTTATAATTTTCCCTTCTACTCCAATTTTAGTAAAATTTAATCAAATTCAGAAAACGTACGTGTGAAACTGCCCTTTAACGTCAGCAGAACTTGCAGCTGAACGTTTTTTTAATATGAGGAAAATAAATAAAGAAGCCGCATCAAGCGGTGACAGCCAATGAAAAATTAATGAAAAACGCATCGCGTGCCAACTTATGCTAAGCACCCGATAAATCTCAACCTCACTGTCCCCTCCCCTTCCCCCGAGGCGGTTTCCTCGCAATTTATTCTTTCTCGGAGGCCCCTAATCCCGTTATTAATGGTATTTTGCCTCCCCCCGCGAGTGTGTGCCACTCGGTGCATTATTTGAAAGGAAATTGAGATAAGAAGCTTTTCAAAAAACACAACTAGCCATCTTTGACTTATACTTAGATGCAACTTGGATGGAAAGTTTAATTTTCTAACCATACTAACAAACTTAAAGCGGAACTTATGAAATAAGCGCATTCCACACTATCAAAGTTTTAAATATAAGAAAAATTTAAATAAATTTTAATTACAAGTACTTCCATTTAAGATATGAGAATATTATTTTAAAAATATTACAATTTTAGCGAATGTTAGAAGTCTTTAATTAAATTAAAAACCTAAAACGCATAATGAATATTGAAAAATAATATGTGGCTTTTATATCAAGATTACGTGCAAGTTAAAATCGTCTTCGAAATGGTACTTACGATGATTCTAAATTATTAACAACACTTAAAACAAAACAAGTATAAACCCTCGGCTGCGGCAATTTCGGAATATATAAACGAGACAAAAATTCAACAACATAAGCGCGCTCAAACAGTCGAGGGGATGTACATCTCATATAAAATTTATTTCAAATAACAATCAATTTAGCCCCAGCTCACTCGGCTACGTTATTAGGACAATATTTAATACAATTTCACGATACCAACGCTTTAAGCGATTATAGCCTTTGTGTGTTCGTAACAATGAACATTTTCCTACAATAAAGAAAGAGGAATGGACAACAAAAATATTTCCAACTGACTACTCATCAACATTGCGCTTTATTGAAATGAAATAAAAGGAAGAAAAAGAGAAGATCGAGAATACAAAGGTAAAGTACACTTACTTGCAAAAGTTGGAGATCTACTAATATTCTTTTACAAATGATTTTATCTGATTCCAACTGATTTTTAGTAATTCCTCGAAGCCAGCATTATTTGTAACTCTCATAGTCTTGTAAAGCTATAGCGTATTCTCTAAATTCTTGTGATTTTAACAGTCTTTCAAGACACCAAGGAGTCGTTTCTATGTCTACAAAAAATAAAGATAATCGATTAATTTACTTTTTACATAATAGTTTTAAAACACAAAATGTTTCAAATGTCAACTTTCACGTGTACCAATAACTTTGGCTTGAAGTGTATTTTAAAGAAAGCAACAGGGATTGGCCCTAGGCTGAATTTTAATAAGATGTCACTGCCATAACAAGGGCCGAAGGGAGGAGAAATTTTATAACAACGAAAAAATCTTATCATCGTATAATAACAAGAAGAATTAGGCTCTTTTAATTGGGCTTAATCGACTGGTGGAATGTTCTAATACATTGATAGGGCGAAAACGCCGCCCCGGGTCGTTTATAATTTGACAGCTCGGTTTCATAATGAGTGTATTAATTCTAATGGCCCCGTAATTAAGACGTTGTTTAGATTTTCTATCCTTTTTTTATTTTCGAAGTGTTAATGTTATGTTATAATTTATAGCTTTCGTTATTTTTAATTATAGCATTTAGTTGTTTGTGATCTTTTAATGTTTTAACTATGGAACGCACATGTTATCGAATTTATCTGTAAGGGTTGATTTATTTTGGTAGGAATGGTAGTATCACAGTGGTAGAGCCCGC
>NW_013528137.1:357127-364125 GCF_000836215.1 Papilio polytes | reverse complement strand
CCTTTCCACCCCTTTCTTAAGAGTAAAGGATGGGAAGGAAAAGTGGATTTGACGGTGGACGAGACGCATAGAAAGGGAAAATGTCCTCTTCATGTGCGTCTCCTCCTCCGTCAATTAAGGGTAGGCAACGCATCTGCAATTGCGGATGTTTATGGGTAGCAGTCGCTGTCCATTTTGGTGGATTCAGGTGGCCGTTTGCTCGTTTGCCACCTTATATTATAAAAAAATTTATTAATTTTGTATCATTGCTTTGTGTGTGTATACTAGTGTATGCTAGTGTCATATTAATGTAAACTGTAGTAATTAAAAACACACACATTACATTTTACCTAAGACGTAAGACATAAATCCTAACATAAAAAAATAATTGTCACAATTTTCCCAAAATGTTTCCAAATATCGGTAAACGTACAAAATAACGTTTCGAAGGTCGTTGACGTGACGCAAGTTAAAATAATTTGTGGTGTCCGCGGGGCATTTCGGACGTGGCATACTTATTTACCACTAAGCTAGTAACCAATAGATGCGGCATTTATTACACTAGTTGTCGCCCGAGGATTCATCCGCGCCGACAAAAAACCTAAGTAGCCTTTGTTTTAACTATGAGAGATCTTTAGGAGATATGTAATAAAAAAACATCTATCAAACTATCCCTTCAAATATTCCCATTTCAAATATTAGTATGACATTTGATGGGATTTTGGCATTATATACAAAAGTAAATATAAGTTGAAAATGAATATGCCTATATAAAATTGGCAATTTTTTCTGAAAACCGTTAAAAATGTTTTAATTAAGTGATAATAAAGAATAAAGCAAATTTAAAATATGAAAAATAATTAAATTAGCTCGGTATTACTAAATATGACACAAACAATATATCTCACAAGTTAAACATACTTGTCTCCTACCAAAAATGATCTGCAAAATACAAATTACACTAAAAAAAAAAAACAAAATGGCAGTCAAACACTTCTTGCGTCATACACGCTAACTCGCCTTACCGCGGCTTCGGGGGAGGGACAAAATGGATTCCAGCGACATTCGGCAGCCATTACTGTGACCCTCCGAGCCCTCACCCTCTCGGTGTTTACTAAAAATGCCTTCAATTTTATATGCGGGTGTATGCACGTCGTGTGCTTTGATATGGCCTCTTTGATACAACGCGTTCTTCGCAAGCATTCTCTACCATAAATACCGAACAAACTTGGTTTTAGGTTATAAAATGTAATGAAAATTTAAAGAATACGGAAGTGGAAAACAAATTTATGAAGTTATTGAATCAAAAGCACTAACGAATTGTTAAATGTAGCTGGGAAACCGGCTATCATGCTTCTTACTAATCTGACTAATATTATAAATGCGAAAGTTAAGATGTATGGGTGTTTGTTAGATTTTATAGCCTAAACGGCTTAACGGATCTCGATGAAATTTGGCATAGATGTAGAGGATAGTTTGGAAAGACACATAGACTGTTTACTTTTGTATTTTTTAGCTCCACGCGGACGGAGTCGTGGAAATATAGTTAGTTATAAATAAATCGAAAATAACAGCGATCGCACACCTTTGACTAAGCTGTTGTGCGATTGTCGATTGTTTCGCAGCCAATTCAACTGTTTAGTTGCACAACTAAAAATCGAGTAGTGTGCGACTAAACAGTTGTGCGATAGTTTAGTCAAAGGTGTGCGCGCGCCCTAACTCTGTTTATATACATAACTGACACCTCAAACTTCATTCTTGACATGCTTCCTTATTAGAGGAACGAGTAGGAACTTTGCTTAGTCCAAAACGCTAAAGGCGTGTTACTTATCCTTGGTGGCCATTATCAAAATGTATAAAAAATCAGTTCATCGAATAAAAAAAGAGATATGAGAATGTGAATATTTCAATCAGTGGAAACCGACATTATCATTTTGATACAAATATTTTCGTGCCATTCCATGTCCTCAAGCGAAAGCTGCTTTTCATTTAAAAATTAAAAATATTAAAAAAAATATAAGCAAGAAAACGTTGACCGGATCGCTTGCCAACGGCGATGTGAAACTTTTAATTACGAACTTTTTTAAATGACTACTCGACGTATGAGTTTTAAACACTGGCCACCTGAAGTTCCTTTCCGTTTTATTTAAATAAATAACTTTTAATTAAGATTTAAACTAACAGCCAACGGTTAAAATATTTATGGCCTAGCTTTAGCCCGCGACCTCGTCCGCGTGAAATAGAAAAAAAAACAAAAGTAAGTAGCTAATGGAGGGTGTTCTTTCAGCCCATGGTACACGTTTATGCCAAATTTTATCGAGATCCGTTCAGCAGTTTAGGCTACAAACTCTAACAAACAACCATCCATCTAAACTTTCCCATTTATACATTAGCAAGATAAGATTGTAATTTAGTTAGAAAATAATTATATCATCTAAAGACAAAACACTTAGATACAGTTATATAAAAAAAGAAAAAAGTAATTACGTTGTTCCAATTATAGAGATTAACTCCAAAGAGTTTCATTTTCAAACTGGCTGTTACTGTTTCATATTTAAAAACAATACATTTTGAATTTAGAACACTAAAAACACGTCTCGCACAAATCACAAGCCTCCACTAAATGCGGCCGCGAGTCACCTCGTTTCTGTCAGGGAACTATTATCCTTTTTTTATTTACATCTTCCCGGTTTTAATGAATTCCGGTTTTTGTGCGTATTACATTCGGCCGGGACAAATTGCGGAGATCGTCTTATAAATATTCGGCTGGTTAATAAAGGGCGCTCTACAAGTTTTCGTATTCAAAACTTTACTCCGCTTCCTCGGTAAGTTGTTTTAGTCTAGAAAGAAGTTTGTAAAACTCGAAGTAGAACAAAGTGGTAAAAGTTTAAGGACTTTTTCAATACAAAACCATATTGATGTTACTGAAAAGTTTGTCGCTATAGCAATTCGACAATTTAATAATTTAGTTCGTTGTTTTTTTTTATCTTTTTAATTTAAAAAACTTATCTAAAAGAAGAAGTGTCTTTGTATACATATAGAATTTAAACAGTAACTATTATGGAATCTCTTTGGACTCTCATACTTATTACAAATATTTTTAAACGTATTTTTTTTGGTTTTTAAAATTGAAACAGGAAATAATTTGCTCCTAATAAAAATAATCCGCAATGTAATAAAGCATGGTTTATTACAAAAGAGTCACAATTTAACTAAAAAACCTATTAACATTTGAACGCATTGCGGGCATTCTGTACTGGCACAAAATCACAAGAGGCGCTTAAACAAAACGGAAGAAGAAAAAAGTGTTATTGTTTCGCATTAAGAAAAAAAATTATGCAAATGGCGGCCGTTCGTCGCTTGAAGGGTTACCGTAGAAAATAACTGCGGTTGTAAAAGTGTGCGCACACCTGAAACTAAACTATCGCACAACTGTTTAATCTCGCTTTGATTTTTAAGAGCTCATATGGCACACACTACTTAATTTTTGTTGTGGAAATAAACAGTTGAATTAGCTGCGAAACAATCGACAATCTTACAATTATTGTGCGATAGTTTAGTCAAAAGTGTACGCCAGCTCTAACGCTTTTGAAAGTTGTTATTTTTTTACAACTCGTTGCCTTTAGTTGTTAGTGACTAGTTTTACGTATGGAAACAGTTACATAAAGTTTAAGTATAAATTAACTTTTATGTTTGAAATGTTATGACACTTGCCAACATCATATGTTAAAGAAAGAATATATGCTCTAGTTACATAAAAAAAAAACTAAGTTGAATATAACAAACATTATAGACAGCCTCTTAGCCAGCGAATTATTGAGAAATCGATAAAAATTGAGTTTATTAACATGACTAACTAATGTTTCTCAAAATCGTATACGGCAGTTACTAAGTGTCTATTTCTCAAACGATATCATCTTTGATGATGCCAATCCGATTATTAAACTATTATTTGTTAATGAATTACAAGTTATACAACTATAATTATATAGATTACTTTGTTTCATCATTGTCAGCCATAGGTCGTCCACTGCTGAACGTAGGCTTTGTTTATAGCGTAGACGTTGTTTATAGAACTTAAAATACTTCTATATTTCAATATGATATTAATACGAATGTGTAAATTTGGATGGATGTTTGAAGGTATTTAAACGTCTAAATTGATCTCCAAGAAATTTAGCACAGATGTAGAGCATCAAAGGCCACATAGGCAACTTACTTTTGTTTAAATTAAGTGAGGATAAAGTGGCGATGCATTTAGTCAGCAAATAACTTTGACAAAACAGTCACATGAAGCCACACTATCTCGTCACTACGTTATCTTTAGCAGGAATAAATGAAAGGAGGTCACGAGTAAAGTCGCAGCAATAAACAGTACTAGCCAGCCAATTAATAAAGTTAAGTAAACTAAAATATTAAAGTAAGCATAGATACGATCGCCATTACCTTCGCATGCGAAACGACAATTTGTATTAAATATTTATTGGCCTCGGTATTCTCTATTTTACCGTACATTTTATATTTTAAATTACATTTAATGTTTGAAAGCTTAAAACTATGTTTTAGCTAAATTTGACTTATAGAAGACCTGCTAAAATGCAATAGGCAAGTTTATATTTTTTAAAAACTGCTTTTTCAAAGTATCGTGTTAAGGATATAAGAGTAAATTCATAAATGTCAACTGGTCATAGAGTAGATAGTGATCATAGATTAAAATGCCATAGAGATAATGACAGAGAGACAATAAACATATTCTGGTTTACGGGGAATTTGATGCTAATTACTTTGAAATGCAGATAAAAGATAGGAAGAAAGAGAGTTTTAATATCATTAGCATGTTGAAACTTGATATAAAAGTGCATACTAAGTGGTAGTGTTCTTAAACACGTCTTTATCTATCGCCATTCAAAGCAGCAGGACAATAACTGTGTTGTGATTTAAATGAATACGCCACTCTCGTAACTGATACCCCTGAGAGAGGTAGTATAATAGGGTGACCATATCTTTGAGAGAAATGGAGTTATTGAGGTTAGGTGGTATACATGAAAAAGGAATACATGTAAAAAATTTTACTTTCGTTAAATTGATCTTGTTTTGAATTTTATTTACAAAATTACTAGTATGTATACTAGCACACTTAAATTATTCAATTTATTGAAGTTCATAATCTAAAATATGTGTTTTTATTTGTATGTTTTATAAGTTAACGTTAGTAAATAAATATTTAATTACGATTATTAATATTTGAGATGAAAAACCATACGTCAATTGATGGTTACCCTTTTCGGAATTCAAATTACCAAAAAAAGGATGGGATTCATAGACAGTGTTTTTTTTTGTCTCAACTGCGTTCCGAAAGTAGGACATGCATGTCATTACTGCATTTTTTTCGTTCGAAAACCGGCTATGAATAATACTTCGTCATTAATCGTATTTTTTCAAAATTGGAACGCAGCTGGTTGGAGTTTTTTCGCAACATTTTTTGTTATCTTTTACTACGATTCAAAACTTTGTTGTTTTTCGATTTGAATACAGTTATTTTGCATTTTGACCTTGGAGTCAAAAGCGTTAGGGCATTTTTTATAATTTGCTAATTCTATATTATTTCTTATTTTGACAAAAGGTATAAATTATTTTTTTGAATAGTATCATTTGTAAAGAGTAGGCCTACTTTTTTTCGGTTTTATTATCCATGGGAGATTATTTATATTTATTCTTTTTTTTTCAGTTAAAGAACGATTGCATCATGTTTTACTTTCAAACTAAATTAGAACTTGAAGAAAATGCAAAGATAGATGGATCTGTCTGTAGTTTTATCATCAAGTTTATTACTACTAGATACTTGAAAAATATATTTTAAATGTATACAAACAACGATTCCTATCTTAAAATATCGTAATATTAATCTTGAACTTTAATCCAATTGAGCTATAAATAAACAATAATCATCAAAAAAACATAAATACGTACGATAGGGATATCGTGCACATTTATCTAATAGATTACACTCGACCCATTTCATTATAAAATTAACTGTTTCATATAAAATTATATCGATACTCGCAACCCTAATTCCCACAGCGCGGAGCCGGAGGCTAAATAAATTTCAAATAGACATCTGCCCACTAATTGTCTAACTTGCAACGTGCATAAATTGAACGAAATTATCGTAAGTCGTACAAAAAAGCGCGTCAAACTTCGACTACTCATTATTTTTCAAGCAATCGTCTTTAAAAACCTGTTGTTACCCCTTGTCAAGGTGTGAAATTTGCAAATTTAAACAATTCCATTTCTTTACAAACCGCATAAGAAATAATATATCCAAAAATACACTCAATGTGTATAGGTCTAAAGTTTAAAATTCCTTCTCTGTTTCGTGTGTACTTATGTCATTTCGATTGAAGAATAAGAGATATGCAAATAGGGTAACCCATTTCTTAACTTGCCCTATAATTACGGTGTTTTGCATACTATTTGAAAAAATAAATATTTATAAGGTTGTGAAATTTAAGAAGTTTTTTTATGAAATAGTCTCGAGTAAGTGCATTCGTTATTTTTTAAATGTCTAATTTGCATACATACATTTGTTCAGATATTCCGTGTCGCGGTATTTTAATATCGAGTTAACCGGCTCGCTTTATTAAACGCGTGAGGACACTTTCGGGACTTCCTTCCCACGTCTTAATTAATTATGAAAACGAAAATGTCACCATAGAGATGCAACATTTTATACTTACCCTAGATATTTGAGAAAGAGCCATGTTCTTCATTTGAATATTTTATTAACTTAATAAATTAGCCTTTTCCGCACATCACCTTGTCCCTATATATATGTTTTTTTTTGTAACATAAGGTGGCAAACGAGCAAGCGGCCACCTGAAATCGCCAAAGTGGCGAAGCGACCGCAGCCCATAGACATCCGCAATTGCAGTTACAGACGCACATAAAGAGGATATTTCCCCTTCCTATGCATCTCTTCCACTGTCAAATCCACTTCCTCTTCCCAACCTCTCTTTATA
>NW_013528137.1:353735-356887 GCF_000836215.1 Papilio polytes | reverse complement strand
TATACTTACCCTAGATATTTGATATAGAGCCATGTTCTTCATTTGAATATTTTATTAACTTAATAAATTAGCCTTTTCCGCACATCACCTTGTCCCTATATATATGTTTTTTTTTGTAACATAAGGTGGCAAACGAGCAAGCGGCCACCTGAAATCGCCAAAGTGGCGAAGCGACCGCAGCCCATAGACATCCGCAATTGCAGTTACAGACGCACATAAAGAGGATATTTCCCCTTCCTATGCATCTCTTCCACTGTCAAATCCACTTCCTTTTCCCAACCTCTCTTTATAAGAAAAGGGTGGTAAAGAGAAAGGGACTTAGGAAGAAGGGGAATTAGGCCTCCACCGGCCCGGCACCACACTCATCAGACGAAACATGGAATTGTTTCCATTTCATGCCTGTCTTATGTGTGGTCGTGTTATTACACCGGGCGTGCCGGCCCATTCGTACTAAGATGTTAAAGCGGGCACTTGCTCTTCCCTACATATCTTTAAGCCGTCATATCTGAATTCAATCCATTACGCATATCCTCTTTCACACAATCCATCCATACTTTCTTCAGTCTTCCTCTACCTTTGTTGCTATCCTCACTTACATAGCAGGAATTACAAAACTAAGCCAATGCATACGAAAAAAAAAACACAAAATAACACGCCCTTAACCTATCAATTTATAGAGTTTAGAGGGTAATTAATAATGTGTTTATTTCTTGATTTGGTATACCATGTGTATCTGCATGGGTTTCCCCTAATAGTAATGTACTACTTGAAAAGAAAAATCATAAATCTCTAATGAAAAAAGTAAGTCGCTAATTTTAAAAATTGTTAGCAAGACATTGTATTTATTTCAATGACTATTTAAAAATAAAATTATATACGTCCTTAACAATTAGGTATATAATTATTGTGTCGTTTGCAATTCACAATACAACCCTAATAAATATCGACAAAGAATTTATCCGCTAATCGATGTTGAATAAATCGATAAAGGCACTTGACTCGTGCGTATCGATTTTTTTCCGATTCCCCCACGTTAGTTCTATTTAGAGTTCGATTGATCGATTCACAATACCTTCTATTGTGGGACCATTCCTTTTATATTGCGTTTAATATTTTGACGTTGTCGGGGGCACCTGTTGATTTGTTAATAGAGAATTAATGGAATTTAAATAAAGTGAATTGTATATAAAAATCACTGTTTTATCCATTTCTTCGTGATTTAGGCTGTTGGCTGAATATTATCTGTTTTATCCATCTTCAATTTTTTTTAATTATTTTTTACATATGGTAATGCTACTAAGATAACTAAATACACTTTAATGTTCTGTGACAAATTTCCTTGTTTGTCGATAGTTGAAAAAGCTAAAGTGAAATTTAAAAAGCAACACTTATATAGTGCTTCGGTGGTTTAGGGTTGAAGCACTTCACTTGTAATCTACGAGTCTTGGTTTCGAATCCCGCCGTGTACCAAGGTGATTTTCGATTGTTCATACGTATATACTTTACCCCACGTTCTTACGATGAAGGAAAACATTGTGGTGCGTTCTGCACATAATTGGCGAAGAAATTAATAGATACGTGTGATGTCAACCAACCCGCAGTGCAGCGTGGTTGACTATGGCCTAGTCACTCTAACTTAGGGTTGGCTCCGAGCCTCACGGTGGGAGCGTATAGTGAGCTGGTGATGATGATGTTGTTGACACTTATCCTCATCGATACAACGACGTTCTGTACGGAAACTAAGTAACTGTAAAAACCCGTTTAATGTTTGCTGTTTGTATTAAAACTAGATGGTATTAAATATATTTTTTTAATGAAATTGAAGACCTTTCGTTTGTCCGTTAATCATAAGCCTGTTAAAAACAATTATGCGAATAATAAAAATGTCCATAAATAAAAGAGCTTTCGTTAACCATTTTAAAGTCAGACAAGCGTCGTGTCTATAATACAGTTTTAATTATCGTATACGAATAACTTTTTATAATAAAAATCGAAGGATGTTATTACACGTTATTTATTATTAGCCGGGTGTTCTAAAGGACACTATAATGATGGAACTAATACAAGTGTCTAATGACAGGTTTGCCCGTTTCGAATAGATTAGACGACGCAACTTTACGTTTTCCTGGTGACATTTATGGTACAAACGCTAAAAGCACAGGTGTACTCGCCTTTTTATATTAATTGACATTTCTCTAATGTCATTGAAAGTAATGGTTTATTTGTTTTCAAGTAATAATCTATTTATTTTAAATATTTCATTTTCAAATTCTAGTTCTATTTTTTCATGGGTCTGATTTTCATGTTTAGGTACTTATTTTTAATTAATTGTTTTTTAAAGTCTATTAAGACTATTATTACTACTATTAAGTAAAAGCGAATTAAGTTCGGTCTGGTAAGTGTGAAATACATTTAAATTATTTACATACTAGTTTTTATCTACGACTTCGTCTGCCTAGAATAAATAAAAACTAAGTAAGTTCTCCCAACTATATTTTAAATCTGTGTCAAATTTCATCGAGATTCGTTCAGCAGTTTTGTAGATTTGTGCATACGTAGTAATTTCCATTTTTCTAAACTTTCGTATTCATAACATTACATTGATCATTTCATTTTCTTATCGTTATTTCCTCGTGTATTAAATTCACTCAGTTTTAATAAATCCTACAAAACAGGGCTTTGATTTTTAATTAAAGGCACTCCCGACTTCCCTCGCAGAATAAACGAGGCATGTGAGCATTTTATATCGCACTGAAATATTTATTAATGTCCCAGTCAAAGATACGGGGAACCGCTTTGAAAATTCATGAAAAAAAGACGAAACAAATTAGGCCGTCATCCCGCACAATTATTTCGCGGAAAGACGAACAAAAGAAAACACAGATGAGAGAAAATAAGCTTTGTTATCGAAATTGGAAACGAAACGAATATATCTGTAGGTATCTAAAAGAAAGTTCAGCTTCTGTTGGGGTGCAGTTTTTTTTTCAATTGGAACGCGTGTACAAAAACCACCCCTCCGCATATGAAACATCACCCCACAATGCGTCCAATGGAGCCGTACCCCAAACACATCTATGCTCTCATTTTTATAAGCAGATTTTTTTCTTTGCATAAGAGAGACGGATGCTCGCCTGTCACATTTCAAACCATGA
>NW_013528137.1:283677-353646 GCF_000836215.1 Papilio polytes | reverse complement strand
GGGGGTGGGGGAGAGCCACGAGGTTCTCGTCGCTGCCACTAGATGGGGGTGAATAAGAAAGTTTTTTTTTATTGAATTTCGGCAAGAGGAGTTTCGGCATAATGATGATGGATTGTACGGTGGCGGCCGCAGATAAGTTTTTAAGGGAATTTTCCATTGCGTGTAATGTGTTTTGCGAGTTTTAAATTAGCTGCCAGGAAACACGTGGATGTCAATTTCGTTAGTGAGGGAAGCCGGAGTGCCAAGTTTTATATTAGAACATGTTTTGGTTATTTTTGGAAAAGTTACAATGTTTTGTATTTAAAACTTACAAAAACTCTAACGGCAGAACACTGAAACGATATTGGAATATGTAACAACCTCTTATTAAAGAGCTTTCTAGAGACTTCAAACATTCAAACTTCATAATACGTTGAAATTTTGAAGGCTGTCGTCTTGAAAGATAGTAAACGGCGCTTACGAAGCGATGTGTTTAAGATTCGTTCCAGTATTGGTCCGTAACAGTATTTAGCTTAAGTTATGATTTTACATACCAAATTAGTTTTTATGAAAGGTTCGGTACTTCGGGGTTCTAATAAGATTGTTTTGATTTAATGGAAGTAAACATTATAGTAGTTATAAAATTAAAAAATTACAAATTCCGGCATCTTTATTAAAAATAATTTTTGTAGCAAAATTTTAAGGGCCATAAAATTTGGTACGATCTATGTAATATTTTCCGCCTACAAAATCAGTAGCACTATTATGCACAGTTGGAACCGAAAATCTTTTAATTAGCGGTGCGTTGCTTTTTAAAACCCGTCACTAGAGGCGCGTCGAGCGCGTCGCGTTTTTATTCGCGACCCTTTTACTAACGCTAATGAGACAAGCCCTCAAAATGTCTGTCGTTAAAAATAAATATGAACGCCTAGGTATGCCAGTCGAGTGCATTTGGGAGACATATTCGCAATTAGTGTGAGACGAGCTAAATTAAAAGTCAACATGGCTTCTGGCATAGAATAAGTTTGGGTGTTGACGTAGAGCGACTATCTTTTTAATTGAATGTTAAGGCAACGGTACTATTCTTATTATGCCAGATTTTAAAAAAAAGTAACAAGTGGCCGTACATATTTTTAATTACATCTTCACAATTTAAAAATATATCTGTTAGCACTCTCAAATTTATTTATGTTATTTATTTCCAATTACAATTTGTTGGTAGCAGGAACATTATTTAGAAACGTATTTGCCTCAAATCTCATTTCGTTTCAAATAAGAACGAAGTCTTACTCGATATATAAAAAAGTAATATTTTCCCATTGGCAAACAACTCAACCTTTCGCAAATATCCAATTCGGGCTTCGTATAAGCAATAAATAAGAGGAAAAGGCTTTCCAGACGGTGCCTGGCCGGGAAAAAAGGGAAAAAAAGTAAAAAAGGCAACGGATCGAAGTCTTTCGTCCGTCGGATCCAATAATCCTGCCGTCTGTCCGCCCGCCTAATGTGATCGCAGCCTAATGAAAAACGCTCGTGCCCTATTCATAGTTGCATCTTATAAATGTATTTCCAATCGAATAAAGTAATCACAAATGTACTTACGAATCCTAGTTGCTTTTTTATTTAAATCTGTCAAAAAAAATCTCATTGTAGAAAAAATTTAGATATTTCTTGCTATACCGGATTTAATAACATTACTGTAACATTAAATTTCTGATTAGAATTTAAATGAATAAACATAATTATTCTCTTGTTATCAATTACATTCACGTATTTATATTTATGAGGAAATAATAGTAATAACTATTATTACATAGTAATATTTACATAATAATAATGAATTTTAAGGGTTCAACTATCGATATCTAAATAAAAAATGGATTACAATTCTGTTTTAAGACATAGACTATGAATACAGCAGATAGCTTCGCGAATGTTAAAAAAGAAATCCTGAAATGGGTTTACGTTGGTAACGAAATCAACATAAATTTAGAAGAAAATTAAAATGTGGACCAATATATAAAACGTTATTGTTATTTATTATAAACTGGCGTTTGCCCGCGAATCTGCGTAGAATTTAAAAAGTATGTAACCTATGTGTTCTTTCTGACTGTGTTCTATATCTTTGCCAAATCTCATCAACATATATCCGTTCAGCAGTTTAGGCTACAAGCTCTAACAAACATCCATCCATTTAAACTTTCGCATTTATAATATTCGTAAGACATCCAAATTATTGTAGAATTTATTTACCAACTTTGCGTTATTTTTTGTCGTTTGTTATTTTAACACCTGATAATAAAACCTTATTGCTGATAATATTTAAAACGTTACTTTGGTTACACTAAGTTCATGCGTAATATAAAAAAGTATTTTCATAATGGAAAATCACAACAAAAAACTATTCGAGAACCGGATGTTTAATTGTGGCTGGCCGTATTGATGTTAATCACGTAATAAAGTTAAAATAATTATATTTGTTCACGCTAACGATCTTTAACAATGGTATGAAACTTTTGTTCATTATGAAAGCTTTGAAATATTTATATACTGCAGTTTTTAGTAGATAAGACATTTCATTTATTTAAACTCAAGTTTTTGTTAACTATTTTTGTACATCAATATGAAACATTTACATTAAGGCAGTATAAAATTTTTTTTTTAAGAAAAGGGAGCAAAGTGATTTCCATTTCGTCGTGAAACGCAACAGCACAAAAAAATTTATAGGAATTAGTACGCAGTTCTATTGAAGCGGTCGCAATTATATTTGTGTAATATGCAGTTATCATCAAGATTAGAGTTACGCAAATAAAAATATTACTTAATATAGTTGCTGTAAAATGAAGTAAACTCCAAAGATTAAGTTGTAGATGTTACAAGAATAGGTATAAAAGAGAGTAAGGTCACATGTCCTTGAACTGTTTTAAAATCTACCTACTCCGCCATTATCACTCTCCCACTTCGATTTCATTAACAGCACTTTCTTAAGAAAATCTATTCATTCACAATCAGCTGATTCGTGCCTCTCGCTCTTGAATACTAAATTTTAATATCTTCATCTCCTTCCGACGCTATGTTGGAGTGACGTCATAACGAGGTCGTCTTTCGGATTCACTCATTAAATAAACAAGGAAACGGGTGTGCGTTATGTTGGCAGTATCGCCTTATTTATTACTTTAAACTCTTAATAAAACTCTTTCATTATAGTACATATTTAATTTAGTTAAATAAGATAAATTGTATTATTTATCTTTATGTATATTAAATTTTTTATAACAATTCAGATAAAATTTTAATACAAATTTTTTCAAAACAATGTCTCACACATATTTCTATTTTATTTATTTCTTTAATCTATTACTTTTCTTGAGTTACACGTGAAACTAACTTATTCAAAATGATAATTACAATGTGATATCGCCGGGAAAGTGTACACGAAGTTCGTTTTAATTCGTATCCCGACCCCGCTGTTCTTCATTATCTTATTACTTAGCCAACTTTGTATACCACCGCCATAGCTTCTTGATACTTGTAGCGTCAGACATATACTTGTATCCTGCTTACTAACTATCAATAATAGATACATAAAAATATGTGTTACAAAAATACATGTTTCAATACTAATTTTATTGCATCATAGTACTAAAATCCTAGTATTTTATTTAATTAATAGAATATTTTTTTTTCAATTTCCACATTGCCTTACTTAGGTAATTAGTACATCTAAAAAACATAAAATCTTATAAGTTAAAAATGTAAATGTAAATAATTTTATTAATGGTACAGTAAGTAAATTTACAAAAATTTGACAATTATCATTTAAAAAATCAATGCATGGCAATAAAATACATTGATATGTTTTATTACCATCCTAAAAACTCTAAACTACACTCTAATTTACTTATGAAAATAACAACTGCTTTATCTATCTATTCTTTAAGTATCAAGAATATGCGATCGCGGTATAAATCTTAAGACGATGCCGGCATACGGAGTTGTTCTAAGTGGAGACGTTAATGGGCGTCGCCTTCACCTTGACCAGCTCTCTGAACTTTCACCCCAGTTTTGCTGCCCTGGTACCCGACGAACTAGGTCAGTCTGTAAAAAAACATTTCAAATTTTACATACAAAAGAACGTATAATATTGACTATATTGTATAAAGGTCTTTTAATACTAGATACTATGATAGATACCAAATTAACCTTATAATTCTACTGATATCAACATGTATGTTGATATTACATCATTCTCTTTAGCATAAAAGGGACTACAATGTGCAATGCGACCCACTGCTTGGATACACCCTTCTAATATAAAAAAAATGCAAAAACCTAAGTGAGACGACAGTGGAACACTACGCTAATAAGAGTATGAATTAAAACAGCACAGGGATTGTTATGATAGTGCTTGGATTGCAACAAATTGTTATTTACGTCAAAATTAATGTCAAAGTGGAAAACTATCTCTTCCAACTACTGTCAATTTTAATCCAGAATTTGTAAAAATTTAACCTATTCGAGTTTCGTGAGCAGTTTTTTGTATCTGTGTGATATTTTAAAAATAATCCATAAACGATGTAAACAAAATTAGGGTCACTTTTAAAAGTAATTAGGTCAGAAAAACGAGGTGTAATCACCCGTCGCGACATCAAAGGCGCGGTTTGCCGACGGCGGACGACATCAAAGCGCCGCCGGCGGCCGACGCCTTTGAACTCGCCGACGGTAGCGTACTATGCGTTCAGGTTAAGTACTCGATGAAGGCTTCCATTTTATTTTTGTTCTAATACCTATGTAATTGGTTTCCTGATGAAAAATGCCAATTAAAATACCTTTCACCTCATATTATTGCCGCTGGAAGTTTTACAGTCTAACTAGAATCGATTACTGCAATAAGATTCTTTGGATACAGCGCATATCGATCGAATGATTGCTAGTAATTGGAATATTACTGTAGAATAATTACTTAACTGGAAACGAGTTAAATATTTTTATAGTTTTATAATTGTTTTACTAAGAATTGACGATTTGATAATTTGCTCTAATTAATTTTGTTTACATGTTCTATTGGTTGGTTTAATATTAAATAAATATGTTTTATACATTTTTACGTATATTTAATTATAACACTATAACTGGAATGATAAGCTTTTGCCATGTTTTGCTAAATTTATAATCATGTGTCATCATACATTTTATAAGAAATCGGTTTTAAAAAGATAATTAAGGAAATCATTGTGATCTAAAAAAACAATAGATATTTAGTATACATTAAAGTGTAAATAATTCACAAACCAGTCGCACACCCTTAGCATTCTCCGGAGCTTTTTCTTTAGCGAAGAAAAATCCACGCCGGATTAAAAAGGGATGCATTCGTGTGTGAACGCCAGTGTATCTGCTACCCAGAGGAACAAAGGACGGGGAAAACATTTTCTCATAAAGCATGTGTGTACAGTCAGCTATGATATAGAAACTATGTAGAATAAAAGCTTATGAAAAGATTGAAGTGAGTTTAAATTTAATTAAAAAAATGCATCAGTTTCTTCAAAATTTGCTATGTTCCTTTTTGATAGAATTTAAAGTACATCGCGAGTTAATATTATAAAAGCGATGGATTTTTGGAAAAGAATAAAAAAAACACAAAAAGTAAAAGAAAGTTTTTATTGGTAAATAAACAATCGAAGATCAGGACATTACTTTCAGTGCAACAAAAATCGCTTTGGAAAAAAACATTTACTAAAAATTAAAATCTTATTGTATTTTATAGCTACGCTTTACCTGTAATGCCAGTCTAAGGCGAGCAAATACTTTTGTTCGCAGATATCTTTACTACAACAGACCCTCCTTATATCGTATTGAGACGTCTCACAAAGCAATTTGCCTACAATATCCAATTTTAAAGCTCTTGCATTCGCTGATAATGTTTGATCAAAGAATATTAATAGAACATTGTAACATTCTGTTTGCAATGTTTTTGCTTTGATGTTATTAAACAAACGTTGGTTCAATTAAACAATTTATACCGTAAAAATGATTCTATTTATTTAAGACCATCTCACTATTTACAGATAAAACTATTTATTTCTTTATTAATAACACTTTAATATGTAACATTCATAAACTTTTGATCTTTTTCTAACCTAAAATTACATTTTGCAACACAAATTGTGCTATTGAATGGGTGCCATATTACCGCCTTGTCACGTCAAAAAAGTTTCGCTGGTTCTGCCTTCAAACCAATAACTAATTTAAATCAAATTATTGATATTTCATTTAGCGAACTTTACAATTATCTAAACTGAAGTTGGTCTTAAAATTTGATAGGATTATTTATTAAGGTAACCATAGACCTAACAATTTTTTTTGAATGATAATCTGTTTTAGAAACCATAACTAACACACATCGTTTTGTTAATATAAGGTTTTTTAGAGTGGTATAATATTAAATGGAACATAGACTCTTGGGACATTCGCGCCCCCTAGCGTCGTTTTCCCGAAGCAGTAAATTTCGCAAATGCAGACCATAAATTTCGTCACCAACCACTCACTAATGTAGCGTTATACTGAAATGAAAATATTACAAACTCGTTTTTTATGTCTGTCGCAATATTTATAAATACAGAAAGCTCTTACGTTTTTATAGCTTTATAAATCTTCGTCTAGTCTCGTGAGGTTGCTTGCGAATAAAATTGCAAGTTGTAAAAAAGAGGATATTACTGTTTATCCCTATTTAAAGATAACTTAAGTACCGTGCATATATTATGACAATATATGCGCTAATGTTGAAGACTTTTAATCGTTACTAAGCGTACAACTTAGAGCGCGTACACCCTTGACTTAACTATCGCACAACTGTTTAGTCGCGCTTTGATTCCTATGAGCTTATATGGAGGGTCGCCACTATCGAACTTTAGTTGTGCAACTAAACAGTTGAATTGGCTGCGAAACAATCGACGTTCGCAATTTTATAGTTTAGTCAAAGATGTGCACTCGCTCTTAGTGTATAACGAAAATTATATCTCTCAATTAAAAAACTTCTCAAGCGTTATCAATCAACCATAGTTTGCCCTTAAACAAGTAATTCCCATATAACAGTTTAGATATTTTCCCTCCTTCATGACAAAATGAAATTTTCAAGAAAATGATTTACCTACGCTATTAAAGGAATCCTTTTGGCTTTAAAGGAAAACGCCGGAAGCTCGGCACAGGAAGTGCGGGGCGGCCATTACCGGAAGTCGAACCGCTCCGCTAACGACAACGTGCCGCATAAATCACTTTCATGTATTTTATACAAAGATTGCTTTTGCAATACATCTACATATTTTGATTATTTTCAAATATTGAATATATATTTGGTAGACGTAACAAATTTAAAAACATCTTTTTAAACTCAAGTCCAGGGCGAAACGACTGTTAAGACATAGTGATATAATTTAAACAGCGCCCGCACAACTTTGACTAAACTATCGCAAAACTGTTTAGTTTCGCTTTGATTCCTAACAGCTTATATAAAGGTGCGCACACTACTCGTTTTGTAGTTGTGCAACTAAACAGTTGAATTGGCTGCGAAACAAATCGCACAACAGTTGTGCGATAATTTAGCTCCCGGCACATCTTGGACTAAATTATCGCGTATAACTCTTAATCTTTAAATAAATTTCAATAATTTCTATAACAACTGAAATTTGTTGTTATGTTCACACAATATTGCTAAAGCTCTAGGTTACAGCGCACGTCGATAAGACAAGTAACTATTAACTTACTTGTCTTTAAGTATTACAATCTAAGTTATAAAATTTAGATTATAACATCATTGAAAAAAAGACAGTATTAATGTTACTTCATACAGATAAGTAACAAGTTATCCACCACACCCTAATTACGTAACATAAATCGAATAACAAGCGATCGCCCATCCAGATGTGAGGTGTACGCGTAATGAATAACGACAATTATTGTCACCTGCGACTTTTGGGGAGCGTCTGGTTCTGAAAGGGAACTTTCCCGTAGGTGAACGAACTCTAGATAAACTCCTGTTTAAAATTCACCCATATTTAACATGCATATACGTTAGATAACTCTAAAAAATGATAAATAAATTAATGAATTAAAAAATTACATTATAACATAATTTAGGTAGACTTTAATTATTTTTTGACACCTTTCAAGCAATTTCCATTGTATTAATTTCTATAGAATCATTAAATGGCAGTCAAAAGTTGCAAAGAAAAAGAAAAACGTTGACGACAGAACAAAAAGAAAAACAAATTCAAATTGTTTCCGCCTGCTACAGACAGGACGAATCTTTCGGCCCATTAGCGGTAATCAGCAACAGACTAATCACTAATTACAAGTCAGAACGAGAGACAGAATGCAATCTTTAAGCAAATCGAGACAAAAAACCGTCGCTCAGGGCGCTCTCATTGTAACCGTGAACCACGAAAAATAGATACGGTATCAAAACACACACTTTATATGAAATTTTATACCTTTATTATCTCAAATCGATTTCGTGTTTGTTACTAAATCCTTGTCCTGTTTTATTTCGTTTTCAGATCTTGAATCAATTTATTTAAAACTGAACCATTAAAACGTTAGCGAGAATTTTCAAAAGTAGCGATAAGAACGAGATCTGTCCATAGGTGTCATCAGAAGGGCAGGCATTTGCCGTCTCCTAAAAATTAGAAAAAAATAAATTAATACTTCGAAAAAGAGCTTAGATCTATCCTAGATCATCGCCTGGGAACTCTCATAGTTCTAAAGCCGATTTACTAGATAAAAAATAGGTAGCTCAGACAAAATTAACAATGAAAGTGAATGGGTACTAATTAATCAAGCGAGTACCATCTTCCACCATATGACCACTTAAAATCAGGTGGGATCGTTGTCAAGCGATAGTTTATACATCGCAAAAAAATACCACATCCTGGTATATTCCTTCATTTCTGTGTAAAGTAATCGTTAAAACTCTCCGGACGCGAGGAGAAATGAAATTATTAAAGAACGCCTTCCAAGTCGTAAGCGAGTTACCTTGCCCAGCTGTTGATGGGCTAATTAATTTGATTTTGTCAACGCCACCTTTGCCTCTTCTGTAAATCATAACCAAACAAAATTGTTGCTCTGTGGGACTGTTAAAATTAAAAAATGCATAGTCTGTTGCAAAAAAAAACACAAAGTTTATGTTGATCTTGCGTTTTGTATTGTTTTTTCGCTCTCTGGTATCACAGTTTAATATGTTTTTCATGTGTTTGTTTCGATAAAAAGGTTGGTAACATGTGTTTTCTTCAAATATCCTGTACCAGTTTTATTTACTGTTACAAAAAGGTAAACGAAATAAAACAACAAGAAATACACTTTATAATTTTAAAAAGTCCACTTAATTTTGTACATTTAGACACCTTTCAAAACAACAGTATCAAAAGAGATAAACATAATGAAAATGAAATCGATATCGACAGAATTTGCACAGCACTAATGATAGCGGACGACGAAAATATCCACAAAACTCGGCTGTCAAATAAATTTTAATTCGCTTTCTTTTACGAGCACTTTTTTTCGTATAAAGGCTTACGGTCATCGTACTGGCCAGTTGACAAATTCTTGCAGGTGCCACAGAGCCATTAAAAAAAGTTTATATAGCTTCATTGACTATCAAGTCCGCCATCTTCCCGGCGCCATATTGTTTTTAAATTTATTACAGTAATTACATTACGTTGTTACGAGTGGGTGTAATGGACGGACAAAATTGCAGGGAAAGTTGATTCTTTGATAACGATGTAATAATGATATTTATATCTTTATTATTTTTAAACATTGTAAATTTCTTTTTAATTTATAACGAAACGTGTTAAGTTAAAAAGGTTCTTGCGTGTGACTGGTAGATTTATATTGTTACTTAAAAACAAAAGTGTTGTAATGCTTATTTCAAGGATTTTAATACATTTTTCACAGGATCACAATTTTATACATATAAACAAATTTTAATAATTTTAGGTATGTTTCTTTTAAACAGTTAATGAGCCAGTAAGTTTATAGCTTTCTATCTTTTGGCCTTCCTATCTTGTGTCCGCGTGGAATTTATAAGAAAACTTAGTAAAATGCCTATATGTTCTTCGAGATATTCTACAACTGTGCCAAATTTCTTCGAGATCAAATATACATGCATGTATACTTAATCATTCATAATTATAGTATTATGGAGCACAATTTTGGATGTTTGTACTTTGTAGTTATATTTTAAAGCAATTTAAAACATTCAAACCTCAATATTAAAGATAGCTAAAGTTTGAAAGAAGACAAATATACGTAGAAATTGTGGTTTCATAGGAAATCATACTAAGATAAAAACTAACTAGCAAAACCCCATTCTTTGTTAGGCCAGAGGTAATAAACCATAGGTGTCTCAATATAAAAGTAGTAACGCCAATTAAAAAAGCAGAGGTAAACAACATTTCTAACGCATAACACGTGCTCAAATGATTAAAGTACCTTTTAAAATGTCATTTCAGTGCAGAGCCGGCGGCGTGTAATGGACCTTAAGTGACATTTCACCTACAATTACCTCGCCACATAAACCTGTCAGCCAGGGATCGTCAAGCCATCATTAACACCATGTTTTGGCGAATGCAAACTTATCTTTCTTGCACTAATTGCCCTGGGATATGTATCTTATACGTGGCTAAATGTCTACTATGTAAGCTTAACATTAAAACATTTTGTTGCAACTTTGTTTCATATCAAACAGGGAACGTGTCAAGGGATTTTAAACACTATTTTGATGAGCAATTAAGTTTAAATTTCCTTAAATGTAAAAACATCGGGTTTGGGAAATTATAGACGTCTTTCATAACACTTTTTATTTTGTTTCAATTGAATTCTACGTGAGTTATAGTTTGTAATAAACTTAAATAACAATTAATACAATAAAAAGTGATTATGGCTCACGTAATTTTTTTTTGGCGAACTTCAAAGGACTTGTCCTTTATGGTAAAAGAATCCAGTCCAGTGTAAAATAAATGTTTCCTTTGTCGTCATGACATTTATGATGTTTTTGTAACAATAAGTCAGCAAGCTATGTGTCAAAAAAGAATGTTAAAAACTAGCTGTTGCTCGCGACTTCGTCTGCGTGAAATTATAAAATAATAAAACATTTCTTATGTTACTCAGGTTACGTACTCTCTTAATGGTGCAAGATTTTTTTTAAATCAGCTCAGTTGTCTTGTGTTATTTTAATATATACGTTAATTCAAAAATACATATCTTTACTCTTTATAACATAAGTATAGACTAGTATAGATGTACTTATAAATATTCGCAAAAGTAAAACACGTATCATCGCTGCTTACTTAAGATGTAATCTCTACATACTGGTATAATTGTGACTCTTACTGATGTAATCCAAATTATTAATCGACTACTTTCAGTCACGTAGAGTAGTACACTAAAGAACTCACTTAAGGATCGCACTCTTTGGTAGAAAAACAGAGTAGAATGATGCACGACGTCTTCCTTTTATAAGAGAACTGTTTAATTCACTTTCCTTAGTTACTCTCCAGTCATATTAGTATGTTTAGTCGTCACCAGCTCACTATACATCTGCACTGAGCGGCTTGGAGCCTACTCTAATAAGGGGTGACTAGGCCATAGTCAACCAAGCAGGCCCAGAGAGGGTTAGTTGACGTCACACATATCTTTGAATTTCTTCGCTGATATGTGCAAGTTGAATCACATTGTTTTTTTTTTTTAATTTCATATGTACAGTATCTTTAGTAATCATACTTCATACTATTCATACTAATATTATAAATGCGAAACTTTAGATGGGTGGATGGATGTTTGTTAGAGTATGTAGCCTAAACTGCTGAACGGATCTGGGTGAAATTTGGCATAGATGTAGAGCATAATCTGAAAGAACACATAGGCTACTCACTTTTTTTTAATTCCACGCGTATGAAGTCATTGGCAAAAGCTATTATAATTGTTGTCGATAGTATAAGAGGCTATATAAAAGTCCTAACAAAAAATACCGTACAATTTAAAACATTATCGTTACTTTTAACTTAACCGATTACATGTTTTTTCGAGCTTCTAATTAAAAGGGATATCATTATCGGCGTCGGCAGTTCGTTCGGCGCAGGCCTGCTATTTACAAAATAGTTAAAACACAGCACATTAAAATAATCTCTCAAAGGATCACTAATGTAATCATACTATGGTAAGTTATAGTTACAACGCGACAAGACAACCAAAGGATGCTTTTAGAAAGTTTAAAAGGGTAGATTTGGGGAAATATGTATACTGTTTTCACTTCTTTAATAAATTTTATTACAATTTCTATTTTTACTTTTACTCACTTTACATTAAATTACAACTTTAACTGTACCTATTTTTGTTCCCTCTAATAAGTGTTTTTTGAAATCTCATTTTAAATAGCGGATAAAATACTTTAAACAACGAAATCTAATGCACCTATGACTTGTAGAAAGGAATACTAATAGTTAAACTGAATCAAACATCACAGTTTTTAACAATGAAATTAAATGTACAACTTTACCCCAACCTACTCACGGATATAATCAGTATAAATATTTATAGAAACGGTTAATATATGCACAGTAAACGCGTTAACTCGCCATGTTCACCTCCTCAACGTATTTTGTGTTCGTTATAAAACATAATTGGTGCAATGAATAAACATTGTGTTTAGTGGTCACTCTGGTAGAAAATTCATTAACCCTACCCTCGAATTTTTCGACTTGTTTAATATTTCACTCGAGACATCTGACCTCCGGTGTTTTAATTCTTTCTGTCGGCATTCCAGTAATTGATGGTTTTATTAATTAAGCGCTGTGTGTAATCATTTTTAGTGGCTTCGAGTGGGAAGTCTCTGATTATTTTCGAGTATGTTATCTGTTTACCTTGGATGTGAATTTATAGTTAGTAACACCTGGACCTTTTCACTGTGGATGCAAAAACAGCTGTATATTGTTATCTTATTTATTAAAAAAAATTAAAGGTTAGTATGATACATTTTGTATTAGGACAGTAAAAATAGAATTATCAAATAGTAAGATCGAGTTTTAAATTCGTTTGATAAGCTTTTGCGGAACCACTCTTTAGCCCTGAAATGAATCTTTGCCCTAGAGTTTTATAACATATTTGGCGTGGCTATTATTACTTCTCCCTAATCATCAATTGTCACAAAATATATATCGGCATAGTATAATACTTCTTACATTTCTATCAGCCGTCATATCTGAATTCACTCTCTTCTTAAGTATGATATATCTTCTTTCATACAATCCATCCATACTTTCGGTCTTCCTTTACATTTGTAGTCAACCACTATTATATCTACTCCATATTTTTTAAAACAAAAGCCAATCACTTTAGACATATTTAAATCGACGCCTAATTTACAGGCATGTGTATTGTTGAAGTAAAACAATGTTTAGTTAAAAAGATAAAAAATACAAAACAAGATAAAGGACCACAGTTAGTCATTTTATTACTGGGATTAAAAAGATATTTTGTCAAACAGGTTACACCTCAAATACGATGTAAGCCGTTAATTTTGTTCGGCTGATGTTTACGACCGCTCGGGACGGGGTCAAATTAGTTACGATAGTGATCGCAGGAAGACTGCGAGGGTCACTTGATTTACAGGGACTTTGAAAAATTGTCCATCGTAAATAATATCTTTTATAATATCGAATCAGCATGTTAACAGTTGGATTGCAAACTGAATTTCTAAAAAAAATCGTACATTTTCAATTTAATAACTTTTTATGACTTAGCTCCACTAATGTTTAAATAGAAAACATTTGTATTTTCGTATGTATTTAAATAACTCAAAAACTACTGGGCTGATTTAAAAAATCCTTTCACCAATCAAAAGCTATATAATCAGTGAGTAATAGGGGTTACATTCTTAAATATTATTCAATTTTACGCTGAGTTACAGCTCTTAATATTCCCGCTGTAATGATCATAATACAAGGAAGAATTAAACTTGTTTTCACTTATAGAGCTTTATTTCAATATCAAATATCAAATATTCATTAATTAAGATTATCCAAATTGTTTAACTTGTTACCGACAGCGTAGCAGCCTTTATTGAAATCTTATTTACACAAATATATACAAAAAAATCAAAATTATCTTGATCACATCTCGACTTCTTTTTTTTATATTTTTTAACCAACAATAAATCCTTTGGTGGCCAGTATGTAACCTCTTTGGCTGTATACATACTGCTTGTCAGCCAAAGAGGTTGTATTTTGCACTCAACACATATATTGTCACGACCATTGTTGCACCCAATTACACCTGTAAAAACAAAATCTTTATTAGTTTTCTATTACATTTTATGTAACCAAAGTATTTATAAATATGATCTTATTCTTCTCCCAATTTATTATGTAAAAATTTTTCGTCGTTATCTATAGTACATTAACTTAACATAAAATTGTTGGCTACAAACAAGTGAATAACCTTAAAATGCCGTAATGTAAATGTATCTTTAACATCCAATACAAAACATTCTAAAGCATTCTGTTAGGCAAAATAGTTTCACACAAACAGTTAATTGAACTAAAAGTACTGCGTAACTGTTATAACTAGTGGGGAAACAGTTACTTTACTATACTATTGTAACATAGTACAGTTGTGAATTGTAATAATCTTACTAATATTATAAATGCGAAAGTTTAGATGGATTGATGTTTGTTAGAAATTGTAGCCTAAACTGGTGAACGGATCTCGATGAAATTTGGCATAGATGTAGAGGATAGTCTGGAAGAACACATAGGTTACTCTCTTTTATTTTTTTAATTCCACGCAGACGGAGTCGCGGGTGAAAGCTAGTAAATTCATAGTTTTTGTAAACCGTTACTGAAGTACGAAAACAAACAGCCGAATTTTTAAATGAATCTCGAACAGCCTAATAAGTGCCTCTTTAACGTCTGTTAGTCGTAAAGATTTTATACTTTTTATGTCGTTTCAGTTAAGATGACCAGTACGATACAGTTCTTATACAGTAAGAAATTACTTTTAACATTTGATTAAAAAAACCAAAAACTCGGTCACTAAATAAACAAACAATTCTTAGAACAAGCTTTTAGAAGTGCAGGAAAATATGGTAACATACGATCTAAGATTTGAAAACGCCGTCTAATTATAAAAAAAAAACAAAAAAAAAAATCTGTATTTTATGGAAAACATAAAAAGACGTTCCTTGTATAAATAAATGCAAATACTAAAAATTGGAGTCAAATTTCGAAGTTCATCAAAATCAAGTTATTTGCATAAGGAATTAACACAAGTCTATACCTTTAAGGTGCTCCCAGTGTGGCCCTTTTTTGTTAGTCGATTTGCATTCGAGCGTTTATCAGCCAGATCTGAACAGTTAATTGTGAACCGCGCTGATGTTTAACCGTTAAAACTTATCAGATATTTAACTGGTTTAACACGCAACCACTAATTCTGTTGCTACTCGTTTTGATGGTAATAAACATAGCATAAATATTGTGTTGAGTTTAATCGACTAATGCTGGGTTTCTAAAGTTACCGTTTATTTTATTACGTAATGATTCATTAATGTTAGGTTGCCATATGTTTCTACGGAGTAAAACTCCAGTTACGTAGTTCAGAAACCCATTTCATGAACCGAAAACTAATGAATGGTTAAATATAGTTGGGAAACCGGCCATTAATCTTGTAAGTCAATAGTTAAACTAGGTTTAGTGGATAATCATTTTTGTGAGATTTAAATAAATTTAAAATAATACTTGGGTACAGTTTATTTTTTTATTGCAAGCAACTGAAGCTATTGAAAAAAAATGTTTAAATAAAATTAACAGTTTGGTTAAAACTGTAGGCATTTGTTAAAAATAAAGGGTTTAGTAAATAACAAAATAAATTACATAAAGAAGACCGAATTTGAAAAAAACACATAAAATTTTTTTTCTTACTCATACGTGTTTCAAAAGATTAAAAAAGGTAATTATCATATATCCACAATTTACAACATTAAGATCTACATTTCACATTAAAATAGTAAAATAACAACATCCAAAATTAATATAGTCTTATATTAGGCCATAATATTTTAATTTTATTGTTATTATCAAAAAACTGAATTTTGTAGAATTAAATTAAGATGGTTCTGTAGTAATAAAATGGAGTTAATTGAACATCTCAGCTGACACAATTAATTAACATAAATTTCTAGATATTGTCAGTTTTTAAAACACTTAATACGATCTTCATAGAACCTAAGATGTGAAAACTTTTTTATTGATTTTTTCTACAACAAAAAAAATGTGAATTAAACTGACTGATGTACACTAACAAAAAAAATAGTTTTTTCTTTATTTTTATAGGGAATTTGGCTTCTTAGATCATATCAGTCCCATAACAACCTTATACGACTGGTAAATTCTAAAAAAAAGTGAAAAACGTGAAAAGCATAATACTATGCTGTGCAATGTGTTATTTCGTACATTTAAATATTAGGGTGCAATTTATGTTTGGTTTTTCGTTAACACTTACGGAACCCTAATTGGAGTAACTTGTCCCGGCCGCTGCAAGCATTGTGTTCTATCATAACTAATATTTATAGACCTTAAAATGACCCATAAACTCTGAGTTATATGCCTTCTTGTAACAATTTTAAGAAGGAGCGGTCAAATTACGTTATTACAATACATTAATTTTTATAGACCACGTTTTATGTGTTTATAATAGCATTTCATTTTTGGAGACATAATATTTTAGTAATAGCTCGTTAACTACGAACATTTATAACAACCACGTCATTTTTGTAGGAAAGAGGTTTTATAACTTGTATAATAGTTGCTGGCAGGTTAATCTATGGCCCTAAAGACGGTTCTCACCTGCTCAAGTTATGTAATTATGTATTTTTATACTTCTAAAACACTATCATACTTACGAAAGGATATTCACCTCAAAACAACCATAGAGGTCGCTAGAGTTCAGAAATAAATATAGAGCAGAGAATATTTTTAATTTATACTATTTTAAAGGTTCTATTTACTTTTAAGAGAGTTTTACTAAAGACTAAAGTTAACTTTACAAGTTAAACTTAGGAATCAAGTAAGTATATGCAAAATTTGTACTAATATTTACTTACGAGTATACTCAGTTTATCCCTTAGTTTAACTTGATATCGCGTTTATTTGTAAGGCCGTAAGGGTTTGCATAATATGTAGACTTGTAGATTTTATTATTTACAAGTTTTTAATGTTGTTTCTAAGTATTTGAATACTCAAGACACTGGTTGTACTAATATCTTTGTTACATAACGACCGCAATTCGTAAAATCAATTTAAATTGAAAAATATCGTATCATATTTTCCGCAAGCACCCTTCGCTCGCGATAAGAATGAGGGAGACAAAAAATAACGTTAATACCACATTAGAGAAAGACGCAAGACAAACAAAAAGTTTACCAGGAAAAAAACATGGTCGCGAAAACGTAGGGGTTGATACTGGAGTGGCACATTAGTGTGCCCTACACTGAATTTGACTGGAGAAAAAAATGAATAATAACCACCCCCATCCCGTTGGGGGTTCATGCAAACTTTTACGAGCATATTCGATGATTCGTGAGCACGAAAATATGACAGTATATTAAAATTTTAGCAACGCACCCGGTAACAAGCCTCTGTTAATATATTAAAAAATACTCAGTAACTCATTTTGGGTTTTACTTACAATGATATATAATGATATATGATGAAACCACTGTTTGAAACTTTTTACAGCAATTCCAATAAGAATTGTGATAAAAATTCTTGTGAACTAGTAAACTATTTCTATTTCAATAAATTATTTGAATAGTCAACATTTTCGCGTTTATAAAATCATGTAAATTTTAGATTTGGTTGTTACTATAAATTCAAATTTTCTTTTTAATTCACCTTGATATATTAACATTAATAATTTATTATTTTTTAGTATTAGTATAAATAATCATACTTCATACTTGACATTGTAAATGGGAAAGTTTAGATGGATGGATGGATGGATGTTTGTTAGTGTTTGTAGCCTTAACGGCTAAACGGATTTCTATGAAATTACGTACAGATGTAGATGATAGTCTAGAAGAACACATAGGCTACTCACTTTTGTTTTTTTTTTAAATTCCGCACGGACGGAGTCGCGGGCGAAACCTAGTATTAGTATAAATTAAGTTACCGGATTATATAGTTCAATTCAAAAGGAATTGATTTTCACTATATCAAACTGTAACTTCGTCAATAAACAATTGGTTGTCAAAACTCAAAGTTTGCAAACTTTGGAAACTCTGTCAAAGTTTAATTAGGCCGCTTGATCGCGTGTTTGTCGAGCACGTGACTCGGAATTTCCCCTAAAATTAACTTAATCGATTAACTTATCCTAAGTGTAACACCTAATAAGCCCATATGTCTTAATCCAGAGCGTAAATAGTTATTTTATTTATACTAGCTTTCGCCCGCGACTTCGTCCGCGTGGAATTAAAAAAACAAAAGTGAGTTGCCTATATGTTCTTTCAGACTATCCTCTACATCTATACCAAATTTCATGGAAATCCGTTCAGCCGTTTAAGCTACAAACTCTAACAAACATCCATCCATCTAAACTTTCGCATTTATAATATTAGTATGATTTATTGCATGTTTAATAGACAGTTCTTTTCTAGTCTTATCATATTTCATCATCTCAAATATTTATCAATTCCCTTTACCATTGAAGTATTCGAAACCCCTGTCTGGACACTGGAACAAAGTCTAATGACGTCATTAAGCAAACAGAAACATCTTTCCTTAGTTGCATTGTCCTTTAATCCTCCACTCGACTTACTAAGGCATTTTCGACTTTAAATTATTCGTGTTTAAAAATAAATTTAGCTTATAATCGCAGTCTAATTTGCGACTTCACCCTAAACGTTGGTGGTTGTTTGTCAAGACCGCTAATTGTCCGTTACTTAGTTAAAAGGGACTGCATTTTGGCTTATTAGAATTCAACAAGTTGATTTTGTAGGTATCTTTTGCATTGGGGACGCTTCTAGGTTGGTTAGAAAAAAATATAAATACATCTTCCTATTTCCTTCGTTTTTAAAATACTTTTCAACGTTTATCTCAATTAAACAATATTAGTGTATTGTACCAAGTAATTGTATTACTTAAAGCCTAAACACCTCAGTTTTAACTACATAATTTTAACTGAAAGTTTTTTTTATAGGAAAATCGGACAAACGAGCAACGGATCGCTTGATATTAATTTATCGGACGCCCATGAATATCCACTATGCCAAGGGTACTGCAGATGCACTGCCTCGTCCTTGTGGAATTCCAGCCATCGAGATGGTATCGATGATATTTGGCACTCTGTCGACTCGTGCGATGACGGAACTCAGCGGCAGGTATAGTTCCAAACAATTCTTCGGAACACCTCCCGTGGTAGAGGCGATAGAAAATGCAAAGGGAACTAACTAACGTCAAGCTGTAAACTTAAGTCTGATGTGTGTAAATCTTTACTGTACAGTTCGACTGTGTTGTTAAATCCGAAGGTGTGTAGCTGGCACAGCCCTCTTAGACACATATCTTGAAATGCTATTGTAGAATTTCTTGACATTAAAATGTAGTCTTTTGTTTTACTCTAAACTAAGCTCCAAATAAAAGTATTTACGAGACAGCCAATAATATATCGCAGAGAACAATTTAAATACATATTGGACACAAAGCTGCCATCGTTCGCTACGCGTCCCGACTATCCACATAAGACCTTAAACTCGCATAAAATACTTCCACAAAGAAGGAAAAAGTAATGCAAAAGAATCAGTACCAACTACTATCTCAAAATTGATCTCAATACTGACAGAGAATAATATGATCTATGTGTATTGTTTTAACGAATAAAATCGCTTATCCGATGCTTTTATAAATTGGTTTTTAAATACAATGCAATTTGGACTTTACTATACGGCTTTAAGATTTACGTTTCTATGTGAAGTCGTGTCGTATACCCTCACATAAGTTAAGGCCCAAGTAATACGGATGACGATGCGAAGTTAGTGGAAAGAAAGGGGAGAAGGGAAGTGAAATAACGAGGGGTGGTTTGTGGGTGTGCGGGGGAGGGGGCACACCCCTGTTTCGGGTTTTCAATAGATGTTTGAGAGTTTCGTTCTTCGTACGGTTGAAAAGGAAGACAGGTGCAAATGTACAGATTTTAGTATGCATGTGTGTAGGTGTGATTTAAGTAAATAAATATTAAAATACACGTATTTTATTGATTTCTGCTGCGGTTCGTTTGGTTCGTTCACGCTTGATCTATTCTTGAACAGGTTTCGTACCTCAAAGAAAACAAATTTTAGATTTTATGTTTTACTAACGGTCGATCGCGACTTTGCCCGCGTGCACTTAAAAAAATAATAAAAACTCGGCCTATGTTACTTACTGATAACCTAGCTTTATGATGGTGAAAGAATTTTCAAAATCTGCCCAATAGTTTTTGAGTTATTTCAATACAAACAAAAATTTAAAAATACAATTAATTTCTCTTAATAATATTAACTAGTAATAGATTAATGCTTTCTTATTTATTGCATTCATCGTACTAGTAATACTATACTATACATAAGAGGAAAACTTTGATTGTAAGGAAATAACTCTAAAACTATAAAACTACTGGGCCGAATCCAAAATTCTTTCACCATTATAAAGCTACGTTGTCAGTAACATAAGTTATGTTTTATATTCTTAATTTCACGCGGACGAAGTCGCGGGCAAAAACTAGTGTTCTATATGCGATTATTATGCCATTATTTATAGTGTTCATTTGCGAAAATAAACGCATCTAGTTTTTCGGTTAGAAATATAATAACATATGTAAATCAAGGCGAATCTAAAGATTACAAGTAATAAGTACCGTAGAGCTTCGTAGCGTAAAGAAACGTCGAATTCCGTATCTATATGGCCGTTTTTTTTTAATATAACCTATAAATATTGTGTAACATTGATAGCTATTATTATTAAGTAATGTGATAATGCGATTTTTTTTTAATGACTAATTTATTCATGTTATAGCGTGGATCAAAATTTTTATTAGTAATATTTCGACTTTGGACTAGATTATGCCAGAATTTATGTCTAATATACAAAAATATGTTTATATAAAAGTAAGGGAGTCCAATGTATAACGTAAGAAATCTAATAAAGTACATGTGATGTAATATTTCCAGAACGAGCACTCAACAGAGAGCTCCGCGAAGCATTTTTTAAGACACAATCCACCCTCGCGTTTCTCTACATATTGTTGAGTGGTACAAGTACATACTTATCTAAGGACCACTGTATTTTTTTTAACATAAATAAACCAGCGCTTGACCACGACTCCACCTAACCTAAGTGAAATCGCGGCCGAAGGATAAAGCGCGAAAGCAATAAGTACCGATTCACCCTGCTCATGAAGGCACCCATGTTATAACTGGACGGGAACACTGTCGGTAACTTGTTCCATTCCTCTGATGTGTGCATGAGAAACGATGTCTCAAATATAATGTTGCACTGTTTATTATTAAGACTAAAATAAGATTAGAAAAAAATTATAGCTGTAATAACAAGTATTTCAAAGTATTTTAAGCGGGGAATCGTATGTACCGTATAATTTTATAATAACGATTTAAAATTTGCACTGCCTGGATTTTAAGACCTTTCAAATTTTTTTCTTTAATTTGATCCACAACCATTACAAATTCAATTACGTATTTTAATCAATCGCTTCATCTTATGACTTGTGCCACACGTAGCGGCTAAGTTCGTTTTTCTCCCACTTCTCCTTGGCAGTTTTGATGCATCGTAATATTTTCGCGTCGGGCGCATTCGCCTCCCGTGACGTCACGTGATATATTGGCGTTAACCTTACGCCCCGCTTTGCTGCTGATTGCTTTCCGAGCATTGTTCCATTTTGTTTACATTATTATGGCTTAGAGAAATAGAATTAGGATAGACAGAGAACCATAATATCGACAAAATTAAGTCCCAACTGTCCTAACTTTAACAGTATAAAAATAGATAGAATATCAAAGTATTGGAAGTAAATATTAATGTAGGAAAATTATCTCTACAACTTTCGGAAACTTTAGATGTAAAAAACAAGTGTTAATCTATAATAATATAATAAAGCGTTAACACACACTTCTTTGTTGCCTAAGATGGCAGCAATCACAGCATATTGTCGAATAACTCTTGTTTAATAAAAAGCCCAACACATTCGTCACGCTTAGGCTATGTATTTTTACGCCATTAAACTTAGGGGTAAATATTTTGGATAAAAACCCTAATGTGGGAAAGAGATCATAAGTTTTTGCCAACATTAAGGAAGCAAGGTTAACATGGTTTGACATCATTTTGATATTTGCAATAGATAATTTGACACGTGTAAACAACAAAATAAAATTTTCATAATTTTATGCGGATGAAGTCGTACGGGAACAGCTAGTATTAAATAGATATAAAATTCATACGGACAATAACTATGGACATCTAAATTACGTCAATTATCTTAAAAGGTAAATTTTAAATTAATTACTTTTATGTCATCCATTATACTCTGACATAACAAGCGCCTTACAACGATTATTAAGGTAGACACAAACAAATTCGATGCCTCCAAAGCTTTGATAGCTATCAAGTCTTTTCACTAAAAGTCTATTCCTTGGCAGGATAAGACAAAGCCGTGAGAGGGTAAAAATCTCGTAACTACAAAGACGAGGTGGGGCGAGGCTCGTTTCGGGCATTTTCCCATCTCCCGCGATGTCTACCTCATATGTATGGAAATAGGATCCTAAGCCTGCGACAGCTAAGCACGGGGACACACTGAGTTTGTACCAAAGAGGTTTTATTGTAGAGTATTACAAACAATTTGATTAAACAATTTCTTTATAATGAGCGTGCAATAACACCGAAATCAAGCAATTATTGCTAGTAAAAATAGATAGTTTTAAATTGTTTTGTCTGCTTAAGTCGTAAAAATTTTATTTAAGTTATAACAATTAATTTATTTCTATTAGATACTAGTAGTTTTGCAATTTTATTTCTTCACGAGTGTTACGTAAATTCCGTTCAGTATATCCCCCGCCTTATATCGTATCCGGGTATACATAAACACAAGTCAGGTGCGCTCAAACTCGCTTTTTACCAATTTATTTTCCTCCAAGATATTACTTCGGAGAGATTTGTGGCTGGTTGTATTTATATAAACTTAGCCATTCAAATATAATGAACTTATACTTTTTTTTACAACATAACTAGTTATATAATAACCTTATTAAAACGATTTAAAAATACATCTAATTTTAAACTAAAAAATAAAACAGTAAAACGTTGAAATCGCCTACTAATAACCAGTAATTTCTACCAAGATATTATATTAGTAGAGTTCGGTAGAAGGAAATATTGAAATATGAAAAAAAAATTACAAAAAACTCCGAGCAGCTCCGTAGGTACCGTCGTCACGTAATACATCAGTGTAATCTTCTTACATCGTCTCAATTCCGAGGCCTATCCCCTCCCCTTGCTCCCCACATCCCCCGCATCCCCCACAGCCTGGGATTACCTCCCTACGGCCGACGCTACGGACGATTTTTCTACTTTAATATAAGCCATGGAAAGTGGCTTAGAACGCTTTCGTTCACGTACACTTGGATGATTCGTAACGTATTTTTAATATACGATTTCAAAAGTAATTTAGAAATAGAAATAAGTAAACAAATAGCTTAGTTTGAACCAATATAAAAATTTTCGGACAGTCTTACTGGGATCTGTCAATTAAACTTGACTTTTAAGGTACTCATACATCCTTGAAAACTTTAACAGGATAAATACGTTGTCATACAAAGATCTTTTTTGCAAAACGATGATTATTCAAGCAAAATATTCATTACGTAGACATTATTTACTACAGTTTTTAAATCAAATAACAACCATTAATG
Organism: Papilio polytes; assembly: GCF_000836215.1. Taxonomy (NCBI): domain Eukaryota; kingdom Metazoa; phylum Arthropoda; class Insecta; order Lepidoptera; family Papilionidae; genus Papilio; species Papilio polytes. The sequence goes on along the minus strand of NW_013528137.1, from coordinate 329,678 downwards.
TTAGACAGTTTTAAGTCGAAAATACAAAAGCGTCTCCACACGACAAAAAACCTAATTTACTTATATCCATCCATCCAAGACATTACCATGGTCCTAACAAGACACAATGGATTCGCGAAACGTCCCTCCCTAGTTGTGAGTCGACCACATTTTTATGACCCCGCATCCTCCCACGAGCGACGAACAAATGGAAAAGTAACACAAAGTCACAGACCAAGTTATGTTGGTTATTGTTACCACCCACTCGGCGTCACTCGTTGCTAGTGATTGATGACGTAGGCGGGGCAAATCCAATCATTATCCGTGATGCATTGCCCTCAGTACATCACTACTACTGATTTCGAGATGTAAATTTAAAAAAAAAAATAAAAATTATATATTTGATATTAGAGTTGCGAATACTTACTTGACTAATGCAATATTTTTCTAGTTTAATTTGGCTTAGACATTCAAGCTTACTTAATATTATACGAAAGTTTGGATGGATGGATGTTTGTTAGAGTTTGTAGCCTAACCGGCTGAACAGAACTCGATGAAAATCGACATAGATATAGAACATAGTTTAGAAGAACGCGTAGACTATTTACTGTTTTTTTTAATGATACGTTGATGGAGTCGCGGACGAAAGCTAGTATAAAATATGCCTATGTTGTCTACGATTTCTAACAATTCAATTTCAGCACTAACTACTAAATGTATCAAACAAAATACGTTTATACTTACAAAATTTTATAACGTCACTTTAAAATATTAATTATAACTTCTCAAATAAAACTTATAATTTCACAGTAACGTTCCGCACTCAACAAAATTCAATCACAGACTGAGATTTAAAAAAAACTTATAACTCCACTGCATTTCTAATGTCGAATACATTATGGACCCTTGAATAATTAAAAATATGCGTGAGCTCAAATAATCGAGAAGAATTAACCCTTTGCATGCAAATTAGGTGCGGATGTTTGCAAAAAGCGCGACCGGTTCCACGGAATAACAAAAGACACACATTGCTGTGTTGGTAAGATTGTATAAAACGTCTGGAAATAATATTAAATCTTAATACGACACAAAAAATAAAGCGTAAAAAACATTGTTATTAAAAACCAACTTAAAAAAATTAACGTCTTATAGCAAAAACAATAAAAATAATTTTCATTAGTGAGATGTCATGACTAATTTTCACCGAGATAACACGGCATTGTTGGTTTTTTAAATCATGGTAAAAATCGTATGTATATTTTACAAATATTATAAATGTGAAAGTTTAGATGGATGGATAGATGTTTGTTAGTTTTTTGCCTAAACGCCTAAACAGATTTCGATGAAATTTGGCGTAGATGTAGAGGATAGTCTGGAAGAACACATCGGATACTTGATTTTGTTTTTTCTAATTCCACGCGAACGGAGTCGCGGGCGAAAGCTAGTTTCTTATATTTTAATCTAAGCCAGTAAAACAGTAAATTACTCGGTTATATATATATTATATATACATGTTTTATTATAAAACTTACGCAAAAGCTTTCAAGTTTTGCGTGCATTAATTTTTGCTGTCACCGTAACATATCTGTGACGCCATTTTGAAAATAACCTCAAATGTCTTTGTTCTTAACAAATGAGAAAGATTTGTTTGTGTGGAAAGATTAAACAGAACTAACCAATTTGATTAATTACTTTCAGAAAATGCTGGATTTACATGTGTAAGATATTTAAAAATGTGCAAAAATTATATCTTTTATCAATATTTCAAGATTTAGTTAATAATTTTACATTTAAACACAAACTACATTTACTCGTACCCAGACTCTAAAAGAGGAATATCGTGGGAGAGTATTCTTCCTGTTTCAACGGACGCAAATAAAAAAAACCGTCATTCAATAGCCGAATTATTTTTCACTTGATAATAGCGTATTAAAACGGAAATTCTTTTTAAGGACAACACACCTACCCACCTGCTTGTAAGGGGACATCATTTGAATTTGAATAAGTAAGGACGTTAAAGGGTTCAAGATGTTCACGTTTTGTTATCAACATTGTTTTATATCAAGGAGACTTTATTTAACTCAGATACAATTATACGCCATTACCAAATTGACAGCTACATCGTTAAAATAATATACAAACCAGTTAATACGAGCAAATAAAGAAAGTGGACGATTTCTGTCTGTTTTACCCCAGTAAAGGTGTTCGAGTTCGATCATTTATTTAATTATAAATATAATTTTAAGTCTTTTTACACGACTGGAGTGGAATTGAAATAATTGCTATGTTTTAATCAAAATTACTGTCAAAATAACAATAGTTAAGTGCTCCAATTATCATAAACTATTCATTTTTTACATTGCATATGTTATTAAAAAAATTAATGCCCATCTTACAACTTCCAAGTTATTTGTTTTACAACTTAACATTAAAATCGAATAACCTAAAACCCCAGCGTACCTAAATCATTCTGACACCAGTCTTAAGATTTACGATGCAACCAAATTAGCATACTCCTGCAATGTTGACACAGCTTTCCACAATATTCAACCCCATCGATTATGCATTACAAAGACAAGATTCTCACGTTAAATAATGCTCAAGCAATGTTCTCACGACTCTAGTAAAATCCATGAATACATTAGCGTTTAAAAAAAAACATTTTTTATCTGTATAATTCAAATCTATTCGTTGATACTGGCCGAAAAGAACGCTTCATTTAAATAAGAAACGTTAAAAGGGTTAAGCATTCTTCCAAGTGTCAAAATTGCTCTTCCGTAGTGTTATAGAAAAATGGCGGCTCATTTGAATATCGAACGTGAATGCAAGAGATCTATTTTGCATGTCTGTTTAGATATACTACTACCTGTATCATTTTAGCTCTCCTTACAATGGTATAAGGTCTATTTTCGTTTACCATTCCGTGTATTTTTCTAATGAGTTTAAATATTTTCGTTACACTGTCATATTTGTAAAGTATGGTCGTCTAATATATTCAAATCATTGTGTTCAGGTGATAAATGGGAGTAAGATAATTCTGTTCCCACGAATTCTTAATTTAAATAAATATCCAGTACTTCGTTAAGGGACCGTAAGCAAAGAAACATTTTAAAGTGGTACATTAATAACAAGATGAACAAAAATATCTCTTATCTATAAATTACGTCATAAAACTTTTTCTTTTACATTTTTAATGCATCCAAAAGTTATTTATAATAATCAAAACTATGTGTTAATCGCTTGTATAGGAAGTAAAAGATTAATTGTTCTTATTACAATAATAAAAGCGGCCATATTTATTGACTGGTGGCGTTTTGACGTGCCACAGATAAACAATAGAAATATTATGAAGTTGGCAGATAATAAAAACTTCGGCTTGAATAAATTAACGATTAATTTTATTCATTGAATGTGTCCAACAATAATATTTCAAATGTATCGAATATTTATTGAATGCAAAGTTAAATTGGAATAAAAACAAGGCATGTTGCTATTATCATTTTATTTCAATATTTCATTTATGTATAAGTTCATATAGTAATTATAATTCTAAATGAAGAGGTCGCATTTCATACGACATTTCAAAACATTTAGTTTTGCTTGAATACCAAGAGAAATATTAATTATGTTTATTAATTTAGATTGCACTTTTAGTCAAATAGAACTGTCTTTAATTATTTCCAAAATTATGTTTATACTAGCTTTCGCCCGCGACTTCATCCGCGTGGAATTAAAAAAAGTAGCCTATGTGTTCTTCCAGACTATCCACTACATCTATACCAAATTTCATCAAAATGCGTTCAGCCGTTTAGGCTACAAACTCTAACAAACACACATCCATCCATCTAAACTTTTGCATTTATAATATTAGTATGAAGTATGATAGACATAATATAATTTAAAAAAATGTGTTTATACCACAGTAGTTGAAATGTTTTTTTTAATATCGTGTTGATAAAAGTTGCACTCCTACGGAAAACAATTGTGAAATAAATTACGTTTAAAGAACATTGTAATCCAGTTAAATGGCTCGTAAGTAAGGAATGGAATATCGTGGTGTGACGTCTTTATATTCTTCTACGTAACTCTTGATTCTTGTTTTTAGTAGTTTAAAATTATTTGTTTCAAAACTTAGTTCGTAATATATGCAAAGTGGTTCCGAATTTTTAAATAAATAAGAGATTCTTTGTAGATCTATACTATAATTTGTATATTTTCACGTAATTATTATTTCCAATAGTAATATCTTCTTTTATAAATAATCTTCGAAATCATACTCGTTACTAAGATTGATGCGTAATGTTGGATGGATGGATATTAGTTACTACGTGTGTCCAATACTGGTTAACAGATGTCGATGAAATTTGGTACAGATGTAGAACATTGTCTGGAAAACACATAGACTTACTACGCTTTAAATTTCGCGCAAGAAGTCGCGGTCAAAAGCTAATATCAAATAGATTGTAAAAAGCAGATAGAAATCAAATCAAAGAGCATGTAAGGCTAGACACGTTATGTTAAACAAGTCGGGAACAACGTTCATACCTCACATCCGCACACATTACCATATGTTTAGAGACAAAGGCGGTCGCAGTCATAATTTTTATATTTAATTTTTTACAGTTACAAGTACCGGTTTTATTTTAATTTTTTTTTATTTCATTCAAACCATCTATTGTCACATGTATAAAATATTTAAATTGAAAACAAAATCGCCGGGTCGAAACAATAAGCGCACCTTTTTTTGTCCCCGTCTCGAATTCATACCGTTGCACTGTGGTCTTTGATAAACGAGTTATGGAAAAAGATACCTTAATAATATTGAGTAAAGTTTAATATTGTACGTCAATTTGTTTATGATTCTGAATAAAATTAGTTATAGCGCGACAAATATCGTTACTGTATGATTTAGAGTGTGTTATCCAAATGAGGTGCGTTAATGCTTTACACAATATTGTAATTAAAACTTGAAAAGGTAAAAATTTAATACTACCTAGCCCATTAATTGATAACAAATTACAAAAAACAATTTACAGAGAAATGTCTCTATAACCAAATCTTACTAATATTATAAACACGAAAGTTTGGATGGATGGATGTTTGTTAGAGTTTGTAGCCTAAACAGCTGAACGGATATCGATAAAATTGGCATAGGCGTAGAGGATAGTCTGGAAGAACACATAGGATACTTACTTTTTTTTGCGCGGGCGAAGTCGCGGGCGAAAGCTAGTTAAATTATTTATTATTTAAATATAAAGTAACTTTAAAAAAAACGCAATGAAAATACATAACCAAATAAAAATAACTTTGTCATTTGAAAAGTTGTATTCAAGGGAAAACTTACGAACGGATCGGAATAGCAATTTTTTTGAAATTACTTAATGCATTATCCATACAAAAAAAAAGTTTATATCGTTTAAATCAAGGACTGTTGTAATCGAAAATTAATTCTAATATTTATCGTAAATTAATTCGATGAGATACAAAGGTGCGAACACACCGGTCCGTTGCGAATGGCGAACAAACACGAGTGTTCGGAACTAATCGACGGCTCACAATAAGATACTAATCTTTGACACCTTTACTGTATTTGCATAATATTTGCCGATCGACTTAATGTGAGAGGTACGAACGTGATGTGGAATACTAACTCGATAAAATTACTAGTAAACTTAGAGAACTTAGAGAGCAAAACTATGGTTGTAAGAAATATAAAGACACTACGACGAAATTAGAGTTGTAAAAGAAATTATTGGTACATTATCCAACGTGAAATATCTATACTAATATAATAAAGAAGAAAGATTTGTATTTTTGTATGTACTGAAAAAACTTATACTGGTGGGTCGATTTTAAAAATTATATCACCATTAAAAAGCTAAGTATCAGTGAGTAATATAAGCTATATTTTTAATTCACGCGAGCGAAGTCGCAAGCAACAGCTAGTGTGAAACAACTCAAGTACACACGTATTCGTGCTATATCTTTTAAATCCCCTGCAAGGCACCTGAAGTAAGCATGTGCCGGAAAATCAATACAAAGCGTGTCGCGAACGCGTGATTCCAACGAAAAACTACTACGGGCCCCTTCCCACCCCACGCAGAGCGGATTTTTCTTCACCCCACACCCCCACGGGCTTAGGGGAGCGAGGGGATCGCAAAAAGATGCCCGATTTTTTCTCGCTAGCGTGTAATGTTGACTGCACACTTGATATACTAAATACAACTTTAACTGCTACAGAATAAAGTCGAATTTCTTTTAACTGTATGAGTAACATGTGTGCGATTGTCTTCAAAATGATCACTTGAATAATACACCTTAAAGAAATGATTATAAGGTTCAATTTTGGAAGGTGTGAATTATCAAAACCGCCTAGGCAAACATGGTATATGGGAGTTTTTCGGTCTTCATTGAAATTAGGGCCCCGCGTCGTCTGCTCCGATGCGTAATGACTTCTTATGATTTGATGTCATGTTGCGTGCTAGTTTCTCCTCGCTTTTATTTGCAGAACCGAGGGTTGAACGAACCAGAAACTTTGTATTCGCATCTCGAAATTTGAAATTGGACGCGATTGAACATTTCCAACACGTCCCTATAATGCCCGCGCTAGACGCTTAGTTTTAACTGGAGAGTTGAACTGTTCAGTTCAATTTACAGTTAAATTTTTTCCTAGACGCAGTTTTAACTAAGCAGATCGATTGTTTAGTTAAAACTGTCACAACAAAGAGCATGAAGCTACCTTAAAGAGATCTTTTGATTTGTTAATGCTGATTTTTAAAGAAAATTGTAATTATTTTCACGTCATATTAGAGCATTTGTTTAGTAAGTAATAGTAGGTAAAATATTTTTCAGTCACGATATAAATTCAGAAACAAGGCTTAAAAAAAGAACCTTCTTTTGTACTTGAAGATTTCGTATTGAATTATCATCACTTCTATGTATTACGGCCGAATATTGAAACTAATCATAAACACTTAACTCCGTCGTCGTATACATAATAAGCATTTAAGAGGAGAGGTTTAAGGGCGATCTTTAAAACGCTGTTACAATTTAAATTTCAGTATTGGGCCGTTTGACAAACATTACATTAAACTACTAATTCATTGTATGTGACATCTATTATTATTATTTTGACAGTTATTGTTAATTTTAATATTACTTCTTACTTCTTACTAACATTATAAATGCGAAAGTTTAAATGAATGGATGGATGTTTGTTAGCGTTTGCAGCCTAAACGGCTGAACAGATCTCCATGAAATTTGGCACAGGTTTAGAGCATAGTCTGGAAGAACACATAGACTACTTTTTATCCCGGAAATAGTTACGGTTCCCGTGGGATTCATTAATTTAGTTTTTTAATGTTCACTCGATCATTCTGCAACGGTTCAACATATCTTATTGAAATTTGGCACTGATATAAAACAAAGTCTGAAGTACACATGAGATAAGTTTCATCCCAGAGAAATGTCCGGTTCCCGAGGGATACGTAGCTTTTTGTAATTTATATAGTTCGTATATTTTCTAATACCACGCGGACGAAGTCGCGGGCAACAGCTCGTATTTTATAATGTTTTGTTACTTAGCTACTCGTAAGTTTTCTCTTTCTTACATTAGACACAGATGTAGGTTCGTTCATAACTAAGTTACTTGACCTCCGCCGATATGAAAATGAATCTGTAACAAGCTTGTAAGGAATTCCAAGGCGTTTCTTCATCACGTAGATCTGCTTCCGGTGATACAAGTTAATAAAGATTCATAGATTAAAGTCGTTTTGAATTATTCTTAATGAGATACTTCCGCTGGAAATGTGATTATTTTTAAGTATGAAATCGGTGTTTTTTAAATAAAAATCTATCTATATTTTTCAACATTGTTTTATTTCATTTGACTTTAAACCTTTCTATTGTGTAGAATTAGAATTCGCCGAAACAGCGAATCGACAACAGATAGATATTTCCCCTGTCTATGCATTTCCTCCTTCATCAACTCTTTTCCCATCCCATCTCTTACTATCCTACACTAAAAAAAATCTGGGAACGGAAACAGGACTAAAATTAGGCTTCTGGAAATTATTCTATTGTTTTAATGGATACACACATAAATGATATTAAAATTATAACGATTTGTGTAATAATGATATTTTTTTTTAATTTAATTCAAATATGGCTACCAGATAGCGCAGTGATTTACAAATTAACGCGTCAGCGACGGGTTCGAATTCCTGTCCAGTACATCTGGCTATTAGCTTTTCAATTAACTCATTGTCCGAATACAAAACACTTAATGCAACTTTACTAGTGTACAGTCAGCAAAAAAATACAAGTTACTTTTAGTTCTAGACTCAAAAAAAATTAAGTTTTTTTCGGTGTTACAGAGAATATATAATAATAGAGTTTCTAACTTTATGCAACATTGACAAAGTATTGTTTGTAATGTTTATGAACAAATGCAGTTACCACTCATTCAAAATGAAAGCCTAACACATTTAACGTATAATTTAAAACACATTATCATATAAATGTCACTTTTTGTTTCCGTGTTTTTAGATAATTTAGCAATTCATAAGATTTATCATTGACTAGCTTTCGCACGCGAGGACATTCGCAAAAAACTAAACTGAGTAGCCTATGTGTTCTTCCAGACTATGCTTTACATCTATGCCAAATTTAATCCAGATCCGGTCAGCGGTTTAGGCAAACTTTAACAAACATCCATCTATACTTTCGCATTAGTTATATTAGTAAGAATAACTTAAGTATTACATACTGTGTTACAAAAGGCTTGTAGAAAGGATGGGGATGTTCAGATTTAGTTCATTTTAAATTTAGAATAATTGTTGCAATCATTTTGCTGACGCTACTCTACTCTGTGGGCGTCCGATAGTGATCGACTTCACGGTAGCGAGCGTGGACAAAGAAGGCTTATTGAGGTCATATATACACACTATCTATATGTCTAGAGTTATAATTGAACCGAAAGACTATAAAAAGCATCAAAAACGCCCACTGCGTTAAAGCGCTGTAATTAATGTATAAACGTGATGTAATTAACTATAAATATACTGATTTAATATATGATTATATTTAAGACTAGCTGTTCCCATACGACTTCATCCGCATAAAATTATAAAAATTTAATTTTATTGTTCACATTTGTGAAATTATCAATTGCAAATGTCAAAATGACATGACATGATGTCAAACCATGGCAACATTACTTCCTTAATGTTGGGAACAACTTATGGTCTCTTTCCTACATTAGGGTTTTTATCCAAATTTATCGTAAGTGTAGGGCTTTTTATTAAAAAAGAGTTATTCGAAAATATGCTGTGATTGCTGACATCTTAGGCAACAAATAAGTGTGTGTTTACGCTTTATTATATTAGTATAGATTCTTAATTGATTATTTGAGATATATAATTTAAAATCAGTGTAGGTATAATAGTTACAGAGTATATCACGATTTTAATATTAATAATCTAGTGAAACTGTTTTCAATTCGATAAGAGTTCTGTTAACATTTTAAATGTGATGTAAATGCTTTTAGTTAAGTTATAATTAAGTTTATTGAATTTAAAAGCCGGTATTTATATTGTATAATTAAACTAGCTTTCGCCCGTGACTCCGCCCGCGTGGAACTAAAAAAAACAAAAGTGAATAGCCTATGTGTTCTTCCAGACTATACTCTACATCTTCAACCAAATTTCAACGGAATCTGTTCAGTCGTTTAGGCTACAAACTCTAACAAACATCCATCTAAACTTTCTCATTTATAATATTAGTATGAGTATGATTATGCCTTGAAGTCTGAACTTAAAACTTATGGAGATTTAAAAAAGAATGGTGCATTTTTAAACAAAGTTATCCAGCCTAACACTTACCTATTTACAGTAAAATGTCCTTGGAGTAAAATGATTTTAACTAACAATACATTCTTGTAATAAAATCACTTAAAATTATTTATTAATTTCAAGTGTACTTAACATATAACGACTCCTGCGCATACGAACTGCGATAAACGTTTCAACCCCCCCACCCTTAACCAGTCTATTGTTAAAGAAGGTGGGGTTCTAAAAAGGGGTCTTGTGTAAGAGTGAAACAGCATGATGTAACAAAAAACGTTAAAGTTTAGAAAAGGATGGATAGTTTTTTGTGACATAAAGGTGCTTACCTAATAGAGTGATATACGTTTAGAACTTATCTATTTTGTATCAATATTTCTCTGAAAATGATCTAATTCAGTTAGTGTTTACATTCTTTAAAAGTCATTACTTAAACGGATGTTTTTTTATAGATAATGTTACCTTAATGTAAAAAACTATTGTACCTTAACGTAAACTGGTTACCTTTTAAACCATGTTTATTTCGTTAAAGGGACAAATAAAAATTTAAATTGACGTTGCAATGTTTCATTTCTGATACCGTAGTAGATGATAATAAACTACTCTAATAAAGCATTTAGTGTTATTTAATAATACTAGTATGGTATTATATTATCTGTAGTAATATTGTTGAGAAACTGACATCTGATTCACACATTTTATTAAATAATACAAACAAACTAATTGTATAACTTAGAACTAATTTACACTCATTTCTGTTTAAATTCTAATAAGACAATAAACGACTTCTATTCCAATGGGTCTTATTTGACTTTACCGAAGTACATGTATCTTCATAAAAGCGTCAAGAAATGAATATAAATGCGTTAAAACACACCGAATAAGATGTGAGGAGGCAATTTGGATACAAAATGAGACAGTTTACTTCGAAAGTCACGTCCTGGAGTCTTCGGGCGCGAATATAACATTGCCTTTTTGTAGCTTAGGAATTGGATGTTGCACTACAAGTAGCGACATCTTGTGTTGATTTTCTAAAACTTTTACTTAAACTTTAATTTTTAAAAATGATTTATTATTATGCAAAAAATAATGTAAAATACAACAAAAGATGGCATACAAATTTCAAATTCTATTAATGAAAAAAACTTTTTTTTTAAATCTTTCAATGGTCCTGCCATCTATTGTGCAGTAGCGGACAAGCGAACTGTTTTACCATTTGTGTCGTATTACCGTCCGTGTCTATGTGTGCGTAAAAAATGGCGGGTACAATTTTTTGAATGTTTGGACTTGAACTCTGGAATTTTTAAAAAGGTTGCAATGAATGGCCGCCGTAATGGGTACCACTTCCAAAATAATAAAATATGAATCAACACAGAAATATTCGTGTATCACAATTGTTATAAAACATTCTTTTAATGTTTTATTTATGTTTGAGATTTGTGCAAATGTGTATTCGGTAATATTCAAATTCATTTTAAAAAGGATACATAATGTGTAAGATTGCCCAATTCGTAAACATTTAGTGGTAAATAAAATTAAAAAAATCTAAATTTTACCTCTAACAGATATTAATAATCGCAGTGTTTTTAAATAATTAAATATGTAATAAAAATTTATGGCTAAAAGAAACTTCATTAAGTCTCTGCCACTATGAATAAAATTCTACACGTTATAAAGAACTAGCTGTTCCAGTGCGGCTTCATACCCATGATCATATTATAAAAAATTTGGTTTATTGTTTACATTTGTCAAATTATCAATAGCAAATGACTGACATGACATGACAAATCTTGGCAATCTTGTTTCCTTGATGTTGGCAGCAACTTACGGCCTCTTTCCCTCATTAGGGATTTTATCCAAAATATTTACCGCCTAAGTTAAATCGCGTGAAAATATACGAGTATAGCCTAAAGCGTGACATAAGTGTAGGGATCTTTATTGAAGAAAAGAATTATTAAAAAATGTGCTGTGATTGCTGACATCTTAGGCAACAAAGAAGTATGTGTTTACGCTTTATTATAATAGTATATATAGACAGATATAGTATAGATTAAAATTAAAGTAATTAAAACGGTTAAATGGAATGACGTGTTTATTATATCGTTAAAGTAATTTGTCAGACATAAGTTGAATATTACAAAAAAACTATTCGCAACTGTCATTATTATAATCAAGCATTAATTAAGAAATATCACATATGCTATGTCCAACGACCATTTTTAAATTCAACTTCTACGAAACTGTACAAAAAATAGGAATTCACAGCTACTTAATTATTACATTTATTCCAAACGTCCACGAGAAGTACGAACATCCGAACGCACATTTTATAGCTGCTAGGCACAATTTATGTACATGCAACGAGCGAATTTATAGTTGAAAATTAAAAAAAAAAACAAAGCAACCACTGACAGGTAAATCTGATAACAGGCGATGCATGAAAAATGACTCCGCTCGTTTCTAATTAAAAAAAAACTAGTACAATAGACGTTTTTATTTTAATTTAAATTCGAAAGTCGCGAAAAAAATCGTCGCGCCAACTCGACCCCTGATTTTGTCGCGTGAAACAATGAAAGTGGAAATTTGACTACTCCTTTTGATAGGATTTGATTTAAAGCTGGCATTTCAAAGAATCGAGTACACTGTAACGAATGTCGAAATTATTCGCGTTCAGACAATAAGCTCGTTTTTTAACGTAAAAGTTTTTTTTTTGGTTAAAATTTTCGAATACCGTTCTGATTTTAATCAGCTCACAACCGGAAGGCGTTGTTTTTTTCGTCTGTGACATTTACGAGTATATCACTGCACCCCTTTTAATACACATATTTTTTCTTTTCATAGTCGTAGACTATTTTTTAGGACTGCAAAAAACATTTTACTGACCTATTGTCTAAGTAGTAATTTTAATAAAATTTATTACCACACAATTCCCTACACTGAATTTTTTGTAGCAACATTTTAAATTCAAACGTGGAACGTATATGGATGCTCGACAGCCAGCATTTACGCAATGAAAGCATAGATAAAACTCTATTAATATATTTTTAAATGGTACACAAGACCTGGTCTTGCCTAATAATTGCTGTATAATATTCGACAGGCGACACCTTACGCGGCACGTCAAACTTTATTTATGGTCATCAATAATGGCGGAAAAAAACTATAGCTACCTTTATACAGGACAATTTATCTTTCGATATTATCATGAAACTTGCTACGTTAATTAACTTCAAAATGGAATAACTTACAATTCAACTTTATTTTGTATTTTATTAATTTTTCGTCCGTTCAAAAATTGACCCCGAGGCTGGGCATGTGTTTGGACATAGCTGCTAGCTAAATGTTCATGAATGCATTGTAAGCTTATAACACTTACGTTAATTCGAACATATGTTAATACAAAATCGTATTACGTGTTGATGTTTACTATGCGAACAATTTCAACATTAATAAAACAACATTGGATGTTGTAAATCTAATCGTTTTGAAGAGTTTTTTTTTAATTAGCCCATAGGACTATTGAACTTGGCGTTTTACCAATGAGACAAAACGCAACGCCATAACATGTCACGTAATTCGTCCCTTTAAATGATTGTATAAATTTTTTTATCCAGCCAGTATTCTTAAAATATTCAGATTTGCACAAATGGTGCGTCACATTTAAAAGTAAAAAGTCAGAAACTTAAAATTAACAGAATTTAACGTGTGTTGTAAAAATTAATGAAGACAAAAGACCCCCTACGCGAGTATATTTCAGTTAATATCATAAACAATAAACACGTCAACGTATAAAATTCATTTATTTCCTTGTATTCAACCTTTTCCTATTCAACATTGTATAATTACAGTCATTCTTTTCCGACACGTCTTGTATACCGCATTGACCTCCCCCGCGCCCTCTCTCGCCCCCGTTAGACAACTCGCGTGCATTACAAGCGACTTTTCAAAATGGCCGACAACTTACGCATAGCGTGACCCAAGGGTTAACCATTAGTTGACACGGTCCAACGATACGGCGCCCACCATATTTATTTTAAAGTAGCTTTCGCCCGGGACTCCGTCCGCGTGGAATTAAAAAAAAAATTTTAAAATGTGTTTTTCCAGACTATCCTCTACCACATATACCAAATTTAGTCGAAATCCGTTCAGCCGTATAGACTACAAACTCTAACAAACATCCATCCATCCATCTAAACTTTCACATCTTACTCTCTTACTAATACTAATATTATAAATGCGAAAGTGTAGATGGATGGATGGATGGATGTTTGTTAGAGTTTGTAGCCTAAACTTTTGTATGTATGTAGTCTGAACGGATCCCGATGAAATTTGGTGTAGATGTAGAGGATAGTCTGAAAGAACACATAGGCTATACGCTTTTGTTTTTTTAATGCCAAGCGAACGGAGTCACGGGCGAAAGCTAGCTTATAATATTAGTAAATATGATTCTAACATTTCTATGACAGAAACTTATATCCTAATTCAATTAAGTTTTGTTTTAGTTTTTTGAATAGTGTTATTGATATAGTGTCTATGGCGAAAGACCTTAAAATCTCTTGAGGTTCTCTTTGAGTAGGAACGATTGAAAGTGCATATTTTTTTTTCTATTGAATAACACATTGTCAGGACTGAAGCAATCTCAGCTTGCTTAAAACTACAAAGCTATGCCTTATTTCCAATCTTATCGAAATATATATCATAAACAGCGCAAACCGATTGGTAATTAAATAAAATTTTGCAATTTGCATACAATAATCGATTGGTCGATGACTGAAATCGATGCTCTATTCACTTTAAGCCGACACCCGTTCATCTGTCGGCGGACATGTGAAACTTAATTATTGAAAAGTGAAACCGATTGGTTTATCAAGGTCGATTTGTACCGCGGCTGTGGGCTACGCAAATTGGAACTATACGCAGACCACATCTGCTAACCAGTCTCACCACACAACACGTGTCCTTCCAATTGACAGATGACAGATGTCAAAAATGTAGTAACAGCGACATCTTTTGGACAGAAACAAAGAGTGGATCATATTATAAATTTATTAAGATCACTCTTGATTAATGTATTCATTATATACAAGATGGGTTTTGCTTTTATAGCCAGAATAAAGTGCGGTTTATCGAATTTTTATTTGTATTTTTACATTATTAACAGAACATAATCGTGTCGTATTAAATAATGGAGACGAATACACCACAAAAAATGTTCTATCGTTTGCGATAAAAACAGGGCTTAGTTTCTAACGGCAGATCTAAACTTAGAGTACTTACTGCCATTGATCAAACCACAAATAGAGTAGTCACAGAGTAATATTAAAGATATAACAGATTTTTACCTTAGATAATTAAACTTTTAAGTTTCGTATCCTGTCTGAAGTGCTTTTTATACATGATGTTTAGAGAAATAATCTGATTATTTGTAGTTACAAAAATTGATATAACCGGATATCCTTTAAAAATCTTACTAATATTATAAATGTGAATGTTTAGATGGATAGATGTTTGTTAGAGTTTGTACCTTAAACTTGGCATAGATGTAAAGCATAGTCTGGAAGAACAAATAGGCTACTTGCTTTTGTTTCTTTTCATTGGACGGAGTCGCGGGCGAAAGCTAGTAGAAAATAAAAGGGAAATATAAATTTTGCCTTAAACATTGTATTGAATCTAACAATTGCTTGACTGTCGTTACATACAAAAAGCTACGTCATAGATATAAAAGGTATGTCCAGTCTACATTACCTATCATTGACATGACTTTAAGTCCAGTTACGTACAATAATAGATGTAGAGCTACACATATCCGTCGGCAGTTATGTAGCAGGAATAAATATCGCATGTTTATTCACAACTATACACACAATTTATGGTCTACTTTTCCCCTTGAGACCTCTATATAAAGTTCCTACAATGTTGAGTATTAAAAAAAAATTAATTAACTTTATTCACGTAACGCGTATAATTCGAATTTGAGAATGTATGTTTTGTGAAATGGAACGTTTTTAAATTACTGGCTGTATCCTCGACTTTGCGTGGATTTAAAAAACTAAATTAGTTAAGAGCGGACGCTACCTTTGACTAAACTATTGCATAACAGTTGTGCGATTGTCGATTATTTCGCAGCTAATTCAATTGTTTTGTTGCACAATTATAATCGAGTAGTGTGCGCACCTCCATATAAGCTCATAGGAATCAAAGTCAGACCAAACAGTTGTGCGATAGTTTAATTTCAAGTGTGCGCATTCTAAGTCTATACGTTATTCTGAAATGTAAGCTATCTTTGCTCCATGTCATATCTTCAGCTTTTTTAGTTAATTTACGTATTTATCCATATAGACGTTTATATTATCTAATAATTAGTAAGATTAACGGCTTTAATAAAAAGAAAAATAATAAAAAAAAGGCTTAAAACCGTTAAGACGATGTTGAGTACGTTTTTAATTAGTTCTTTTTCTGAAATAATTTATTTTAAAAGTATTTTCAAATTTGCTACGCCGTCAGTAGCTTTCTTTGTTTTATTTTTAAATCTCATCCGAAGGGAGGGAAATATTTTTACCTGGCAATACTTGAAGCTGGCTAATTGGTAACATTTCTATTTGATTTTATTTGCCCGTTGGATGTATTTAACGATCTCTTTAGGGGTAATTAAAATTTAATTTTTCTTCTATTTTTATTTCATCGTTTGCTTGAAGTGTCTTATTGAAAATAACAATAAGTAGAAGCTAAATGTTTCTTCAAATATTAAATTTTTAAATACAAGAAGTCTTAAGACTAAAAAACTTAACCCTTTTGATGAAATAATTAATTTAAATTCTAAATAAAATAAAATCTGCAATCGAATTATTGTAGTAATTAGTAGCTGTGGTTTGCTATGCAGATGGTACAGAAATTTCTAGGAGAATACCAATTTTCCAATATTACTAGTTAAACAGCAACATGTTAAATAATCTAGTCACAGTAATTACGTATCCTTCGACACACATTGTTGAATAAAAAAAGTTAAAACACATTTACTTCCGGCGGTATCGGTACTCCGATCAGTTTAGACAGTCAATTGACTATTTATTACCATTCTACTATCACTATTCTA
Organism: Papilio polytes; assembly: GCF_000836215.1. NCBI lineage: Eukaryota > Metazoa > Arthropoda > Insecta > Lepidoptera > Papilionidae > Papilio > Papilio polytes. The sequence goes on along the minus strand of NW_013528137.1, from coordinate 312,764 downwards.
ATATTAACTCTACTGTTTATACCAGGTGAATGCGACATCTTGCATTGTCACATAGATTAAAAATTAAATCCCTAGTGCATAAAGTTTTACGAAAAGCGCATTATCACTTCCTTTGTCTTTATATCATTTTGTCAAAAATTAAAAATCGAGCTTTGTTGCCAGTTTCTCCCAAATTAGAATAAAACCACAAACACTCGACACTGGCCCAATCCGCCGTGGGAGAGCCATAAACAAGAAATAGAATAGAATAGAAAATTAAAAATCCATTTTAATATTTGAATTTAGAATATTTTACGCCCATGAGTCATTTTACTATTGTATTAAAAAACAAGCCTGGAAATTATCATCTGCTTTCTTTAACATCAGTACGTATTATTTTTAAAATACAGAAAATTGTTAACAATTGAACATGTGAAATAACAGAAAACATTATTTGAATTAATTTTAACAGTCCCCATACATTTTAAAACACTATAAACATTTTAATGACAAATGAATTTATAACGAGTGCTTGAGTTTTATTTTAGAAGCAAACTTCTAACACAAAGAAATGTCTCCGACAGGCGACAGGCGACAGGCAGATGTTTTTACCTAGGTATAATATCTAAGTCTAGATTATCAAGTAGCCTGGTTGTTGCATAATTACACGATAATATCACCGTTTTCTATTTTATTTACAGCAGGTGCTTCTGCTCAGTATTAGATACTTTAAACGTTAATGTACAAGGTATAACATTCACTTTATTGACAAGGCTTTATAATTGATTTGTTTTTATAGTTATTTTAAAGACTAAGAGTAGCCCCAGTGGTTGTGAAAATAAGGAGTAAAAGGTTAGCATCGTATGGGCATATGAGAAGGGATGAATCGCATGTAACAAGAAGGACGTTAGTTATGAGTGGAGAGTACACTGGTAAAGGTGGATCTAGAAAGATATGGATGCATTACGTGAAAGGTGACATGATCAAGAAGAGAGTGATGACTGAGATGACGGATGATAGAGTCTTATGGAGGTTTTTTTCCTCACCTGTCTTGCCGACACCTACGGGAGTAGGATAAGGAGGATGTTGATGAGTTATTTTAAAAACTTCGTCAGTACAAATTTAAAGGAAGAGCTAACCTGCATACATCAGTTACTTGTCAATGAAAGTCCCGTCAAAATCGGTCCAATATTTTCGGAGATTACCTAGTACAAATTACGCACGAAGACAGACAGATAGACAGAATTTTAAAAATAATGTTTTCGTTATCAATAACGCAATTACGTCATATTCAAAAAATATGATATTTTGTCCATATTTCATAACAGCACTACATTTTAAATTACTGTGTAGAAATGCAATTTTTTCATATTCTTCTCTTAGTGTCAGAGGGATAAATTGCTGTCCAGTCTATTAAGGTCATAAAACTGGACCATTTAACTTAGACTGCTTCAAGACCTTATTACCTTGGATTAAGTTACAGATGTATAAGTAAGAGGATTTTATTTCCATTTTGATTACAATATCCCTAGTTAATGATTCTTTTATACTTAATTAAAATTAATATTTCAATTTACTCTACAACCTTCTCATTTATGGCTATGGGTTCCTGGTACATTTTATTTCGTATCTCACCAATTGTACCCAATTATAATAGTTAAAAAAATTAATGCAAATATTTAAAAAAAGTATCCGGAATTCTTTCCGGTTCCTAAAAGCCTAAACAATATCGTTATGTGGGAAAATGACACACGATAAAAATCTTTGTCTCTGAGTTTGAATGTGTTTTGATTTGCATAAGTTGCCAGTGTAAAATAATTTATAAAGAAATAGAATAAATTATAACCGAGGACAATGTCTTGGAGATGCATAGGGGAAGAAGTTATAATTAAAACTGGATGTTAAAGGGTTACCAATTCAATGTTTTTAAACGACACTTTATTATCTCGAGAAAATATAAATGTTGTTGATTAAAATTGTAATAAACATTTTAATATAATATTTTTATATTTTATTTTGGATCCTAAATTAAATTGCGCATGTAAAACATTAGGCATTTTTAAATATGTAATAATATTAATTGTATTGTTGTTAATATTTAATCATTTTTAACAAATTAAATCATTAAAACAAGAATATTAAAAAAAAATGTTCAAATGTGATGTAAAATTCTCCGAACCAATTAAAATTTAATAATGTTCAAAAATTTGAATTTGGAATTCCGATTTGAAATCAAAATTTCGTTACATCGTCAACCCTCAACGTGCCGAAGCACTTTACAAGCTTACATCTCACTTTACCCTTTTCTAATGATAATGAAAACCTGTTCCAACTATAACAATAATTCTTTTTTTTTTGTTTTAAAACAACCGGGTACTCTGGGGGGTCACATAATTGTGTCAACGCGATGCATTGTGATTTACTTTTACCTTTCCGAGTTTAAACAATAGCGGGCGAAGGGTTAAGAACAGATGTCGGTGCGTAACGAAATTCGGCAAGTTTTATTATTGTCTTAATAAACAGAGGTGCAATATGCAGATGAGCTATATTAAAATTACTTTTTTCTGTTCGGTTGCAACACTTCGTTTGTGGGAATCGCTGACCCCTTTTCGCATTCGGACGTCGGGATATCATTGTTAGTTACGCTTTTGTTTTTTTATACAACGGCAGTTTGAGTTATTACCGGTTTTATTTTAATCAAGCAGGAAATTCCGGAGTATAGAATTATCGTTTGACGGTTTAGTTTTTTTAATTAATTCCATATCTTAATGAGTGCCAGTATTTTATTATTACACATATGCAATGAATATAGGTGTCGCTAGACAATGATCTCGGTTAGGTCTATAGGAGAAGCCATATAATAAGATCGCTTATATTATGAGCATGATAAGAGATTGTCGATTATTTCTCAGCAAATTCAACTGTTTAGTTGCACAACTAACAATCGAGTAGTGTGCGCACCTCCATATACGTTCATAGGAATGCAATTGCGACTAAACAGTTATGCGATAATTTAGTCAATGCTGTGCACGCGCTCTTAATATCGTCGTATTCTAAGGAGTTCTTAATTATTTTATATTGTTAACTCTCTACCTCCAACCATATTCATAGGCGACGCCTGGAACGTCGCCTATGGGTTCATATTTTCGTTTATTATGTTTCTAAAGCTAACACTTAATCCAGTATTGTAAACTTCATTTTACAATCTCACTAGGCGTATCCGACAAATAGCAGCATTAATTAGAGAGTTCTTTCATCTGAATCATTAGTCGCGGAATGAATTGCATTCTATATACAGCGAGTCTGAATGAACAAGATCACCAAGCAAAATAACTCTCAATGCAATCAAGCGAGCAAATCATGCGTGAAATGATGGTATACTGCTGCCGGTTATGTACTAACTAAGGGCTTGTTTCGGTTACCCATTCAATAAGTAAATAAGTATATAGAGTCGTCGGTGTGTTAACAAACCTAATAATACATAAGCGGTAACAAGCGTTGGGGGATTGCATCTGATTTGAGTGAAAAAACTTCATCTCGTAGGGTGCAAGCTTATAAGGTTAGTGTACAATCGTGTGGTAAAGTGTTATGTTTTTTTACAAATATGCTTTTGCTTTTTAATGCTAAAAGTTTTCTCAGTACAAAAACATACGGCAAAAAGTCTTGTTAACAATAATAAAATATACGAGTATGTTAATCATAGTAATCATTGCTTCCATTTTTATTGACTTACAGCTCGATAAAAGATTGCTAGACTATATTTTTCTTTAGCTTTACATGTTATGAAAATATACATCATAATATGTTATGACTCTTACATTGAGAAGTCATTGCAATTTTATTCATTATTGACTATGGCCTAGTCACCCTAACTTAGGGTAGGCTCTGAGCCCCTCGGTGGGGACGTTTAGTGAGCTGGTGATGATGAACAACCATCTCATTTATATCAGTATCTCACTATTACTATATATCACTATTCAGATACACGCCGAACGGAAAAGACAAGCTTCTTATTTGTTATATTCTATTTTTTTTATGAAAAAAAGAATAGATAATAAATTCATTCAGTTTTGTTCGCGACTGTACCGAATAAAGTCCCCACTCGCCTTCGGATGAAAAGTTCATTTTCTTTAACGAATCCCTTCACTTTGAAATCTTTTACATAGCGGCTTGTCGATACATTTTTAATTTTCTTTTGAAGGGATCAGAATTTCTTTCCTTTGTTGCGCTCAGTTATATTTGCACTCCATTAAACTATATTGACAGTTAAATAAAAAGTTTTTAATAATACATTTTCTGCTTTTAGTTTGATGAAGTAAGTTAGGTTTTTAAATCTAATAATGATGCGTACTTGAAAGTCTATAATACGAATTGTGTAGTACAAAATTATTATTGGGTATCTATGAATTCCCGCATACTCGCTAAACTAATAAAAAGAATCAATCGACGTAAAGCAAGCGTCTTGGACACATTTGACTAAACTATCGCACAACTGTTGTTTTCCTTTCATTCCTACTTGATTTTCTGATTGGTGACTCACTACTTGCTTGTGCAACCAAACAGTTGAAATTGCGGCGAAACAATCGACAATCGCAAAACAGTTGGATAGTTATTCAATGACCTTATCCTTTGACTAAGTTTAGTCAAAGGTGCGCCCGCACTATATAAAACGCTTCTCGCATGCGGGGGCTATGGCATGCGGTAACAGGAAATCTCTCGCACCATACTTGACACTAAGGATTGATTAAACTGCGCTCTAAGAAGGTAGTATTTCGTTGATTTAGTTTGGCTTTATAAGTTTTTTTATTATTGTTATACCAATTAATTTTTGAACGCAGTAAATGAAAATATCGATTTCTAACATATCGTCCATATTTGATGGGATTTAAGAGAGGTCCCGGGGCGATAGATTTTAATAATAGGGTGGCGCCGCCCTCTAATTTATTTCAACAACTTTTACATAATATATTAAGGAACCTCGCAATATTTTTATAAAGAGAATTTTTTTAAATTATTGTCATTGCTAGGAATAACATATTATTTCAGACTTACTTTTAAACTAATGGTGCCATCATAATAAGTATGAAATAAAAGGCAAATTTATTTATTGTAGATAATAGACCGTATTATTTATTGAAAGCATAATAAAAGAACGATGATAAAAGCCTTTTTATTCCACCGCTACCTCTAGAACATTCTCTATATTTCTTGGGTAATATTAGTGAAGCCAAAAGTACCTTACTTAAACTATTTACCGATGGACGTTATAACTAGTAAATTCCGTTGAAAAACTAAATACACACTGTTCTCCAATATTTCTTAATTTAAAATACAATCCGCGTTCGTCAATTTTGTTTAATAAATTTTAATTATAACGTTTACTAATTTTTATTGCTATTAAGTCCGTCAAAAACTTTCAAAGGGCGTATAAAAATATAAAATCTTTGATAAGTTAAGCGAAAGGTTATATTATCTATAATAAAAAGGCTTCAAAAGACACCGCCCGATATTCCGTAATATTTATCAAGTGCCTGCAAAAGACAAGAGGATTGAGACCCGAAACTTTTCTGCGAATTATTGTTTGAGATTGTTTTTAATGGCTTTTCTTTCTTCTCGAATTTTCCCGAACATTCTTTTTTTATCTTTGATAAAGTCCGTTTATAATGTCTGGTAAATTCTCAAATCACAATCTAAGACAGTGATTTATTCCCATTTCATTTAGTGTCAGAAAGATAATAAAATAAGGTAGTTCTTGTAACTTAGTTGACGGATAATAATCACAAAGTGTGATGTAATTATAATTTGAAGCAGTGCAAGGCGCGAAACGACCGCGAACAACGCTAATAATCTGTCTGAAGATGGATCTCCGATTGGTCCGAAACTAGTTGGTGTTGCCACCGGAAAAATAGAAGTTAATAAGAGCCGTTAAATAATTACTTATATTTTACGTAATTAAAAATAAGAAGAATTTATCTTGAAACGAAATCATTAAAATTAATTTGAAAAATGTTCGTTGAAAATCTTCGTATAAAAATACCTTAAATGCCACATACGGTGCTCAAGCGGTAAAATGTCTAACTCAGCGACTCCCGATTTCGCAGATATCTTATTTTAAAAGGGAGCGACTTATTTTTCATCTCTAAGTATACGCTCCCCTTGCGTGCTTGCCGAACTTCAAAGGAGGGGGGATCTCTCCCCCCCTTGTTAACAAACTTCTACCTATCTGCATTTTTATTTAAGTTTCGACAAAATCCACCCCTTAATTCAATTTTTTCCCTAGAAAATTAATTAGTGAACACGTTTTCTGTTGATGATGCCGCGTTTTAATTTGCAAGGTATTAGTGACGTAAATATGTAGGGATTTTGTTTGGTGGGGGAGCGCGGGGGGAGGGATTTTCGACATTTTCATAATTATGCGGTAATTTCACCGCCCGATATAATTAAGGCGCCTTTAAGGTTCATAATTGTTATTCCGTAATAATTAACGGTATAAAATTCGAAGTATACGTAATTAATAATAGAACCGTTGCTCTTTTTTTTTCGTGGCTGATTCTTGAAGGCAATGGTCAGATGGAGAAAGTTTTGAGAGTTGTAAATAGAAAGTCTGCGCTGCCCAGTCGACTGGCTCCAGGATTCGCTTCAAACAGATATTATATACGTAAGTTTTTTACCAACATCTCGGACGAAATAAAAATAAATGTCTGAAGAACGTACGTTGCTCTGAAGCTTTATTTAACTTCATACTGCTGTGGGGGAAAATTTGTCTTTTTGCTTTCGAAAGACGACGTATTTGCATTCAACAATTTCAAACTTTTCACAGACAAATATAGCTTGCTGTATCGAGTTTGTGTTCACGCTGTATAAAACACATACAAAACCAAGAAAATATTTCTTCTGTAAAGTCATAATAATGACTGTTTTATACTCGCTTTCGTCCGCAACGCCATTCACGTGGAATTAGAAAAAATAAAACTAAGTTGCCTATGTGTTCCTCCCGACTATACTCTACATATATGCCAAATTTCATAGTGATCCGTTCAGCAGTTTAGGCTACAAACTCTTACAAACATCTATTCAAACTTTCGCAGTTATAATATTAGTAAGATAGAATATAAATATAGATAGTCAGCTACGGATTAACAAATTAATGAAAAAAACATACAGACGAATTGAGTACCTCCTTCTTTTGGGAAATCGGTCAAAAAAAAACTTCTGTAAGTAGATAAGGGATTAAAAATTATAATTTTGAATATTCTAGCGCTTTATTTCAAATTATCATATATCCCTTTTCACTTTATTTTAAACAATTCTCCTAAAATCAAAAATAAACTCACACGTTTTTATCATTCCAAAAAAGGTTTACAAAAAAAAACAATTGCTCATCGACTTCAAAAAAATGACTTCATCCCGAAGATTTCATTCAAAATACATTCACCGTAAGCGAGTTAAGTGGTAAACATTTAAAAAAAAAATGTTTACCGCGTAAAAAACTAACCTAACAATAAAAAGTAAATCACTCATAATTTAAATTCCGTTCACACAACAGATCAGGGGGGCCAACATAAAAAAATACCCTTAACTTTTTTTTTCAATTGGGCAAAAGTGTTTCTTATTATAAAGCCAGTAAGAAAATATTTGCATTATGGAATGTTTTTTACCTGTCTTCGGTTCCTATTGAATGATTTCTATGATTATTGGCACGAGCTATCGATATATTTTTATTGGCAATATTAACAATTGAATAGCTTCTTAACATGACAGGTGGAAGAATTTAATTGGATTACCATTAAGCAGTATTTAAAAAGAATATTGGATAAACATAAATTCCCTTATTAAGTGTGTGTGTGTAGTTTTTTTTAATACTGGTTTAAACTAATATTAGAAAGAAAACTCTTTTTGTTTGATTATAATAAATAGGCTCAAAAAAACTGAGCCGATTTTAAAAATTCTTTCCCCTTAGAAAGGTAATTTATCTCTAAGTAACATAGGCCATAGTTTTCCATTTCTGTACTGTTATTTTAAAATTTCACGCTGAGTCGCGGGCAATATCAAAAATGTTTGAGTTGATAATTTGCGATTTAGTGCCGAAAATATCAGAAATAAGTTCTTTCGTAAACATGACGCTATTTTAATCTAAACATACTTAATTAACTTAAATAAGTGTTTTTTTTATAATTTAGATGAAACCTTTTATTTTTCGCATTGCAATTCAAAGCCGTGGTAATCTTACTCTCACTAATATTATAATTGCGAAAGTTTTATTGGATGTTTGTTAGAAGATATCTCCTAAACTACTGAACGGATCTCTATGAAATTTGGCATAGATGTAGAGCATACTTTAGAAGAACACACAGGCTTGACGAATATTAATTCCGCGCAGACGAAATCTCTAGATAATAGAAAAATTGCAGTTGTATTATAACATCTTACATCAGCGCCATCGTACAATCCTACAAGCGTTGTTTAAAATACGGAGTAAATCGCCTCACAGGATCGGTACAGACACCGCTAGGGTCTTAACCTTGCAAACGGGTCTCTAGCGGCATCAGCCGGTTCTACGAACTTGAAATGTATACTAGTTTTATTGCGTGCTCTGTACACGATAAACCACCATCTGGTGAATAAAGCCGTACACACATAAAGGTAGATTTACTTAAGTAAAGAAAAATAAAAGTTATTCCAGATATTACTGACTTTTTTTTATAAAAATAACTGAACGCGGAACAATTAGGACAACATTTTGAACAAATAGTTTGACTAAGCCTTATAAAACTGTTCCTTTTTATATATGTTAATTATGAAAATACTCGGAGTCCTAAGAGTCAATAATTATCTGAATCGGTCCAGTATTTTATTAGTCTATATAAGAGACATTACATGTACTCAGTTATCACATTTTGAAAAACAATTTTAAATCATTTAACTTTCCTAGAAACAAATCAAAAACCAAATCAGTTTCCGTACTCAATACACGAACATTTATACGAAACAATGATGAAATTACCAAAGAATATGTTCTTACCTTTACTATCATAACCGTGGTCCTTATTTTCGATTTATTCTCTGCAATGTCTTTAGTTTTTTTCCAAAGGTTGGTAGTTACGAGAAGGGGTTTCTTTTGAGATGAATGGATCTGTTCCCGGTTTGTTTTACTAATAAAAAGGAGCATATGAACCAGTTTTGCTAGCCTCAGTCGTAGGCATTCGGTTCACAGCTTGGGTATTACGTTTATTGCTAACGGAGTTTTTAACCGTACTATATGAATTGTGCTGTCCGTGCTTTTATAGTTTTTCTTTACTAAATCTATGTGAGGTGTACACTTAACTACTCTGAGTGTAATAGTAAGTGGTATAGTCAAAGCCAAGAGGATAGATTTGTTTTTTTTTTTGGTATGTAATTAATAAAAAAAATGACTCGACCGATTTCAAAAATTCTTTTTCATTAAAACTAATACAGATTACATTTATTACTAAATTACTCCGCCCGGATGAAATCCTAGAGAAAGCACTTATTTTAATCGATCTTGTTGCTGTAATAAAAACACGTAAACTGACAGTTGTCTGTATTAAATTTCAACCAATTACATTGAAATAAGTGTAGCGTATCATAACTTCAGTAAACTTAATGTTAATACAAAAAAGTTATCACAAAGATCTGGATAACGTAAAAAGAATATTACTAGTGTATACCTAGTCTATTATAAAGGCGTAATTCTCATGTATAACAAAGGTATAATTGTTTTAAAAACACAAAGAACGGGCGTGGCTTAACGGTCTATAATTGCGCATGTTGATTGGTTATGGTGTATTGGCCGACGTTAAGGCGAGGCGGTTCTACTTATGAAGTAAATTAATATGCAGCCATTATAAAATTTGAAGTTTCCCGAATGCGGCACGCGATGGAAAATGGAGGGAACATTCAAACACTGGCTGGACGCGTGCATTATCGATTGTATTTCTTTTTATTCCCGATATTTGGAGATGCCAGTATTCGCGTATTAAACTCGATTGAAATTATTAATCGATGTTACATAGTTAAGATAGTACTTCATTTGCGATACTGGAGAAGTAGCGAATTGAAGTTCTTATAGTAGAAACGTTGTAAGAGATACATATTTGTAACCCAAAAACTGTACTGGCAAATTTATTTTAGGATAGTAACATTGAAGCAGGTAAAGAAAATTACGAAGAATATGTTTTAGATCAAATCATACTGTCATACTATTATCATATTGTCATCTTACTAATATTATAAATGCGAAAATTTAGATAGATGGATGTTTGTTAGAGTTTGTAGCCTAAACGACTGTACAGATTTCGATGAAATTTGGTATACATGTAGAGGATAGTCTGAAAGAACACATAGGCTACTCACTTTTGTTTTTTTTTAATTCCACCCGGACGGATTCGCAGGAAAAAGCTAGTATAATGTATAGTACTCGTATTACATATCGATTTTTAAATATATGCATCGCCCTTTATATAAGCCCACCCACGGCCTTAAAAGCCGTTACCCCATAATTCTAATCAGTACACAATAAATAAGCACATAAGGATAGTATTGAACCGTCGTTAGTCCCCTAAAGAAAAAAACTCATATAAAAAACTGTGGGGTTCGAACCCCACCCTCGCCGTTTTTTTCGTCGATTCGTCACCCCACATTTAGATATCGTTTGTATTGGTACATAATGAGTATTGATTTTTATGTCTACCAATTATTTAAATAATCCTTTTTATATATTTCAATATTACACTAGCGATCTTCCCCAGCTTCACATGGTTGGCAAAGAATATAATTTTATCTTTTCATATCAATACCTTGTTGATGTAAATTATTGCCAGTAATTAATAAAATCATGTAGCTTTCTTATAGAGAAGATTTTTTTAATTGCTCCAGTTCAGAGCCTATTTAATTTAACAAGCAAATAAACAATCTTCCCTTCCCTTCAATCTTCCCTGTTTATAATATTTTTATCCTAAAAATTGTAATTTGGATCTCTTGTAATTTGAGGCTAAAATAGTTTTGATTTTTTTTGATGAAGTTAGAGTTATTACTTTTAAAAATTCAGACAGTGCAATTACGCAAATGTTTAATTACGTTTATTTTTTAATATTTTATGACATAATAGATAATAATAAATCTCCAATGCGACAGTGCTGGAAACTTAGAAATGATTACCTGGCAGAAATTTCAGCATCGGGTAAAAATCGACAGGCGCGGGGGCGACGTTTTCAAAGATGGCTGCCGTGCCTCTTAGCACCCTATTTTTGTGTTCTTGCCTCCCCCACAGCGCCCCTGTTTATGCATTTGGCCCTGTCGCCCCTACGCTCGCAAATGCACCCGGTTTTTGTTTTGAGCTGCCGTGGGGAATTAAAAAAAAATGATTTCGACTTGCAAGTCGTTGAAAACCAGCGTACATTTTAATTGGACGGTTTTGTTTTTAGTTTTCAAGTAATGAGACCGACGCGTAATATAAATAATTAGGATCTTAAGTTTTTTTCATGTTTTTTGAAAAAAAATCAACATTTTCGCTATTTATTTACGTTTTGGTGGAGAAAATAGCAATTTTAAAAGAAATAGTAAAGTTTAAAAATAATTCTTGTTATAAACTTTAAGTAATGATAACCATAGAATTAGCTTTCGCCCGCGGTTCTGTCCGAAAATAAAGAAATGAAAATATGCCTATGCCTATGCAATGTCATATAATTAACTACTGAACCATTAACACTTTATTTTGTTAGCAACATATTTAATGTATTTAAAATTTGCCAAAACTTTTGGGAAACAGTTCTAAGTTATCTCCTACAAATGTATTTTATTGGTTAATTACCTTATATCTGTAATTATTTTAACAGTATTTTATTAATATTACTAATATCATAAATGACTGGATAGTTTGGAAAAACACGTAGGTTTACATTTTTTTTAAACACAGACGGAGTCACGGGCGAAAGCTATTCCTTAATACATCAATCAACAATGTTTTTTAATATACGTACCTATGTAAAAATTATTTCATAAAAAGATTACTCTTCTTTAAAAGAATATTCCCCTACTTTTACGAACCCCTACGAAAACCAATTAAGAACTTCGAATCTGATTTTTAGCCTCGTTAGGCGATTGAGAATGTACGAACTACGAGATGAATGTTTTAGAACAAAGAGTATACAGATTTTCATCACATTTGAGTTTAAATAAATAAATGTTTGATAAAAGAAACTGTTTTTTTATAGTTTAGCAATAAAATCATTTTAACAGGTAGCTATTGCAAGTAATACCGTGCGTGCAGAATTTAAAATAAAAACGAAATAAGTTGATTATGTGTTCTTCCAAACTACGTTCAATATCTTTGCCAAATTTTACCGACCGTTTAAGAGATACATTCTAACAAACATCCATAAAACTTTCGTATTTACTTTACTAAATAAATAGCCTATATGTTACTGACTGACTTTTTAAAACGGTCCAGTAATCTTTGAGTTAAACATACAAAAATACAAATCTTTCTCTTCATAATATTAATATAAACAAACGCCAATTTATCTCAGAATAACTTGCTATACCCCAATAAAATACGTTGCAATTTAAATAACTTTTTATTACATTCTTATGAAAACAGTATTTATAATTAGACAGTTACAGAAGACAGGCAAAAACCCTTCGCTATGATAGTCAAGGTAGGTCGATGTATGTCACCGTTTCTTTTGGTTTTTGACGCGCATTCTTCGTATACAAGTACTTGACACAGTACTCTCCCAAGATAGAAACAGGCTATTGTTTTTTAATCAACTTGTTAACTTAAACAATTTATGAAGATTAAATTTATTATCATTTGTTTTATTCTCTTTAAAAGATAAAATTACATTCTATGATTCTATTTATAACAGAACTAGCTTTCGCCCCCAACACTGCTCGCGTGGTATTAAAAAAAAAAACAAAACAAAAAACCAAGACTCTACATCTGTACCTTGAGATCTATATAGCAGTTTAGGCTACAAATTCTAACAGCATCTATCCATCCATGTGAACTTTCACATTTATAATATTAGTATGATTAAAATAACTACAAGTGAATGTTACTCTCTAGTCAATTAATCAATCAAGTTTAAAACAATAATGCATCGAATTTCTACACCAGTTGAATAAGCTCCAGTACCAGTACTGGAGTTCAGTAACTCGAGCAAGTACTGCATGTTATGAACGCGGCATGTATCCGCTAAGGCGCACGTAGGGGGCGCCACCCTCAGGGCGGCAGGCGGCGGGCGGCGGGGGGCGGGCCGGAGGGGAAGACACACCCCCCTTGTTGCATCATACAAATGTGAATCTACAATAAAAAATTGAAGACTTTCTGTCCTTTTGTCTACACTTTTAAAATATAAATAGCTCTTTGAAGAGGATTTTATTGTTTTATTTTAACATGAATGGAGTTATTTTTATTGAAGTTATTAAAAAAATATTCACATTATTTAATTTTAGGTTATAACGTAATCTCTTTAAAATGTTAAGTTAGCATCTAAATAATGCGTCAAGAAACTTAAAATAGAGATAAAAATAAGAACTACGTAATGGAAGTTTAACTTGCGATCATAATATTGCTTTAACATGTGTCTGCTACACTTAAAAAAATGTTAATTAGATATGCTTCCTCAAAGATTTTATAAGAACAAAACAACTTTTATTCATCCCTATATGTGTCGTTAATTAATTTCTAGAAACGCTAAGAAAAATTAAAAAGCAATATAAATAAAACCTCATGCTTATAGAATATAAAAGAAAATAAACAAGCAAAGCAGTGTGCACAGTGTATAGCGACCGCACATTGCTTCGAGTCCTCCCCTTTTCCCCACCCCGCGGATTCTTTCTCTTATTTCCCGGCTTTTTTCGGTGGCCATTTTTTCCGCGCACGCGCCGTGCTCGGCCAGACCCCTTGGCCGTCGAAACGCATCGATTTATTCCGATGTGATAGCTGTAAATAAAATAGAGGGTTGATCGTTGCCAGGGGATGTGCCGTCTTCGTATACGATACTCGAGTGAACTTGAAGCTAGAACTTCAATGCTGAAATTCTTAGAAGTTATTATAAGATACTAGCTTTCGCCTGCGACTCCGTCTGCGTCGTATTATAAAACACAAAACCAGGTAGCCTATGTGTTCTTCAAGACTATCATCTACATCTATGCCAATTTTAATTGACATCCGTTCTGCAGTTTAGACTACACATTCTAACAAACATCCATCCATCTAAACTTTCACATTTGTAATATTATTAATAGTGAAATAATAAGTAACTAGTAATAGTTAGATTATAAGATTAATATTTTAATGAGTTTCTTTAAATGTAGTATTTATTTATTTTGCTTATACTGTTTTTTGCGTTTAATGCAATTCGGCAAATGAAATAACAAAGATTTCTGATAATATAACCATTGTTTGTTATGTACTTTTAATTTTTGCTTGTTTTTATAGGTTGGTAGTAAAGATCTTCTTTATTCATTGAAAAATATTAAATAAGAGAATTGTAAAAATCAGAATTGCTATTGGACTATTTTAAATTTTGTTTTTTTATCGCACTTTGTTGCTTTCTTTATAGTGGTTTTATATAACCATGTTGTACACCTACTCGTTTTTAATTATGTATTTAAATAAAATAAATCTTACACCCTGTATATCAAGACATATGACGAAATTGCATTGCTTTATTTTATTCGACAGTCTATTTGTTATCGCTTAAACCAGATTACAAATCGAAAAAAGGTTCGAATTATTACATTATGACGGTTAATTTCCCATCGATCAGGCTGCGAGGAGGTTGTATGGCCATTCCAGCGCAATCGGGGCTGCGGCTTGGCGCCAAATTGCAATATCCGGTTACACTCGGCGACGTACTTCCGGTCCACGTAACTACGTCAGGCACGCCCATTTAGTGACGTCGTTTCATTTGAAGATTGAAACGAGAAAGAGGGCAAGTAGTGTGAAATTGTATTGGGACACGGGTATCTTATAGTATACCATTAGTTGTTGCTCGAAACTTCATATACGTAAAATAAAAAGTCATAAAGAGTACATCTTATGTTACTCACTGATAACGTAGCTTTTTAATTGTGAAAGAAGTTTTGAAATCGGCACAGTAGTTTTTGTTTAATACCTTTAGTTACCAAATTTTACCTCTTTATAATAAAGTAGAGTATAGATTACAAAAAAAAAAGTAGATATTGTTTAGTTTAACACATGTTTTAACACTTTGACTGTTATTAATAAATATAGACAAGGATGGTATTCAAATTTTAAATATTTTAGAAATTGAAAAATATATTTTCAAACTCAAAAGATCCCCCGATATAATAGAATTATTTCTGAACATGTTACGGACTAATTAGATCATACTACCTCCAGCAAAGGTACGATGTGGTTTTTCCAATTATTTTTAAAAGTCTTTATAGTATATTGCCTACCTTAATTATGAATTATAAGGGTTCAAATTCAAGAATACAGCTAAATCTTACTAAGATTACAAATGCGAAGTTTATGGTAGTTTGTTACAGTTTGTAGCCTAAACTGCTAAACGAATCTCGATGAAATTTGGCATAGATATAAAATCTGGCGGAACACATAGGCTACTCACTTATTTTTTTTAATACCACTCTGACGCACTAGCGGAAGAAAGATAGCGGAAGAAAGTTATTACTAATAACAACAAAATGTTTGTTTTTTCGATCAAAATGGCGTTAAAAGCAGCGCATAAAGTTACACTTTAAAAAATATGTTAAAGAGTCACATAATGAATGCAGAAAGTAATAAGTCTTTTCTAAACAACCTTATAAATAAACGGACATGTAAGTAAACATTCTTCAGACTTCAAAGAGCATATACTAAACGTACAAACGCAATAAAAACTCATAAAACGGGCAATGACAAAAGATGTCTCGCATAAGAAAGACTCCCTCTCAAACATTTATGACATGTAAAAAAGTTTTGACGACCTCTGCATAGTGTGCCAAAAGGAAAAATTGGGGGCTCCTGCCTCGCTGAAGATCCCCTGTGTACCTACGTTTCTCCTTATTAACGAGATTGCGCGTCATGATGCAATAGTCTTGATACTTGTGAATTTAATTAACGACAGATTTATTTCACTTAGCAACAAGAAAATCTAACATTTCATTCAACAATTAACTATGTACTTGTCTACGAAACTAATGATTTGCATAGAAATTTCAATACCCCTGTATATTGACAAGGTAACCCCAAACATGACTGTTAATAAAAAAATACGAATCCATTCCCAATCTCAGAATGAGATATGAAAAGACAAACATAAAAATGATTCAAATGAAGCTACAGATTAGTTTGTTACTTTTATATTCCATTTATCGTAATATTGCAAAATATAGAAGGATCAAGTATATTTAGACGTCATATACAGTCTCAATGCCTACGCCTTGTTTCTTTTTCGCAGGGAAGCTACCGCCCCATGCATAATGGAGGCAAGTGTGCAGAATGCACGTCGGCCCTTGAAAACCTCCTACATAGGCGCGACCGTGTATAACTAACCTTACATGCTAATTAATTTGACGACTCGTTAACGTGTATGGCATACGTATAACTGCATTGCGATTTTGTTGTTATTTCATGTTGAAACGAATTAAGCATTCAAGAATTTGTGCTTTCTGTTTTAACTAGTTTTACATAAATACGTCTACAGCGAGAAAACAATCTAATGGTTTTTTGGACATTGTCTTATATGGTACGACTTAGAGTTTTTCTAAAAGCAAGTGTACCATTTTCTCAAAAGCCGGTAACGCATCTGTAATTCTTCTAGCATGCCGTGTCCCCTGTCGTCGTGTGCCTACCCGGGGGTTCGAAAAAGACGGCTGATTTGTCAAGCTGGTTATAACAGAGTTTTAAAGTCTGGATTAGAGCATAGCTTTCACGAAGGAGGACGAAGTCGTAGACTTACAACAAATTATGCATAAGTCAGGTCTTTTGAATGTATTAGTTGATTAGTTTTATAAATTACTAGCTTGCACCCGCGACTCTATCGGCGTAGAATTAAAAAAAAAACAAAAGTGAGCAGTCACTGTTCTTCCAGACTATCATCTACGTCTATGCCTAATTTCATTGAGATCCGTTCAGCCGTTTAGGCACCAAATGAACAAACATCCATCTAAAATTTCGCATTTATAATATTAGTAAGAATTCTTATACATGTAGTGTTTACAGTTCACCAATTAAAAAACAAACACTTCCTCTTTATGTCAACTTACATAATACTCAGCTGCCTTAACATAAGTTTGATCTCTTCACCTTTTACGCAAACAAAATGTGTACTAACACATCTGTTAATTGGCACCTGACTTTAATATGAAAATCAAAACGCAATTAATAATGTTACATAAACGGACGTGATTTTTTTATTTAACATGTGTCTGATTTTTTATAACCTTCAATGACACCTTTTCGTTAAATATTTTTATTCATTACTCGCTTTTGCTTGCGACTTTGTCCGCGTGAAATTTAAAAATAGCCTATGTTACTCACCGATAACTTAGCTTTCTTACGGTAAAAGAATATTTAAAATCGGCTCTGTAGTTTTCGAATATATCCATACATAGAAAAATACAAATCTTTTCTCTTTATAATATCAGTAAAGATAGGTATGCTAAGGCTTCGCCAGGGGTGATAATAGTTGTTAGCTACAATAGTTTGTAGCTCGCGCAGGTCCTTCTACACTGGTTCTTCACGGAGTCTGTCGTCAACATCAGGTTCGGTTGAGGATCTTCTGCATTCTTCACGAAGTAGCTCAGCAGGATTCAACAGCTTGTTAAATATAAAGGAAAAAGGGAAAGTCTCTACTCCCAGAAGCATTACAATAAAAAAGGTTTCAATGCAAGTATTACTTAGTTTAAAAATAACTTAATTATTAGTCTTGAGTTTAATAACAAAGGTTAACCATCAGAACTTAACGTGACATTCAAATTAAGGCCAGGTGCAGTCGATTTGCGTATTAAAAAATTCAATACTCGCCAAAAAATTCCATTGTTTAGTACAAAACTGACCCTTTACACTAGAAATAAAATAAAAAATAACAATACATACAAATTCATTGAATAATCAATCTAATTACAATAAAATAAGATTACTTTTTCATTGTAGTTCAGCGATGGTCCATTCATGGTCCTTAAGTGTAAATCTATTGTGATGTGACCCTTATTGTTTTTTGACCGAGGATAGTACAAGCCGTAAATAATTATGTACTTAAACAAAAGATGTACAGGTAGCCAGCTGCCAGCGGATTTACTATAATATGGACGCATTTGACCCTTCGGTAACCTTTTGATAAAATCAAATAGTAATAATAATCAGTTTAAAAAGTGCAGAACTGGCTATTTTTTTTGTTTTAGTTTTGTTATCCCGGTGATTGTCAGACGTCTATGTGCACTCCACAGAAAAAGGTCGAGGTAGACTCTAGCTACCGAATACGGTGACGCCTACACTTCAATAAAGCTCTTAAAATTAGCACCTATTAGGTACATATTGATCAATGCGATAATCACCTTTCTGTCTATATCCTAATTATAAATAATATGAATTTTGAGTTTTGTGGAAATTTGTTTAAAAATAAACAGAGGGTGTCAATTTTAATTTACTTAGTTACAAAACCTCTAGGGCGCCATCTATGAAAAGTACGCTGCATTATTATGGCATTACGAAAAATCATCCATGTCTCTTGAGTTTTGGTGTACGACGTATTATTATTTTATAGTTATAGTTGATTTTGATAATTTAATGAACGAAAAATTAGACATCTTGTTAAGATATTTAAAAAAAATGTTGTAATTAGACGATTTACAATTATAACTGTTATGATATCATTTGAGAACAGCGCCATCTGTAAATACAGTAACACACTAGTATTAATTGAATTGAGATTTTGAGTTAACATTGTGCCCATAGATGGCATTGTTTCAAAAAAGCCTACAAACATCATTTTTTAGAACAATAGTAAAAAATACTGTAAGTTAACTATAAATAACCATTGTGTTTTATTAAAAACTAGATGTACAATTATTTCGTGTTACCTACCTTCTATTTTATTCCCTGTTTTCCGCTACAAGGGACCACACCATATTCCCGGGATAAATTCAAGGCTCCAGATTTTCAACTATTAGTATTCACTATTAAACACATTGTTTTTTTATAGGTTTCCCACAATTATAAAGACTTTATTGCATCGCTTTAATCAGAGTATCTTTTTGCTGTATGATAATTTATTTACAATAAAAACCATATCTAAATTTACAAGATCATTTTTATCTTTAGAATTTGATATGCAATAAATTACCATAATGCAGAAATAAAGTAAATATCACTCTTCCTGTTACACTATATTACTTCCGGGTACATATTGAGAATCAGGACGTAATTTCGAATTTACAAACGAACTATTTAAATATTATTTTATGAAAAATTCTTAGTAGGAAGCAGGAAGTGGATTACGTGACTTGCATCAATCCGGTTATGGGTGTCGTTCTAGATTATTATAACCGAAAATATAATATAATAAAAAAGAGTAGAATTGTGGTCAACCAGACTATGGTCTACGGACCATACACATAGGAACACATAGACTATTTTGTCATAGTCAATTTCATCGAGATGGTTTTAGCAGTTAAGTCTACAAAATCTAACCAACATTCATCCATTTAAACTTCTGCATTTATAAAATTAGTTAATGGCCTTAAGCCCGGTGAATCTGTAAATGCCTCTTCAAGGCAAACAGTGGCCATTCAGTCGAAAAAAAAATATCGAAGTATTTAACAATTCATTGCAATTTTGTTGTAATAAAAACATTAAATGAATAATAAAGTAATAATAATGCTTAGAGATCTTATTTATTGCATCTTTTAACTATTTTTAATAATAAAATAAGGAAGTCAAATTTGTCCTACAAGAAGATTGTTTCTGTACAATTTGTTTTGCCTAAAATAGGCATAGTGATTAAATTAAACGAACACGAAACAGAAAATTTATGACGGCCATTAGATAAGATAAAGGACAATAAAACAATCATGTTTAAAAAACTTCGAGGTAATTTTTTTTGGAACTAAAAACTAATATTAATTATTTAAATATTGTAGTTAATAAAAGACACTGGATTGTTTAAAACTAGTCAAAATTTCAACACGTTTTTATTTATTATATATACAACCCAAATCTACCAAAAAGTCTTTCAACGCCTAAATTTAATTTTAAATATCACATTTTTATCACAGCTTCTTCATTAATCATTTTCAAACTTCTTAAAATGAAATCGTTTTCCCTTTTAAGACCCTTCTCACCTAAATAATAAGGGTAATTATTATCTGTCGCAAGATAGAATATACCTTCTTTACTTTTATCCACATTCAATCCTAATAAATTTGTTACTAAAGGTTTCCTCTCATAGCACTCTCTATTTCTCGCTTGCTGTACTGAATCACATTGTAAAGCTATAAATTTACCAGGATGCTTTAATGCTGCTATCCAAAGCGTATAAGATCTTATATGACTACACAATACATTACAAGGCATCCATAAAACATCACCAGGCTGGTATTCACCACCATTCACATAAAAATTAACATGACCCGTAGGTGCTGCAAGTCCGTATCCATCTATGTTAGTCTTAATAACATCAACGAAATCAGCATCCGACATATCCAAACGATCTTCAGGACCGAGGTTTCTAAAACAAGGTCCAGATGGATCAAGACCGGTTAGTCTTGATATATTCTTGCCGGTTATCTCTTGGAATTTTTTTGCTAAGTAACTCATCGTATGCGCTCCAAGACTTAGACCGACGATTTCTAGCTTCTTAGGATCTAGTCCCTCCTCCATTAGTACTATCAACATTTTAGCTGCGTGTCTGCCGACTGGACGCATGAAGCGAGCGGCCCTGAAATATAATTACGTATGATTTTAACATTGCAAAATATTCAAAAGATTGCTCATAAGAATCAACTCGCGTTTTTATCAACGGCGCCGCCGTTGCACTAATGCCGGGTTGATAGCCTTATATCACAATGGAAAAACTAAATCTGTTTTTGTATTATTAATGAATAGTTATATAAAATAGAATTTTAAAATATAAGTTTCATATGCTCTATCATACTCTACCCATCGGCATTCAAATACAACCGTCATATTTATGAGAGGTCTGAATATTGTTTATACTAACATCGGATACTCCATAGTGGTAAACATATTGGTGTCCAGTAAGATCACATTATAATTTAACTCTTGATATGCCGCAGCAATAGATGATGCGACGGGAAAGTTAGGGCTGTCAAGGAATCCACCAATGTAGAGTAAAGTCTTCTTCTTAAAGTCGATATCTTTGTCACGAGCTAATTGGCGCATTTGGAAGTATGTGTACTTGACGTGGCGTGCGCTGAAAATGTTCCCCGGACCTTGTACGTAGAATGATAAATACTTTAACGCCTTCTTCGTTATAATTGCCTCCTTACTTGAACCTGGACCTGAAACAGTAAATGATATTTCTATTTGAATATATCCAGTACAGTAGAGCGTCGGTGGCTCAATGGTTTAAACACTTGACTTGTAATCTATAGGTCTTGGGTTCGAATCCCGCCATGTACCAATGTGATTTTCAATTTTTCGAATTTTCATACGTATATAATTTACCCGACGTTCTTACGGTGAAGGAAAACATCGTGATGCAACCTGCACATATCGGCGAAGAAATTCAAAGATATGTGTGAAGTCAACCAACCCGCACTGGGCCAGCGTTGTTGACTATGGCCTAGTTACCCCTTTCTTAGGGTAGGCTCCGAGCCCCTCGGTGGAGACTTTTAGAGAGCTGGTAATGATATCCAGTACTAAAATTATTGTAAACATAACAATTGAAAACTAGTCAGTCCGTAGGTCTGACATGACATAATCTCATACCAGGTTTCGCCAGCGAAATAGCCTATATGGTCTTTCACTCTATCCTCTATATAAACATGCAGAATTTCATTTAGATCTGTTCAGCAGTTTAGATTACAAACTCTAATAAGCATACATCCGTCTAAACTTTAGCATTTATAATTTTTGTGAGAGAGATTTCATTAGAAAAAAATGTCGATTGTAAGAAAGAGCAAATGACATTGTGTTACATAAAGAAAACATTATATCAGATATACATATTTGGAAATTTCCAATATGTCAATTATTTAGGAAATCAATAAATATGTGCATAAATATGTGCGGTGTAAATGTCAATAGGAAGAATGTTTTTTAAAAGGAAACCGTATTATTGTTTTTGAATAATATTGATATTTCAAAGTCACAAATTTTCATGGATTATGCACTCGATGAAATATCACATAAAGTAGTTTGTTTTCACAGATATCTTACTAATATTATATAGGTATTCGACAATTTAGTTGGATGTTTGTTGGAGTTTGCTGCCTAAAACGCTAAACGGATATCGATGAAATTTGGCATAGATGTAGAGCATAGTATGGAAGAACACATTGGCTACTCATTTTTAATTTTATACTTCCAAAGGGGAGTCGCGTCCGGAAACTAGTAGGTAAATAATTTTACGCCCTAATCAATGTTAACAATATAATTCGACTTTTAATAGCTTAACCAATCGCTTTTTTGTTTACGATAAACATTAATTATTCATAGTCTAAGGAAATATAAGTACAACAACGAACCTACGGAATAAAAATGAAGTGGGTCATATGACCATACTTGAAGAACACACATTGTTTTGTCCTTGCTGATACCAAATTAACTATGAACAAGCTTATCGTGCTGTTTAAATACATGTAAAAATATTGTTATCTCTTTTCTTTTCAAACAGAATGATAGTGATGACAAGTTCGTATGTGTAAGTGACCATGGTCGTCGTTAGTCGATGATCTAAGCTAGGCGTAGGTTTGGTGTTATCATTAAATTGGCGTTATTCGAAGTGCTTTTGATATCTTTGTTAAATTTTCTAATAAAAAATGTATATTTGTTTACAAAATAATGACGCACTACAGTAATAAGTAGTAATCTTGAAAAAACACTCATAGCTATATATGCACACACACACAAACATATACTTACGCATCTATTCGCATTCATACACACGCACACATGCAAAAACACATTAAGGTAGTTTTACCATATAATATTATATATCTTACTAATCTTACTATTCTTACTAATATTATAAATGCGAAAGTTTAGTTTAGCTTTCGTCCGCGACTCCGTCCGCGTGGTATTAAAAAAAAACAAAACCAAGTAGCCTATGTGTTCTTCCAGACTCCCCTACATGTATGCTAAATTTCATTGAGATCCGTTCAGCAGTGTAAGCTACAAACTCTAACAAACATCCATCTAAACTTTCGCATTAATAATATTAAAAGTAAGAAGTAAGATTTGAAAAGTATATATTTTTTTTAATTAATAGTTAAAACGGTTTTAAAGTACGAATTGTTAGAAAAAAACAAACGAATCGATAACCTCCTTTTGGGAAGTCGATCTAAAATTTAATCGTTTACATTTAACTTGTGCATAATATTAGAATCGTGTATCTACGAAGAAATACTTTACATTTGAGTTTTTACTTATTACAGGGTTGTAAGGTTATAAAAAACCAATTAATCACAAACTTAATTTTCAACATAAGTTATTCTAAAAAACATTAAGAAGTAGTAATAAAGAGTAATAAATGCTTTGACGCGTGAGAAAAATCCACTTTTTTGATAAAAACAAAAAATGTATTTCGTTTTGTTACAAGAATATGCATACGAGATATCAAGAATACTTTTGCATTTTATATGTATGTTGTGTACAACGTATATTAATATGTGTTAAGTGCAAAAGCAGTAGAACATTTGTTTTAAATATTTTTTCCCCGTTCCCGTGCGACTTCATCCATATGAAATTATGAAAATTTTATTTTATTGTTCACATTTATCAAATTATCAAACTGACATGACAAGAGAAACCTTGGCAATTTTGTTTCCTTGATGTTGGCAGCAACTTATGGTCTCTTTCCCACATTAGGGATTTTTTCCAAAATATTTACCTCATAAGTTTAATGGCGTGAAAATATATAGTCTAAAGCGTAACGTAAGTGTAGGGCTCTTGATTAAAAAAAATATGCTGTAATTGCTGACATCTTAGGCAACAAAGAAGTGTGTGTTTACGCTTTATTATAATAGTATAGATAATTTTGTTGTGTCGAAATCCGTTTGTTAAAAATTTAATTAAGGTATTGACTGAATTGGCCTCCTTTAAAGTTCCACTCACCTCAGTTCACCTCCACATCGACAAAATTTAACACAATTAACGATTATTAATTTTTAAATTTCAATGCAAAACTGGTTTCTCTATAAAAACTTCGTAAGGAAGTAAACTATTTATTTCAATGTGACCTCAAACAGCGAAAGGGCTTAAGGAAGTACGCTGTTAATTGATAGCCACCCTTCAATCCCAACGATAAAAAATCGCGTTAAAAATGCTGCAATGTTATACGATTTGAGAATAAAGTCAAGTCCCTTTAATTGTTATTTTTCTTATGCTAGATTGCTGAAGTCTCCATTTATTTTATCACTAGCATGCACGCGATTTCGTCGAAAAATATATCCTATATTATTCACAGATAAGTTACCTTAATTAGTTAAAAGGAATTTTAAAATCGGCTCAGTAGTTTTTGAGTTATTTCAATACATACAAAAATACAAATCTTTCTCTTTATAATATTAGGGTAGATATAGATTATCTAGTGATTCATTAGTTAAGTTGATCTAAGTTATCAAAGGAGTAAAACTCAAATTACGTAGTTCGGAAACGCGTTTCATGAAGTTTTCGAACCAAAAAAACTAACGAATATTTAAATGTAGCTAGGAAATCGACCATAAAAAGATGGCAAACGAGCCGCCATATTACCCTTCAATAGCAAAGACACTGCTAGCCAAAGATTCAACAAATTAAATGTCACCAAATGTATAATCTACTAGAAAGGATAATTCCCTCATTACGTCCCCTCCCCTGTCATACCACTTCCCTTACTATCCAGGTTGATAATTGCTTTTAAAGAAAATTTTGTTAAAATACGGTAAATTGTAAAATCTAAATATTCTATGACTGCATTGCTCTTTGTTAGCCAAACAATGTTTTATGAAGATAAATGGCATTTAACAATGTCTGTTTGTCAGTAGCAAATATATGGTGATAAACTTTTATTACCGTATTACTTGTAATAGACCCATTACGAGATTTTTAACAATAATTACTTTAAAGTTGAAGTCGATGATTAAACAACTTAGTTACAAATCTGAGATTAACATATGATCGATTTCTTAAAAAAGTTATCTGTATATTCTAAGATACTTGGACCTGAGGGTTTATCACGAATAATTGTGGGAACGATTTCGTAATTATCACCAAAGTTTGTATTAGATTTTTGCAGCACCACTATTGGACGTGAAGTACACAAACAAATGATATACAAATTTTATCTAATACGTTACGAATACGTTCTGTCTTGATTCGCGATAGATCCTTTAACGTTTCCCTAAGTCTCTTGGGTGTCACAATTTTTTTTTTGAATTCACAATTTGATGTTAATGTTTCACGGTTCACAAACGTTCGGTGACATAAGTGAACACTATTTTAAACTTAAAGACCCTTGGTTAAGCAGTTAAACTGCAGTACAAATGTTTGTGCATAAAGTGTTTGTTTTCGTGAACATTTTATTGATGTCATCGACATTTTATCCTAGATTTCCTTTATAGTGGTTTTTCACTGAACTGTTAATGAAAATGAGAGGGAAATGCATTTTTAGAAATTTTATTTATAATAAATAAAATTTAAACAATTTTTTTCTTACCTTTAAAGTTTTTAGAAATAAATATGGCTTTACAATATTTTTATACTGACAAGTCCTAGACAAGTCCAAGTATATATTTATCATAAATTATTGAAAAGTAAAGACTGCATTTTTATGGTCGTTTTTTCTTTTCTTTTTACTGATATTAAAAAAAAGGAAAGATTTGTATTTTTGGATTTTTGTATGTATTAAAATAACCCAAAAAATACTGGGCCAATTTTACAAATTCGTTCACCATTAGAAAGATAATTTATCTGTGAGTAACATAGGCTTTATATTACACGCGCGCGAAGTCACGAGCAACAGTTAGTTTATATAAAAAAAACTTACAATCTCCGAGTATACCAGATGGATACCCCTCCAGGGCTTTCGAACTTTCCATAGAAGTAACATCACTTGTAACTAAAAATAACAATATATATAGAACGGTCCGTAACATGGTCGGTACGTATACACTTGGCAATGCACCGGGCGCTGCACGTCCGAACTCAAGCAATGTCAATGCCCCAATGCGTCAACGTCAAAACAACACGAGGTTTCGCACGACTCATGAAACCTTCCCGTATCTTACATTATATAGCAATTAAAAATGAACTTGTCCATATTACAATAAATAAGTATGAATGTGGTCAACGGTGTACGGATTCCAGTTTACGTTGCAATGCTTTCAACAGTGGTAGAGCCCGCTTTAACTCACGAATCGGTCGGCTCGTTCGGTGCAATACAACGACCACACAAAGACAGGCGTGAAGTAGAAGCAATTCCGCGTATCGTAAAATGAGTATGCGTGCCGCAGTCATAATTTTAGTTGTCCTTTCTTTTGTAACCTTTGTGTACAAAAAAAAGTAGGGGAATGGAAAATGGTAGAGAAAATATTATATTTTCTGCGTAAGAGGGGCTTTATAGATTTAAGGTAGGCGACTACAAATGATGTCTTTGGCAGATAGTTTAACTAATTTGTCGAATTCTGGTGACCGCTTCCTCGTTTGTCATAAGTCACAAGTAATGTGACAAATTTATGTGCAAGCAAAAAGCTACAAGATGGACAATCCTTGTCTGACTTCCCCAGAACATCTTACTAAATCCCCATCAAAATCTGTCCCGTGTAACAAGGGGAACAAATATAGTTACAATCGTTTTTTGTATTTCATTGCAATAAATCTGATTTCTTACACAAAATGCGTGCTAAAAACGAGCCTACTTTGTTTGTTGCGAACTTGACCTATACTCTGATCGGATCGATTGAAACAATTACTGCAATTACATATTAATTATACGTTTGTGCATATTTTTTATAATTCCGATTACAAATAAGGACATTTAGTAAACAGTACGCTGAGCAAAAAGGCAATGATTCAAAAAATTCAATTGTTAATCGAGAAACGAAAAAAATGGATTACTTGTATGACAGAAAAATGTCTACGGAATATCTTCCGTATCTATCAACAACTTAAAAAAAATAAAACCCTTCAAAAAATCTTACTAATATTGTAAATGCGAATGTTTAGATAGATGGATGTTTGTTAGAGATTGTAGTTTAAACTCGATGTTGGTATAAATGTAGAGTATAGTCTGGAAGAACACACAGACTACTTACTTTTTTTATAATTCCACGCGGACACTGCGCGGACCACTTGTGTTATAGTAAATATAAAAAAATAAAATTATGAATCTTCTTTTGTAGCGTTTTCAAACTTTTTGCTTGTATTATGTGATTACAGATGCTTTGCTGTATTACAACGCAAGCAAGTTCTGTTCATCACATTACTGCGAGATACAATCTATACTATTATAATAAAGCGTAAACACACACTTCTTTGTTGCCTAAGATGTCAGCAATTACAACATATTTTTGTACAATTCTCCTTTTAATAAAATGCCCTACACTTACGTCACGCTTTAGGCTATAAATTTTCACGCCATTAAACTTAGGGGGTAAATATTTTGGATAAAAACCCTAATGTGGGAAAGAGACCATAAGTTGCTGGCAACATCAAGGAAGCAAGATTGCTAAGGTTTATCACGTCATGTCATTTTGACGTAAGCAATTGATAATTTGACAAATGTAAACAATAAAATAGAATTTTCATAATTTCATGCTGATGAAGCCACACGAAAACAGCTAGTGTCCAATAAAAAATTATCTCGCAGTTTCTAATTACCTTTATAACTTGTTCCTACGTAAAAAAATGTGAAATCCTTGTTCCTGGTTCATTTTTTTTACATGATATCAACTTATCGATTGCTTTATTAATTACATTTTACACTATTGACACTAGAATCTATTAACTAGTTATTAATATGTGGAAAAAAATATAACCGGTTCTATATGTTTATATACGTCTCAGGAGAATTAAATTAATCATTTTTACACTACCGATTTAATGGATGCTTGACTTGTTTGTCAGAATTTAAATTCCCATTGAAGTTATTATAAGTTTACTTAGGTAAAATTACGAATCTTAAATGTGTTCAGTTTATATTCAAGGCTTATTTTATATAGTTATATATTATAAGGCGGCAATCAAGCAAGCGGCCACCTGAATCCTCCGAAATGGCGAAGCGACCTCTGCCCATAGACATACGCAATTGCAGATTCGTCCTACCCTTAATCGACGAAGGAGGAGACGCACTAACAGGATATTTTCCCTTCCTATGCGTCTCCTCCACCTTCAAATCTACGTTCTCTTCCCATCCTTTTCTTATAAGAAAAAGGGTGGGAAGGAAACGGGACTAAAGTAGGGCCTCCCGCACCACACTCATCAGACACATCATTTGACGCCTGTCTTCTATGTTGTCGTGGTATTACACCAGGCGAGCCCACACATTCGTGCGAAGATGTTAAAGCGGGCTTTACAACTGTTAAATAACTAATACATAAGTTTGAAAGAAACAATCAGGCAAGAACTTTTCTTTATCTTGGTATATGTTATCTTTACATTAAACTAAAGATTTAGGCAATCAAAGTAAATAACAGTGGTAGTGCTCGCTTTAACATCTTAGCACTAATGGGCCGGCACGCCCGGTATAATACCATAACCACACCGAAGACAGGAGTGAAATGGAAGCAATTCCGTGTTTCGTCTGATGATTGTGGTGCCGAAGGCCTAATTTAAGTCCCTTTCTATTTACCACCCTTTTATCATAAGGAGTGGATGGGAAGGGGAAGTGGATTTGACGGTGGAGAAGATGCATAGGAAGGGGAAATATCTTCTTTATGTGCGCCTCCTCCTTCGT